>NC_067478.1:9187333-9487333 GCF_947179515.1 Apodemus sylvaticus | reverse complement strand
GCAGATCTGTCCAAAATTACGATTCAGCCTGCTTCCTGCCTCCTGTATATCTTAAATCCATGATTTGTGAGACTTACTTTGGCCAATTGAATGGGACAGAAGCTATGTCTTTCAAATTCTTGAGCCTTGTTTTCTTTCTTTCTTTTGTAGATCCAAGGTGCAATTATTTATTTGATATTCCTAAAAGGCTTATTTTTGACTGAACTCACTTAGAAGTTGAAGCTCTCGGCATGTTCAGCCTACGTCTCTTGGCAACCTGTTCCGATGGAGCCTTGTTTTCTTGAGAGGTCTTGTAGCTCCCACCTGCTGATGCTCAGAATACTCCTACCAAGAGACACAAACACCTAGGTAGACTGCTGGCTGGCTGGTTTCTCAAAGAAGAACCATGTGGAGCGGCTGCAAGCTAACAGCCAAAGGCCCCAGCTCATCCTAACCTCTTTGGAGCCAGTGACTCCGTTGGTGGATTGTACTTGCATAAGTATCCCCAAAGAGACCAGTGGGACCGCACAATTGAGTCCACAAGATGAGAAATAACAAACTGCATAGGTGAACTGCGTGCGCATGCGCCACACCCCTGTGCACATGCGCACAAAAGCACCAGAAATCCTCCTCCAGCATTCTCCACTGACTCCTTTGAGACAAGGTCTCTCCCCAAACCTGGGACTCACGTTTTCTCAGCTAGGCTAGAAGCCTAGAGTCCCAGTGATTCTCCTTTCTCTGCGCACCTCAGACAGGGGCTACACGAGATGCTGGACTTACCGTCTGGGTACTGGGACCTGAGCTCGTGCTCATAATTGCACAATCCTCCTATGGCTGAGCCTTCTCTCCAGCCCCTACAGCTCTGTTATTTTAGGCTATGGCCTTCTGCAGTGGCTTGCTGTGCAGCCATGTGTAGGAGACTCAGCCTTCTCCAGTTTGCTTTTGACATTGTTGCCACAGTGCCGCATGGGTAAAGTAGGGAGTAGAAACATGAAGGGGTGCAAAATTTTGAAAATAGAAATCCCTTTAGCTCATTCCCTATGGTCTCCCCAGTCCTCCGCAGCAGCCGTTGCTGAGTTCTGCGTCATCAGCGAAGCAGACCGTTGGCGACCTGACCTGACATTCTCTTTCCCTGTAGCACCGCTCTGATTTTAGCAATCTCCCTGACAAAGGGAGGCTATTTCTGTGCCTCTTTTGTAACAAGAAAGTATAATGGGCTTTAAACACAAGCATTCTGTGAGATTTGACAGAGAGTCTCCCTAAGCGGAGCTGACTGAAGAAAGGGTTTCTTTCTTGTTCATCTGTTCTTTCTTCCTCGACTAGAATGTGCATGCACTGGTTGGAGTTGTAGCTATAACCTTGCACCATGAGGTGACAAATGGCAAGAAGTATGTACTAAGAATAGCAGGATTGAACGAGAAGACTGAGGGGCTGGATGGTTCAGTGGTTAAGAACCCTGATCGCTCTTCCAGAGGACCTGTTCCTCTCCCAGCTCCTGGCATCCACATGATGGCTTACAGCCATCTGTAATTCCATTCCAGAGGCTGAGATGGCCTCTGTGGACATCGTGTGCATGTGGTGCATAGGTATAGATATAAATAGCTGCAAAACACCTATAGACATAAAATAAAAATAAATCACAAGCCAAAAGGAAGGAAGGAAGGAAGGAAGGAAGGAAGGAAGGAAGGAAGGAAGGAAGGAAGGAAGGAAGAAAAAAAGAAAAACCCAGCTCATTGGAATATGGATGCCCTCACCGATGTGCCTGTGTGCCTTTTAAAAAAAGATTTATTTATGTATATGAGTACTCTGTCTATACCTGCACACCAGAAAAGGGCATCAGAACTCACTATAGATGGTTGTGAGCCACCCAGTGGTTGGTGAGAATTGAACTCAGGACCTCTAGGAAGAGTAGTCAGTGCTCTTAACCACTGAGCCATCTCTCCAGCCTCCACGTCAGTAAGCTTTAACATTTATATCAGTTTGTGTTTCTGACTCTGGTTTCTTATAGGGAGGAGGCTGTCCCACAATTACTCTTCAAAGGCCCCATAGTCTTCAGTTGGTGTTAAGATTGGTTTATAAAATGTCGTCCACAGAGCCAGGTGGTGGTGGTGCAGGCAGCACTCAGTGGGGAGAGGCAGGTGTATCTCTGTGAGTTCGAGGCCAGCCTGGTCTGCAGAGTTCCAGGACAGCTAATGCTACACACAGAAAAACTCTGCCTCAACCAACCAACCAAAGGAGCCCACAAGTGAAGTGGAAACTTAAGGGTTCTTTGGAAAGTCGGACGGATGGTGTTTTGCTTGGGCAAACATGTGAAGGAACGCTTCATTAAAGTGGACAGAGGTGTGAAAGGCGAAGGCAGACTTGTGAAGGAACATTTTTTTGCTGAAGTTGACACAGGAACGAGGATGTTCTGCTAAAGCAAGCACATGAAAGGAAACGTGATGAAGGATTCTTTGTTAACGACATACACATTGGTCCGCCTTACACTGCAGAGTTGAGCTGCATTTGTCAGGACTCGATAGAGAGGAACTCACCAAAAAACTTCTGATGGTGTGCTGCAGTTTCTTGCTGCTTCTGTGGGCTTGGGCTGATTGACAGGGTGGTGTCAGCTGAGACAGACTCACGTCCTGAGGCAAGACCTGTGGAGGACACGTGATGTTTGGAGAGTGTATAAAAAGGCCTCAACTGGCAATGAAGGAGGCTGGGCTAGGCTTGCTTATAGAGCTAGCTGTGCGATGCTTGGGGGGTCTCGCATCTTTGCTGATCTTCGAGTCTCTGAGAGAGGCACAGGTGAGAACTCCTCCTGGTCCCTCCTGGTCCCTCCTGGGAACTCATGCCAAGGCTGAGACCTGGTTGCCTCTGCTAGGTCATGTCACTGCTGTTGCTAACCTGACTTTACTGAACGGGACTCCTGGTGTAACAATGAGGTGTTTGTGGGTGGCTCCCAGGTGCCTGCTAACGTGTGAACTGAACTGTCAATTTCCAGACAACACATATTAGAGTTGCTCCAAAGAACATTTCTAAACAGGTCCACTTCTCCCCATATCCTTTCTTTTCCACTACCTCTGATGGGTGGGGGGCTACAAAAGAAGATAAAATGTTTAAAAACCATCATTAAGCTGGGCGGTGGTGGCGCACGCCTGTAATCCCAGCACTCTGGGAGGCAGAGGCAGGCGGATTTCTGAGTTCGAGGCCAACTTGGTCTACAGAGTGAGTTCCAGGACAGCCAGGGCTACACAGAGAAACCCTGTCTCAAAAAGAACAAATCCAAAAAAAAAAAAATCATTAAATTAAAAATAAGTTTTGAAAAAATGAAAGTGCCAGGCAGTGGTGGTACATGCTTTTAATCCCAGCACTTGGGAGGCAGAGACAAGTGGATTTCTGAGTTCAAGGCCAGCCTGGTCTACAGAGTGAGTTTCAGGACAGCAGGGCTACACAGAGAAACACCGTCTCAAAAATAAATCAAGTAAAGTAAAAAATAAAAAAATAATAAAATAAAGTTACACACAGACTCATGGGTGGAGCCGCACTGGAGGAAGTGGACCTCTAAGAAGAGGCTGGTCTTGAGACAGACAGCCCCCACCTGTCCATCTCTGCGAGTCTGTCCTGCAAATGTGAACCAGCCAAGTGCGGTCCCTGCAGTCACAGACTTGCATGGCTGCCTCATCTGCAGATTCTGACCCAAGGATTTGATTGGTAGGCGAAGGCAGGGCGCGCTGGAGAGCGCCGGAAGTGGGAAGTGAAGCGGGGAGAGGGGAGAGCGAAGGCAGGATCCTGTAAGAACAGACTCCTGCTTTAGGCAGGTGGGGCCGGAAATGACAGGACAACAAGGAAACAGGAACATTTTGACCCAGCTCCCACTGGTCCTGCGTTGCTGGGGGCTCTCCTTGCCTGGCCTGGTTTGCTCCAGGGCCAGGGCACCGTGGTCTCCGTTCAGTAGGAAGTGGTCTATTGGGAACCGTGTGCGCTCAGGGAACGTGAGCACAGCTCTGACAAGGTCTGCAGAATACACCCCAGACCTGGGAGGTCTAGCCTTCTACAAACATGGAAGGACTAGGTGCTTGTTAGGGTTCGATTATGCTCAGCCCAGGGAGTGGCACTGAGCATAGAAGGTGTGGCCCTGTTGGAGTAGGTGTGTCACTGTGGGTGTGGGCTTTAAGACCCTCATCCTAGCTGCCTGGAAGTTGGTATTCTGCCAGCAGCCTTCAGATGAAGATGTAGAACTCTCAGCTCCTCCTGCACCATGCCTGCCTGGATGCTGCCATGTTCCCACCTTGATGGTAATGGACTGAACCTCTGAACCTGTAAACCAAACCCAATTAAATGTTGTCCTTATAAGAGTTGCCTTGTGAGGCTGGAGAGATGGCTCAGCAGCTAAGAGCACTGACTGCTCTTCTGAAGGTCCCGAGTTCAATTCCCAGCAACCACGTGGTAGCTCACAACCATCCTTAACAAGATCTGAGGCCCTCTTCTGGAGTGTCTGAAGACAGCTACAGTGTACTTACATATAATAAATAAATAAATCTAAAAAAAAAAAAAAAGAGTTGCCTTGGTCATGGTGTCTGTTCACGGCAGTAAAACCCTAATTAAGACAGTGCTCTTGTATGGTGCTTTGTTCTTCCTGGGGTAGGGTGTACATGTGTGTATGTGTGTTTTGCACATATGTGCACGTCTGTGGAGGCCAGGATTCAGCCTCAACTACTGTTCTTAGGTGTCATCAACCTTGTTTTTTTTTTTTAAAGATTTGCCTTTATCATTTTAAATTAGGTGTGTGTGGGGGGGTTAGTTTATTTGCACATCAGTGCAGGTGTCTGAAGATAATGGCAGATTCTGCAGCTGAGGTGACACAATGTTGTGAGTCACCAGACATGGTGCTGGCATCTGAACTCTCCAGGCCTCCAGAAGAGCAGCACTCTAACCACTGAGCCATCTCTCCAGCCTCACTGACTTTGTTTTTATAGACCAGCTCTAGCTTGCCTGCTAGAAGGCTAGCCCCCGGGGATCCACCTGTGTCTGCCTCCTAGCGCTGGGATTACAATGTGCAGTGCCTGTCACCTCCGTCCTTTGTCACAAGGGTTCCGGGACCTGAACTGAGGTCTTCATGTTTAAAGCACTTTACTGAGTGGGTCAGCACTCCAGCCACTCCTGAGGTGTTACTGACTCTCCAAGCAGCAGACCAGACCGGGTCCCCCTGAGCGCTGACATTGGCTCCTAGGCGTTCCTCCAGCCCTCATGGTTCATCCCAATGTAGGAAAAGACAGTCTGTTTTACCAGCCAGGTCAGCTGACGAGGAAGGAGGTGGCTTTTGGGCTCCTGAGAACCAGAAGAACACAGCTGGCTGGCCGGCCATCTGGCATGTCTCTTTTCTGTGTTATGATGCCATTGAGTTTCTAAAAACAGCCTACGCCTGGAGTCTGACTGACTTGACTCTGGCCAAGTCTGGACCAGAGGCTCTGCTCTCAGAGAGGCTTGTCCAGGGCTGGCATGGGTGTTTGGGGACAAGTGGTGGAGAGTTGCCAAAAATGACAAGTGACTTAGTGCCTTTGCTATCCCGTTACTTTATCTGAAATGAGGAGAGTGTCTAGGGAGTTTGCAAGCTTGGGGGTTCTAGGACTGAATGTTACTGACTTGGCCTGTACTTCCCATCTGAGAAAAGTCACCTTGCGTGACAGACTTTTTCTTTTTTGACATAGGGTTCCATGTAGCCCAGGTTTGCTCTGCAGCCCAGGATGAGTTTGAACTCCTGGTCTTGGTGATTCTACTTCCCAAATGCTAGGATTATACACTCGTGTTACTATGTCCAGTTTATGTGGTGTTAGGGATCAAATCAAGGGCTTTGTGTATCCAGAGGATCCAGATGTTTGGACTCACTATCTTGTGTGTGTGTGTGTGTGTGTGTATGTGTGTGTGCATAAAACATATATGGTATATGAATGTATTGCATATGTGTGTGGGGTGGATAGGTTCTGTGTAATTGTGGGTAGAGTTGCAAGAAGTAGAGGCTGTAGTCCTCAATGCCTCAGTGGCTTTTCTACTTTGGTTTATTTATTTATTTATTTTTGGTTTTTTAAGATAGGGTTTCTTTGTGTAGCCCTGGCTGTCCTGGAACTCACTCTGTAGACCAAGCTGGCCTCGAACTCAGAAATCCGCCTGCCTCTGCCTCCCAAGTGCTGGGATTACAGGCGTGCACCACCACTGCCCAGCTTCTACTTTGTTTTTTGAGACAGTCTTTCACTTCATCTAGAGACAGACTGGCTGCCTGGTAAGCCCCTAGAATGCTTCTGTCTACACCTCTCAGTGCTGTGGTGAGAGACACATGTGGCTAGGCCTGGCTATTAAGTAGATGATTGGATGGATTGATGTCGGTTTGGGGACCTCAGTGGAGAGAAAAGCTCACTGAGATGCTAAGCCTTCATTTTCTAAGGAGCAGAGGGCTTCAGCCTTCTTGGAAAAGACTGACTATGCCTGCCCCCTCACTCCAGGTACTGTCCAAACATTATACAAGGTTAGTTGGGAAAGGTTCCAGCCCCAGAGAGCACACAACCTGCATAAATCTCAGTCCCTTTGACCATGGCTAGCCGTAATCAAAAGTAAGAACTCCAGGTTTGCCAGGGGTGGCTTAGGACCAAGGTTGGTGCAAGGTCTTACGTAGCATCAAGTGCAGGTTCTCTAAAGAGACAACATTTCTTCAAGGTTCAAACAGCCTCAAAACGATTTCTCAGCTTCTCCTGATTGACCCAAACTCAGTAAAGGCTTTGCCGAAACATTTCACTTATAGCCAGACACAAAGGCTTTACTATAAATCTCTCTCAAAGCCAGACATAAAGGGTTACTATACATTTCACCTCATGGTAGAGATGAAACTCGGGGCCTCATGCTTGCCCAGCAATCAGGTCACCCAATGTGCTAGTTTTTATCAACCTGAGACAACTAGAGTTACTGGGGGAAGAGAAAATTTAACTGAGAAGATGCCTCTAACTGGTTTGTCCTGTAGGTACATTTGTGGGCTGTTTTCTTTCAGTGGTTGATGTGGGAGGGCCCAGCCCATTGTGGGCAGTGTCACCCACGGACAAGGCTCCTGGGTTGTCTAAGCTGGCTGAGTAAGCCACGGAGAGCAAGCCAGTAAGCAAGGTTCCTCCTCAGTCTCTGCTGCAGTTCCTGCCCTGACTTCCCTTCATGATGGGCATGTAGCCAAATAAAGCTTTTCTTCCCAAGTTGCTTTTAGCCAGTGTTTTATCACAGCCATAGAAATGAATCTGGAATAACCACTGAACAATCCTGTCAGCATGGATTCACTGTCTTTTAACCCTGTAATCCCTCCCACAAGGGAACATTTCACTGCTGAGTGATGTTCAAAAAAGGCGTTAGCCACAGTCATAGAAACTCAAAGAAAAGTGGCCAAATAAATGACTTACAGTACGATCGGGTCCCAGAGTACAATGGAAATGACAGAAATATCTCAAAGAACTTTTTTCTTTGTGGTGCTAGGGAATCAAACCCAGGGCCTTGTTCATGTTAGGCAGATACTTCATTACTGAGCTTCATCCCCAGTCCAGAGAACTTACAGAACCGCAGAAACTATGTACGATTCATAGCAAACAGGACCTAAGGCCATCCATGTAGATGAATCCTAGCTGGTTCCAGTATATGATTATATTACATAAGATCTAGAGCCAGTAGTGCTGTCGCCCAGAACCTGGGAGGTCAAGGCAGGGAGGTCAAGAGTTCAAGGCTGACTCGGATTACACTGGATCCTGTCTCAAAAAAAAAAAAATTGACAAATTAAATTAAAAATTAAGATCTGAAAAAAAAAAAAAGGAAGAAAAAAGCCGGGGCGTAGTGGCGCACACCTGTAATCCCAGCACTTGGGAGGCAGAGGCAGGCGGATTTCTGAGTTCAAGGCCAGCCTGGTCTACAGAGTGAGTTCCAGGACAGCCAGGGCTATACAGAGAAACCCTGCCTCAAAAAAAAAAATTAAGATCTGAAATTTATTTGTATATTTTATTTATGCATTGATAAAATATAGCCAAAAGCAAATTGTAACTTCTCCCTTGTTTTGTTTTGTTTTGTTTTCGAGACAGGGTTTCTCTGTATAGCCCTGGCTGTCCCGGAACTCACTCTGTAGACCAGGCTGACCTTGAACTCAGAAATCCACCTGCCTCTGCCTCCCAAGTGCTGGGATTAAAAGCATATGTCCCCATGCCCAGCCACTTCTCCCTTCTTTACATTTATTTATCTATCTGTCTATCTATCTATCTATCTATCTATCTATCTATCTATCTATCTATTTAATGGGTCTTATGATACAGCCCTAGATGGCCTGGAACATACTATGTAGACCAGGCTAGCCTCAAATTTGCAAGAGTCTCTCTGCTTCTGCCTACAGTGTTAGAATTACAGGTATGAGCTACCACGCCTGGCTTTTCATATTTCCTAAGTGTTCTATAGTTGCCAAAGAGACATACAGTTTTTTCTATAGTCAAAAAGGTAAAGAAAGCTTTTTGTCTCTTCAGAGAGTGTCCACCTGGGCCTCTTGTCTGCTAGAGCCCTCGTGTGGGCACCCGGGACAGCCCTGTCACCCCCTACTCACTGGGTCTAATTGGCACGGCCAGAGGGACTCAGCACCATCCTTCATTGCTTGCTGTGACACCGGAGTCAGAGCTTTGGACTGGCACATGCTGCCTGCTCAGTTTTCAGGGGAGTTTCCACACTGTCATCTGTCCAGACTTGCTTCCTCTATAGAGAAAGGCTGACATCATTTATTCTTAGCATGGAGTTGGGGGGATGGGGACCTCCAAGGAGAATGTTGCCATTTATGGTTGTTTGAGTAAGAATGGTCCTTAGAGGCTCTTAGTTTGAATAGATGGTCCCCAATTGTTGGAACTATTTGGTAAGGATTGAGATATGGCCTGGTTGGAGGAGGAGAAGGAGGAGGAGGAGAAGGAGGAGGAGGAGGAGGAGGAGGAGGAGGGTCATTGGCGATAGGCTTTGAAGTTTCAAAGGACCACATTATTCCCAGTTAGCTCTCTTGACCTCGTGGTTGAGTTTCAAGGTGTGAGCTCCTAGCTAGCTCTGGCTCAAGCAGTTGCCTTCCTGCCTGCTGATGGACCTAAGTCTCTGAAACTGTAAACACAGTCTTTTATGAGAAGCCTTAGTCAGAGTATCTTACCAGAGCAATAGAAAAGTAACTAAGACATCATTACAAGTGCTTTTTCCTCATGGCCCATAGTAATAGCTATTTCTGCTAACTAAAGTCAACTGGATCTTGTAAAGCGACAGTGGATTTCAAAAGATCCTACCTCAGGGGCTGGAGAGACAACTCGGTGGCTATAGGAGACCTCCTCTCTGAGTGCCTACATTTATGGGTACATGCCCATAATTAAAGATAAAGTAAATATTCAAAAAGATTCAAAAGGCCCTATCATATTTTTATATACATACAATAAATAAGTATTTAAAAAGTTAAAAAACAAAACAAAACAAAAAAACAAAACATAACAAACAACAGCCATGGGCTGGAGAGATGGCTCAGCAGTTAAGAGCACTGATTCCTCTTCCAGAGGTCCTGAGTTCAAATCCCAGCAACCACATTGTGGCTCACAACCATCTGCAATAAGATCCGATGCCCTCTTCTGGTGTGTCTGAAGACAGCTACAGTGTACTCATATATAAAATAAAATAAATAAATAAAGCTTTAAAAAACAAAACAAAATAGCCATGTGCTCCTAAATAAGAGCATATGGTCTGGAAGCCCTGTATAGTGGCACACACCTGTAAATCTCAGCATTTGGTCAGTGGAGGCAGGAGGATTAAATGTGATTCTCAAGAAGCCTGGGTTACATGAAACTATCTCAGCATACCAACCAACCAAACAAACAAACAAACAGGAAGAGGCTGTGACATGGCTCAGTAAGTGAAGGCACTTAGGAACAAGCCTGGTGGAGTGAGTTTGATTCCCGGAACGCCCTATATAAAACACACACACACACACACACACACACACACACACACACGAGTGCACGCGCGCACAGGCGCAAATAAACAGAGTGTTCACACACTGTTGTTCCCAACTGTTCACAGCACTTCAGGAAACTGGCAGACCTGAGCACATCTGCAATCTTAGCACTCACAGGCAGAGGCAGAAGGACCAGAAGTTCAAGGCTGCCCTTAGCTACATAGTGAGGGAAGGAGGCCAGTGTATGATACATGAATCCCTATCTCAAAAAACGAACAAAACAAAACAAAACAAAACAAAACAAATTTTGGTAGAATCAGGGCTATTAATTTTATAAATGAAGACCATCAGGCAGGAAGGCGCCCTAAACCCCAATGGTTTAAAGCTCTTAGGTTTAGCACTTGGCACCAGTTAAAACCTGCGGAGAAGCGATCCGTGAACCTTTCTCTGTTCTTACAGACAACTCGCTCTGGCTACTGGGTGGAAAAGAAAAAATTCCCTAGTTTCCCTGGAGGGCTGGGGACACTCTCCCCCCTCCCCCCGGGCCAGTCTAGCAAGAACTTTTTATATTGCAGTGCCCTAAAAATAACACCCTCACTTGAGAATGGGTGGGAAGTGGCGGTGGCCGGGTCTTTACGTCCACCTCCGGAGCAGCTGATCAGGAGCCCTGAGGAAAAGGGATTACGCAATGATTTGCTGTCTAGCTTGGGCAGGGCGGGGTGGGGGTGGGGAGGCGGGGGTGGGTAGGGGGCGTTGGGGGAGGGGGATGAGCTCTGCGGAGTGACACAGGGTGAGCTGAGGATAAGACAGAGAAAGGAGAGGACTGCAGCGAAGGTGTGCGCCCTAATAAACAACGGATTAGCTGCAGGCTACACAGAATCTCTAGTCTGCCCGGGCCACTGTGAAACAATAGAAAGTTAAAAAGGACGGATACAAGGATATGGGGTGAACGAACAACAGATGGAGGCATATCATTACAGCGCGAGGGTCACAGTAAATGAAATTGTTGCGCTGGCTGGGTTTTGTTTATTTATCAACTCGACACAAGCCAGGATCTTCTGGGAAGAGGGAATGCCACTGACAAAACGCCTCCATCAGTTTGACCTTGGGAGGGTGCAGAACGCTGGAAGGAGTGCCGCCCTGGGCAGGTGGTCCTGGGCGGTATAAGAAAGCAGGCTGAGCAAACCATGGGGAACCAGCCAGTAAGCAGTGCTCTTCAACGACCTCGGCTTTAGTTCCTGTCCTGACCACTCTCAGTGAAGGACCATAGTTCAAGATACGTAAACCAAACAAATCGTTCCCTCCACAGGTTGGTTTCGGTCCGTTTTTATCACAGCAATAGAAAAACAAACTAGACCATCATATTGTGAAGTCAGGTGAGATAGCTGGGTGGATACAAATGCGTGCTTGCTGGAAAAGCCTGAGAGACTTGAGTTCCATCCCTGGAACCCAAGTTTGAGAAAAACCAAAGCCAGATGCTGGGGCGGGGGCACCTGTGATCACGGGCACTCCTGTGGTGAGGGACGCTCCTAGACGCCCACAATCCAGCATAGTTATGTATGAATAACCGGATTTTACCCCTGTCACTTCTATCATTTGCTAGTCTGGTTTCCAGAGATGATCTGAATCTTTAAGGATCCTGAGAGATAATTCAGGAAGCATATCTAACACAATACAAAGAATCAGAGACCTGTATGGTGCCTGGAATACAGTTAATTCCAGAAGTGGTCACTTCCTTTTATTCTAGATTCAGGAAAAGACGCTGAACTCTATCTCCAGCTTTTACCTTGGAGCCCAGTAGCTCAAAAGGGACACGCGAGCATGAAGGCCAACGAAAGGCTCTCACCAAGGAACGATCTACTGAACTATATCCCTAGTCTGCTTGGTAGTTTTTACTATGAGAGTGTTATACTGATTTCCTGCATTGGCCTCGAAGTCATTTTGTAAATTTGTGTACATCTCTTATGTCTGATGTCACCTTAAATGCAAACTGACCACACAAGAGGGGGAGGGGTTATTACAGACTGCTGACGGAGGTTTTCCTTCAGCATCTGAAGTGAGGTGTATGTGTGGCTCATGCTAATGAGGGTTAGGTTGGATGTTAAGAATACACATTGAGGCCATGGCTAGGCAGTGGTGGCGCACACCTGTGATCCCAGCACTAGGGAGGCAGAGGCAGGTAGATTTCTAAGTTCGAGGTCAGCCTGGTCTACAGAGTGAGTTCCAGGACAGCCAGGGCTATGCAGAGAAACCCTGTCTCAAAAAGCCAAAACCAAAACCAAACTAACAAACAAACAAAAAGACATTGTGTATTCTATGTAGAGATGTACAAATCAGACCACTGTCATTGAAAACTCAAAAGTTGCCCCCTAGCTCCCTTCCCCCTTGCCATTGTGGTGGCATTGGAGGGGTGGGAGAGATTCTTGTTATGACTGAATGTAACCTACCAGGGGGACGGGGTGGGGGGGCATTCCCCCAGCTACAGAGACTTTGAACTTGGGGGCCGTGCGTCTGGAGAGGCCTTAACCCTGTGAGGAAGTGTAAAGGGAGCCCTCTCCCACCCCATCCCTTCTGAGAGTGGTCAATGTTTCCAAGCTCTGAGCCCCTAGCCCAGGGACTCAGATGCCCCTACCCCATCTTAATCCTTTCCACATCCCAGCCTTGCAGGGCCCCACTACCCTACCCTGCCCCCTTAGGGTTCAGGGTAGTGGAGGTGTCCTGTGTATCCCAGTTTACCCCACCTCTCCCCTGTGTGACTTCCCTAATACCCACTCCTGTAAATACATCCAATAAACCTTGGTGTGTCCTCCCCAAAACAAAAAACAAAAAACAAAAACATCAAAAAAAAAACCCTCAAAAGTTCATCTGGGATTTTCCTGTCCTTATAAGTTAGGAGAGACAGTTTAGTCCCACTTCCCAAGCCTGCCCAGGTGCACCTGCTCATAACTTCTTGCAAGTTCATCCCAGTACTGAGGAGGCTGCTTCAGTTCTGTGATTTTTAACCTGTTTATTGTTGAGTTGATTGTTAACCTGACAGCCTCTGCAGTGACCTGGGGGAGGGGCTCTGGGCATCGCTGCGGGGAGGGGGGGGATGGGAGAATCTCGGAGATCCACTGTGGGTGGCAGGATCCTGGATTGCACACAAGGAGAAGGGAGCTGACCGTCGACACGCGTCTCTCCCTCTCTGTGCCTGATTGTACACGTGGCCCGGCCAGCTGCTCCAAGCTCCACGTTTCTTTGGCTTTCCCATAGTGACAGGCTATGCCCTGGGACCTGAGCCGGGACAAAGCCCTTCCCCTTAAGCTGCTTTTGTTGGAAATATATATATATATTTTTTTTTCTTTCTTTCTTTCTTTTTTTTTTTTTTTTGGTTTTCAAGACAGGGTTTCTCTGTGTAGCCTTGGCTGTCCTGGAACTCACTCTGTAGACCAGGCTGGCCTCGAACTCAGAAATCCGCCTGCCTCTGCCTCCCAAGTGCTGGGATTAAAGGATATATTGTTATTGTTTATTATATCTGTAAGTACACTGTAGCTTCATGGGCTCCCTCCTTCCGGCCACCTTTGCCTGTCTGTGGTTGTCCTTGCTCAGGGGTGCTGAGGCTGGAAATTCAGGCCTTATTGACTAAGCCCTTTCTCTAACCTCTCACATTTATCTTCAGATCCACTCATATCTTACAGCATGACACACATATTGGCGGGAAGCAGGAGATGAGCTTGTCTATGGGGGAGGGAGATGAGCTTGTCCATGGGGGAGGGGGATGAGCTTGTCTATGGGGGAGGGGTGAGCTTGTCTATGGGGGAAGGGGATGAGCTTGTCTATGGGGGAGGGATGAGCTTGTCTATGGAGGAAGGGGATGAGCTTGTCTATGGGGGAGGGGTAAGCTTGTCTATGGGGGAGGGGTGAGCTTGTCTGTGGGGGAGGGGTGAGCTTGTCTGTGGGGGAGGGGTGAGCTTGTCTGTGGGGGAGGGGTGAGCTTGTCTATGGAGGAGGGGGATGAGCTTGTCTATGGGGGAGGGGTAAGCTTGTCTATGGGGGAGGGGTGAGCTTGTCTATGGGGGAGGGGATGAGCTTGTCTATGGGGGAGGGGGATGAGCTTGTCTATGGGGGAGGGGTAAGCTTGTCTATGGGGAATGAGGCAAGGAGAGGTGTTAGATCTGTAATCAGAGAGCATGAGATCAGGAAAACCAAGCAAGCATCTGTTGTTTCCCTTGTTCTGAAGAGGCACCTATCGTAGGATGAGGGAGACAAGCAGGTTGTGAATGTGGTCTCAGGGGTGGTTCATCTCAGGAGGATGTAAGGAGGATTGTCACTCTGGCATTTACTGCTTTTTCTCAAACACTGGAGATGTTAGGTGTTGGGGACAGAGCTACACACAGGAAGAGAGCTTCAGTGTTGTGTAGGTGATGGGCTGTTTAAATTCTGAGGCCCCGTGCACGTCTATTTTATTGAGTTGCCTACACAGTCAAACCGTAAGAGTCCTTTGCTTTCTTCTGTTTTTTGGGGCTTTGTGAAGCTTTAACACCAACGGTGACTCACCAGTGTTTGACACAGTGGGTAAGGCAAGCCTTCTCTGGTGGCCTCTGAGAGCCGGTACACAGCTTCAACAGTCCCAGTTTCCAAACCGAGAGGGAGAAATCTCCCACAGGGAGAGGAAGTGGCTCTCTGTTCCCCCAACCCCAGACCTCCAGAAGGTGCCCTCCCAGTTGGATCAAATTGTGGCAGAGTTCTTGTGTCAAAATGCCCAACTGTGTCCTCAGGAAATCTGAGGGGTAGGCAGAAGATGCTGACACAGACAGAAGAGAGAAAAAGAAGCAGAAGAGGCAGACAGGTGGGGGAGGAGGTGCTGACTCTCTTCTGGCTAGCACTCCATTTTCCTGGGATTCAGCTGAACTGGAAACCGAATCAAAGCAGAAAGCAGAGCCATCTGGGGTGCGTGTGAGGTGGTCCTGTAGGACCGGAGCACATCCCAGGTATACCAGGACACCAGGAAGCCAGTGCTCCCCAGAGGAAATCAGTATTTATATAAGTATTTATATAATCCAGAATAGAAAGTGTGCAATGAATGCATTCTTCAAGGATTTAAGGTTTTTTTTGTTTTTGTTTTTTGAGACAGGTCTCACTTTGTAGCCCTGGCTATCCTGGAACTTGCTATGTACACCAGGCTGGCCTTGGGTTTCCAGCGTCCTGCCTGCCTTGGCCTCCCTAACGGAAGAGCTAGAGCAGAAGCCTCAAAACTAAGTAATAGAGCATTTGGAAGGGACAGCAGCAGGGCTGGCAAGGCTCTGGGCAGAGGATGGGTGGACAGTGGAGGTCAGATCCTGTATGGCCTTACAGATCATCAGGCTTGTATTCTGATTAAAGTTAGGTGTTACAGGGGCAATGAGAGGACTGTCAGTACAGTATTTGCCAAGTGACCTAAATTCCCAGCACCCACAGAAAAAGCCAGACAAGGCAGGCAGCGTACCTGCGTCTCGGTGCTGACAGGTGGTTACCTGCTGACTACTCAGTCTAGCCAACTGCTGAGCTTCAGGCCCACTGAAAGACCCAGTCTCAAGCAACAGAGAGCAGCTGAGGGAAAGATCAGATACTGGCTCTGGTCTCCATACACAGATGTAACTCTCATTTCTTCAAAACTCTACTTTCAATGATTGTTCTTAAACTCTTTAACCTCCCTTTTAATCCACCACCCACCAGAAGTAGTGGAAAAGAAAGGCTACAGGGGAAGCGGACCGGTTTAGAAAGGTTCTTTGGAGCAACTCCCGTCTGTGTTGTCTGGAAATTGGCAGTTCAGTTCTCAGGTCAGCAGCGGCAGCTCAGTCCACTCTCCAACACTTCACAGAGACAGCAGCAGTCCAGTTCGGTAGTGTCAGGATAGCAAACACCAATCAGCAGCAGTGGAGACATCACCTCACAGAGTCAGCCAGGCCTCAGCCTTGGCTCGAGTCAGCAAAAGAGACCAGGAGGGATGCCAGGAGAATTCTCAGCTGTGCCTCTCTCAGGGAAATGAAAATCAGAGAAGATCTGAGACCCACAAGCGTAACACAGCTAGCTCTCTAAGTAAGTCTAACCCAGCCTCTGTCACTGTCCATGGACTCCTAGTTACACCCTGCAGACATCACGTGTCTGTCCCTCACGGGTCTCGCCTCAGTATGTGCGTCTGTCTCAGCTGACATCACTCTGCCAAACAGCCCAAGTCCACAGAAACAGCCAGAAACTGTGGCACACCACCAGAAGTTTTTTGGTGTGTTTCTCTCTATGGAGTCTCAGCAAATGGAGCTGAGTAATGTAAGGTGGGCCGATACATGCGTGCTATAGCAAAGAATCCTTCATCACATGTCTTTTTACATGCTTGTTTTAGCAGAACATCCTTGTTCCCGTGTCTGCTTCAGCCAAACATTCCTTCACAAGTCTGCCTTAGCCTTTCACCTGTGTCCACTTTAGCAAAACATTCCTTCATGTCTTTGCTCCAACAAAACACCATCCAACCAACTTTCCAAAGAACCCTTAAGTTTTTCTACTTCCCATAGGTACATAAATGTGTACCACACATGTGTACATGTGCCAACATATCTGCATACATGCACACAAAATCAAAAATAAAAATGATTTTATGTAGTATTTTGGGCAAAAAAGGTACAGTCTGTATAATGTCAAAAGGTCATATTATTGTGTTATTTTTGAACAAGTTCTCAGGATGAGGCTGTCCTTGAACTCCCTATGCCAATGAAGATGATCCTGAGAATCAACCCTTATCCAACCCTGGAGTGTTGGAGTTACAGGTGAACAAGACCTGGTTGACGCAATGCTGGGGGTCAAATCCAGGGCCTCCTCTGTACTAAGCAAGCATCTACCAACTAAGCTAAATCCCCATTCAAAGATCATTTTAGATGCCATGTTGAAGACCTTTCATAGTAATTAACTTATAGTATAATATAAATTATGGTAATTAATTTATAGTAATTAAGACGAGATTAGAAACTTTTCTACACTTGTTCTAATACCTGAGAGGTAGAGACAGGAAGATCAGGAGGTCAAGGGTAGCCTTGGCTACATAGTACATGGTAGGGCTAGCCTGTGCTACGTGAGATGCTGTCTCAAAAACCACTACGAATAAAACACCCCTTCACTTGTCAAACAACTCTAACTAAACTCCATGGGTAACAAACAAAACAAAACAAAAAACAATAAAGGAGACAGGAGAGTAGGGAGTTGTCACAAGATTTTCCCTGTCCAATTGCATCAGTGCAGAGGAGGTCTGTGATTGGACAGGGAAAAGAGAGGCAGAACTAAGAGTTGCAGAGACGACGGAGCATCTCAAGGTAGGAGAGGGAAGATGGCTGCGGGCATGAACCTGTGTGGTTCAAGTAGTGTGGTAGTGTAAGGTCAGATTAATTGGGATAGAGCTTTTATCATTATTAATTGGCTCTGAAATTATTGTATTGATATCTTGTAAACTGTGATATTGATACATAAATCTGATTGGTTAAATCTTTTTTTTGTTTGTTTGTTTTTGTTTTTGTTTTTGGAGACAGGATTTCTCTGTGCCCTGGATGTCCTGGAACTCACTCTGTAGACCAGGCTGGTCTCAAATCAGAAATCCACTGGCTTTGCCTCCTAAGTGCTGGGATTAAAGGCGTGTGCCACCACTACCCAGCGGTGGGTTCATTTTTTAGTATTTCCCGCAACAGGGAGTGACTTGTCAGGAGGAACATTTTTCAGGAGAGGGAAAGAATCAAAGAGGGGAAGAGAGGGAAAGAGGCTAAATCTCATGATATACAAATATGAGATCCAATAACTAAAAAAGAGATTTACGGCTCAGCTAACGGGCTATCGGTAGACATAAGTTGCATTGTGGGTCATGGAGATGCCTCTCTTAAAAGTGCCGCATGAGGGGCTGGAGAGATGGCTCAGTGGTTAAGAGCACTGACTGTTCTTCTGAAGGTTCTGTGTTCGAATCCCAGCAACCACATGGTGGCTCACAACCATCTGTAATGAGATCCGACACCCTCTTCTGGTGTGTCTGAAGACAGCTACAGTGTACTTAACATATAAGAATAAATAAATCTTTTAAAAAAAAAAAGTGCCGCACGAGCCCATGGTGGAGGGGAGAACCAGCTCCACAAAGCTGTTCTCTGATTTCCACAGAGGTGCTGTGCACACACACACACACACACACACAAGAAGTTGCGGGTGTATGTTGAAGGCAGATAGGCATAATAGCATTCCTCACAGTTTCGAGTTTCAGTTTGAGGTTTGAGAGAAATGGAGAAGTTACAAATGACTCCGGTTTGGGGACCGAGCCACAAAAGGTTTCTCTGTAACGGAGAAGTGAGTTATGAAGCTTCTATGGGCGCTAGTTTAGTTTGGGGTATGTTGAGTTTGAAATGCTTCATAAACATCTGCATGGAGATGTGAAGTGGGCAGGCAGGCGCATTAGTTTGAGTTGCAGAAGACGCTCTGGGCTGGAGAGGGAAGTCTACAAGTCTGTATCACATGCAGACATCCTTTGGTGTCTCTATGGTGTGACTAGGGATTGGTCCCATTGACTGAGCCAGCTCAGTCTGTCAACCAGGTCTCAGGGGAGAGTGAGGAGTGAAAAGAAAAAGACAATTAGACAACACTATAACAAGGCTCCAGCCAGGGCTGAGGCTGAAGCAGGTTTCTTTTTTCCAGTCTGCTTTTATATCATTCTTGGTACATACAAAGAATGTGGTCAGTGCTAAGGCATAAACAGAGGAGTCAAGGAACAGCGCAAAGCTCCCGTGATTACTGCATTCAGGTTATTTATTTATTTATTTTTAGTTTTCTGAGACAGGATTTCTCTGTGTAGCCCTGGCTGTCCTGGAACTCACTCTGTAGACCAGGCTGGCCTCGAACTCAGAAATCCGCCTGCCTCTGCCTTCCAATGGCTAAGATTAAAGGCATGCACCACCACTGCCCGGTACTTGTTGAGGGTCTTAACAAGACCGATGAAGATTAAAAAAAACACTGGCTGGAGAGATGGCTCAGCAGTTAAGAACACTGGCTGCTCTTCTGAAGGTCCTGAGTTCAAATCCCAGCAACCACGTGGTGGCTCACAACCATCCGTAGTGAAATCTGATACCCTCTTCTAGTTTGTCTGAAGACAGAGGCCTGACCTGAGTAAGCAGAGGTCCTGAATTCAAATTCCCAACAACCACATGATGGCTCACAACTGTCAGTGCAGCTACAGTGTACTCATGTGCATAATCTTTAAAAAAAGGATACAAAGAACAATTCCTCAGCTGTACTCATCTTGAGCCTACTTGCTGTCCCAGTGCAATGTTAAATTCTTGCCAAATTTCTAGAAGTGTCCCAAGAGCTCTCAACATCCCAGGACCCCATGAACACCACCTAGCAGCTGATGATGCCAAAGTCCCTCATACAAATAGTGCCATGGTTGCATATCATCCATGCATATCCTCTTCCAAATCGTCTCATATACTTTTCCCCCCTCTCTCTTTTAGACAGAGCCTTGATTCTGCTGGTCCTGGCCTTCCAATGTGCCTGTCTCAGCCTTCCTAGGGCTGGGATTGCAGGCATGTACCACTACGTCCAGCTCATGTTCCTTAAATCTCAACTTCTTCAATTGTGGGTTTTAAGTCTACACAGTGTTTCCTAGCTGGATTGAGGTTATGAAAACTTGGGCAACAGTAAAAGGGTTTTAAACAGACACCTGCAGACTCATAAAGAATCCAATGCGAATGCATCCAAGGTATTTCTGGCCCGACTCACCTGTGCTGCTTCACAGGATTTCACCCCAGGTGTGGTTCTGAGCACACGTGCACTTTTGCACAGTGCATGCTCTTATACCATGCAAAGGGAATGAATGGTACCTGAAACACCTCAGCTTAAACCTGAGACTATTTTACATCATGAGCACAACTTTCTGATTTTATAGAAACGTAACAGATTCATCACAGAACAAAAGACTTTTAATATTTTACTGTCATCATTCCTTAGCATGTAAGTATCAAATTACTTTATCTTTGCATAGTAATGTGTTAAACCGTTTGATTTTTTTTTTTAAAAAGTTGCTAATTTAAAAAAACTCATTAAATGGCAGCTTGAGGGATGGCTCAGTGGTTGGGAGCACAAACTATTCTTGCAGAGGATCTGAGTTTGGTTACCAGCACCCAGGGCTACTCACAAGGGCCCGTGGCTCCAGTTCCAGGTGAGCTGATGTAGTCTTCTGGCCTCCAAGGTTACCTGTGTGCATATGGCGCAGATATACTCTAACAGGCGTGTGCGCACATACATACGTGCATGCCTGTGCATGCATACATGCAATCTTTTTTATCATTAAATAAGGGGCTAAAGAGATGACACATCAGTTAAGAGCACTGGCTGGTCTTGCTTGGGACCCAATCGTGGTTTCCAGCACCGACATGTTGGCTTACAGCCATGTAACTCCCAGTCCTAGGTGATCCAACACCTTCTTGTGCCAGGTACTCCAGTGGTGTAGATACATGCACATAGCAAACATTTATACACATGAAATTTAAAAAAATAAAATCTTAAAAATAAATAGATGAAGGCAGAAAGTCACACTACATAGAAAGCAGCCTGACACATGGTAGACATTTATAAGGAATAATTTTAATCAGGTATCTTAATAAAAGAATGCTATACGGCAATAGTACAAAAAAGTCACAGGAATACAACTTCCCTTTTTTTCTTTCTTCTTTTAAATTTTCTGTTTGGAAGTGGAGTCACACGTAGCCCAGGCTGTCCTTGAATTGACTGTGTACCTGAGGATGACCTTGAACTTCTCATCCTCCTGCTCCACCTCCCAAATACTGGGATTTTTGTTTGTTTTGTTTTTTTGTTTTTTGTTTGTACATATGTGGCAGTGACCACTACCAAACTCTAGTCATAGAGGTAAGCTCTACCGGTGTCAGCGAAAATCCTGCTATAAATTCAATGTAGCACACTTCTGACACTCACAATTCAAAAAAAAATTTTTTTAAATTTATTTATTTATTATATGTAAGTACACTGTAGCTGTCTTCAGACACTCCAGAAGAGGGAGTCAGATTTCATTACAGATGATTGTGAGCCACCATGTGGCTGCTGGAATTTGAACTCAGCACCTTTGGAAGAGCAGTCAGTGCTCTTAACTGCTGAGCCATCTCTCCAGTCCTAAATACTGGGGTTATAGGCCTATCCCACCACACCTGGTGTATTAGGCACTGGGGATAGAACTCAGGGCTTCCGGAGTCGGGGCCAGAAACTCTACCAATAGAGCCGAATCCCCAGCCCCACAGGAATACAACTTTGACCTCAATTTAAATCTTTAATTAGCTTATCCCAAGGTCTGACACTATTATAAAAGTAAACACTTCTCAGACGCAGCAAACCTGATACGGAAACCACTGGGTATAAACAAAACTGAGAAAATGCTGGGAATGAAGATGACTGAAGCAATAGACAGGGCAGAAAGTGAGCCACTGCTCAGAGGGGCCGCAGCCCTGGGAGATTTCCTTTGCGCCTGTGACGTGGGAGGGAATCATGGGAGACCTAGGGTGCATGGGAAATCACTTAGTCCTTTCCTGATCATAGTGACGTGAGTCTGAGCTGCAGGAAATTGTTATGACCGCCTTTAGGAGGGGTTGGCCAGGTATGGTTCGAAAGGTTAAAACAACCATTCACAATACTTAAGTGGGTGAGGTTGTTTCCCCCGGCGATGACCCCTTGAGAGGTCAATGGCTCAAGGTCATCAGCCTTCACCCAAAGTCAGAGCCACCCTTAGCTAAGTGAGTCTCACATGTCAGTAACATGGGCTGGAGAGGTGGCTCTGGAGGTAACAGGCTTGCAGCTTGAGGGCCTTAGTGAAGATCCTAGAATTCATGGACAGCCAGACAAGCAGTGTTTCTACATCAAGTGGGAAGCGAAGCAGAGGAATCCTTGGATGCTCCAGGGTCAAGGAGTGTGGTCTATGCAGTGGCAAATCACAAATGAACCAACCACAAGAGACCCCACCTCAAACAAGGTGGAAGGTGGACACTGATACCCAATATTGTTTTCTCGAGAATGCACGCGCATAAACACACAGACATATAGACACACACATGCATAAACACACATACAGACACACAGATACACACACATGCATAAATACACAGACATACATAAACATACATACAAACACACACACACACACACACACACACACACACACACACAGATTAACAGGGCTGCAGATATAGCTCAGCAATTAAGAGCACTGGCTTCTCTTGCAGAGGACCTAGATTCAATTCCCAAATTCCCAGCACCCACATGGCAGCTCACAACCGTCTATAACCCCAGTTCCAGGGAACTGATGCTCCCTTCAGGCCTCCACTAGCACCAGGGCATGGGCATATATGCACAGACATACATCCAGGCAAAATACCTATGTACATAAAATAATAAATATATCTTTACAAAAAGATTTAAAAATAAAAACAGTAACTAACATGCACTGAGCACTTATGATTTCTGAGCACATTTATAAATCTTTTATGTGAATCATCCCATTTAATCTTCCTTTTATCCCCATCTTACAGACAGAAACCTGAAACTCAGAAAGGGTAAGTCGAGCACCTGAACTCAGATTACCCAGCAGACAGAACCTAGTAAACACAGTGACATGTAGCAAATGCATCGTGGTTGTGGATTTTCTCGCTAACATACAGCATTTTTCACGTCATGTGAATGAGCGATCTTCTTTTTTTGTTTTTGGATTTTGGTTTTTTCGAGACAGGGTTTCTCTGTATAGCCCTGGCTGTCCTGGAGCTCACTCTGTCGACCAGGCTGGCATCGAACTCAGAAATCCTCCTGCCTCTGCCTCCCAGAGTGCTGGGATTACAGGCGTGCACCACCACAGCCCGGCAAGCGATCTTCAAATATGGAAAAAATGTTCAAAAGCTAGACTATCTTTAGCAAATTTTCTTACGGGGCGCATGACAGCCTTAAAGCCATTGACTCTTTCTGGAAATGGGCCTTAGATATTCCAATATTTAGCTAATCAAGTTCTAATAGACAGTTATCTGGGGTCTAGTTAAGGATCTCTGTGCTTGGGTGTTAACCACCGTGACAGAGAGATGACTCCTGTAGGGAGTCTTTTCAGATCTCACAGGGGACATCTTAGACCTCAGATCAGAGGTGGGTATAGAAATATACACCGGGCAACCTGCCTCAGCACTTAGGACCCACAGGCAGGAAGATCAGTAAAGAGTCTAGCCTGGGCTACATGAGAGCCCCATCAGAAAACAAACCAAACCAAAACAGGAATCCATCCAGACCATTAATTTTCAAGTGTTGCCAACATTTATGTCTCGCAGTCGCATTGAATCTGGAAGAACCGGCTCCAGATGTGGGTCCACCTTGAGATACTCATCGTCCTTTTAGAATGTAAAGAGGAAAGACCAGAAATCCAGGACCAGGGTAGTTAAGGCTGCGGGCCCCGCTTGGCTCGAATGGAGGATGGGCAGCGCAAGGATATCCACGCCGGTACCAGGTTACCGCCCCATTGAAGGATGGGAGGCTGCGCTGCTCACCTGACACGCCCTGCCCGCTCGGCTCCTGTAGCCGGGATGACGAGTAGTGCACTCTGCTTGGGGACACAGGGAAAACCAGCATTACCACAATACAAGCATCTAACCAGCACGCGCATGCGCAGCCCGGCATGCCGCGCATGCTCAGCAGCGCCCCGCTCCTTCACCAACCCCTCCCAAGGCCCCGCCCTCAGGCTTGGTCCCCGCCCCCGCAGGCGCGGTCAGCTCCCGAGTCCCGAGCGTTCATATCCGGGTTCCCTCCGCCGCTGCCGCCGCCGCTGCCGCTTCGCTCTTCTATCCCTGTCAGGAGTGGTGTGATTCCCGACCAAGATGGCGGCCGTGGGGCGAGTCGGCTCGTTCGGTTCATCTCCACCCGGGCTAGCCTCGACTTACGCCAGCGGACCCCTAGCCAACGAGCTAGCGTCGGGCAGCGGCGGCCCCGCGGCGGGCGACGATGAGGACGGGCAGAACCTTTGGTAAGGACCGCACCCCTCTCCGATCCCCCGCGGGTTATCTCCTCGCCAGGGCGGACGCCTCTGGGATCCCCGAGCCCCGCGGGTGCTGGGAGCCGGGCGGGGCCTCCGGGGAGCTGGGCCCCGCGGTTCTCGTCCTCGGTCGGGCCCGGCCTCAGCCTGCGCCTTGCTCCCCGTTAGGTCCTGCATCCTCAGCGAAGTCTCCACGCGCTCGCGCTCCAAGCTCCCGACCGGGAAGAACGTGCTGCTGCTGGGTAAGTGATCTCCGCTGTGGCCGGGGTGCACGGTCACATCCGTTCGCCCACTGCCTTTGTGCGGACAGTCGGGCCCGGCTGCGCCCCGCCTCCCGGCTTGCTGCTGACAGCTGGGGGGGGACAAGGGGTCCCCGGTCCTTCTGGCCTGGACCCTCCGGTCTTTTCTCCTTCCTGGGATGTGGGGTGGCTCTGTCATCTCCTCTGGGAGAGACAGAATGAACATAATACCCGAGGGAATCCCAGTGGTCTGGGATCCTACCTAGAAAAACGGGGACAGTTTTTCTGACAGAGATTGGTAGCACGAGGGCTCTTGGTGAGAGCTCCAGCGCAAATGCATGCCATCAATATTTAATAGCTGACTCTTTGTGTAATTGACAGGAGCCACAGACTGGGTCGGGATGAGTGTTATTTGAATCAGCATTCTCCCGTTCTCCCAGAGCGGAGTGCTCGGGTTGCAGTTGCCTTTTTAACTGTCACCTAATAACTCTGAAATTTGTAAAGGGCAGTAGAACAGCGTTCTCATTTACTTTCTTCAGCCGAATGGCGAGAATAAGGGAGACATGTCTCTCCCACTTCTCTTAGGTATTTTTTTTCTATTGGCTGCAAAGTGGGAATAAAGGACCAAGGGACAATAAGCAATCCCAGCTTCACATTTTTGCAAGTCTCTCCAGCTCCAGGAGGAATTCCAACCCCTCAACCCCCCACCTTTTCTTGTTACATGCAGGATATTGGAGTGTATAACAGGATGACAGTAATATTTTAAAACTTGGAAGTGCATGTTTCAAGACTTCAGACTCTTGATTCTTAACCAAAAGGCTTAGAAGCGGTCCCTGAAGAGTTTTAGTTAGGTGTGTCTAAGAATTGCTACCAGATATGCTACACAGGTGACAGTGAATGAGTAGGTAGAAAGGAATAACTCGGTTTTTATGACCTCCCCCCCCCCACCACCACCAGTTACATGCATTTGTGGAAAGCTTTGGTCAAGCTCACTGAAAAACCAGCATTGTGCCTGGCCCGCCTTTTCCTGTGATTGAAAGCACCGCGTGCAGGTGGCCAGGACTGAGTAAACGCCCCTGTCCAGTACAAACCATGCGATCTTAAGCAAGGCTACTGGTGTCCGG
Source organism: Apodemus sylvaticus (assembly GCF_947179515.1). Lineage (NCBI taxonomy): Eukaryota > Metazoa > Chordata > Mammalia > Rodentia > Muridae > Apodemus > Apodemus sylvaticus. Next base: position 9,461,995 of record NC_067478.1, on the reverse strand, counting down.
AAGCCTCCGTTCATTCATCTTTCAAATGAGAGTTATGGGAAGACAGTGCATACCTCCTGGAATAGTGGGAGGGCCAACTGGTACCCTGTAAAGCCAGGCCACAGAGACTTTTATGATGGTCGAGAGTGAACGAGAAAGCGTTCCTGGGAAGTCTGTAACAAGTGGATTGGGGCTGGCAGTTGGGTTGCCCCTCTGCTGGCTGCTCCCATCACCCTGTGTCCAGTAAGCCTGTCTTCTTCCTTAAACCCAAGAAAGGATTACTGCCCAAATAAGTGGTATTTATGTGGCAGAGATAAAATAGGGCCCCCAAGCAACAAAACAAAAACCAGTTCCAGGGAATGTTTCTAATTACTACTGTAGACAGATTATTAATGTAGACAGATGGTGTATTGGTAAAGTGAGCTTGAAACTGAATGACCCCCTCAAAGTGGATTCTGTTTTCATTACTTACTTCTGTTTTCATTACTTTCATACATTAAATAGATTTCTTTATGGATCTCAACAGTAGAAATCGAGCCTTTTCCCTTTCTGGTGTTTTCTAGATCTCCTGACTCTGGGTCAGTCTGTAAGAAAGACTTGGTGTACAGAGGCCCCATTCCTAGGCTGGGCTTTCTTCTGATGAACTTAATAGTTCAGAAAGCTCCATCTGGTGTCGTTATATAAGCTGGAAGTGGTATGCTTTTCTTTCAGTACCATTAGGGTTTTCCTGAGCCCTTTCCAGGGTTAGAAAAGGCTAATCATTGATTTTTTTTTTAATGCTGTTTAAAATGCAAATGTAGTTTCTTTCCCAAACTTCCTTTAAAAGCTTGGAGGCTTTTAATTGTCAGGTATGGCAGCAGTGTTCAGTCTGTGGTGGTAGAAGAAAGAAATATACAGTGGGTATCACAGTTGTCTTTGTTATGAGTTTTAGGGTATCAGGCCAGAGAGGTGATTGACCCCAGTATGTCACTCATGAACGATGGTGGTATTTTGGAGCCTATATTCAAAGAAAAGAAAACACGTCTCAGCTCATTAACAAGACTTTAAATTTCAGAAATAGCCTAGTAAGAAAGGATGATATAGGCCTGTATCTGAACCCCTTACATAGCCACCGTGCATATCCATACATCACAGTTTAACCCTTAGCTTGCTGCTTCACCTGTCCTCTATGTACGATAAAAACACACAGGCTTGGTGGGGATAGTGGTGGGGGTGGTTATATACACATGCATGCAAGTGCCCACAGAGGCCAGAGGTGCCAGGGTCACCTGGAGCTGGGTTTACAAGCAGTTGTCAACACTTTGCAATGTTGATGCAATGTGGCTGCTGTGAATCAAACTCAGGTCCTCAGGAATAGCAGTATAGGAACAGCAGTATCTCAACTACTGAGCCATCTTTCAAAAACATTTTCATACACATCTCATTGGTGGTTCTGTCCTGCCCAATCTAGAGGGTAGGTGATAGCACCAATTTATAGATGAGGTGATGGTATTATATAGCTAACTAGGTTCTCCAAAGACTGTTTTTTTGTTGTTGTTGTTTTTTGTTTATTGGTTTTTTTCTTTTTCTTTCTTTTTTTTTTTTTTTTTTTTTTTTTTTTTTTTTTTTGGATTTGCTTTTTTTGAGACAGGGTTTCTCTGTATAGCCCTGGCTGTCCTGGACCTCACTCTGTAGACCAGGCTGGCCTCAAACTCAGAAATCTGCCTGCCTTTGCCTCCCAAGTGCTGGGATTACAGGTGTGCACCACTACCACCCGGCTATTGTTTTTTTTCAAGACAGAGTTTCTCTGTATAGCCCTGGCTGTCCCGGAACTCACTCTATAGACCAGGCTGGCCTCCAGAAATCCATCTGCCTCTGCCTCCCAAGTGCTGGGATTAAAAGGCATGCACCACCCAACAATCATATTGTTGTTAAGGGTTCTGTGTGGTGTATGGTATGGCCCTGGTATAGCTTTCCTACTGGATTGAAGTCCCTTCAAGGGTGACAATGCCATATACAAAACTCTTACTACTCAATGCTTATTTTTGATCCACAATAACAGTAATTATTTAAAGGAAAAGATCTGGTCTTATCCAGTACCCAAGGGGCTAAAGCATGAGGAGCGCACGTTCAGGTGCTAGATAGGGACACCTTGTCCTTCAAAAGAAGCTGGCTCATTTGCTGATGCGTTCGTGTTATCCCAGCATTTGGGAGATTGAGGCAGGAGGATCAGGAATGCAAAGCGATTCCCAGTCACATAGAAGATGATGACAAGAACAAGCAGGAGCAAGGTTGAGCAATTAAGAGCTCTGGCTGCTCTTGCAGAGGGCCCGGGTTCAGTTCCCAGGACCCACATGGTGGCTCACAACCATCTGTAACTCCAGTTCCAGGTGATCTCTGGCCTTGTGATACAAATAGGGCACATACACATGTGCAGCCTAAACATTCATAAGCATAAAGAAAAAAAAAAAACAAGAACCAGGAAAGGAAGAAAATTCTAGTGCTTATTGGGCTTTGGGATGTGGCTATTGAGGGGTCTGACTGGCCATGACACTTGTGCCAAGCAGTCATTTAATCTACCCAGGCTTGGCTCATAGTGAAGGCCAGGAACACTGTGGCAGTACTCGGTCATTTTACCTACATCCCAGTCTTTCTCAGTGAAGGAGATGGGAGTAGGGATTGAACCTGCAGCCTCATACAGAACAGGCCGGCGTTCTTAACACTGAGGTATATCCTGAGGCCCTGAAATTATCTTTTGAGGAACAGGGATTAAAGGTCACCGGGGTTCCATGAGTATAGGAAATGTGTTTGTATTAGTTATATTATGTTGATGTTGTTTTATGTTGTAATTGATGATGAGATTATGATACCAGTTAGAATGATACAAAGAAGAGCGCCTCTCATTATTAGTACTGAGTTGAAGATTAGCATAAAGTTATGTATTTATTATATATTACTACTAAAGACACCAATTAATATGTTATGAAGATCATGTGACATATTGGTATCTTAAAATAAGGTCAGAAAAGTTTTCTATAGAGGATCAGATACTAGGTAATGTACGCTTTGTGAGTCATGTGGTATCTTACAACTCTTTAATTCTGCTCTTTTGTCCCCAAACAGCCACAGATAATCCATGAATGAATGAAACATAGCAGTGTTTCAATAAAACGTTGTTCACAGAAACAGGCAACAGGCCAGCTTTGGTCTGTGACCTGGAATTGCTGGAGTCTCCCTTTTTGTAACCCCTTTGCTGCCATTAGCTTTCATTAAGCAGAGATGGCAGTTAATGGAGGTCTCGTTGAATGGTTTAGTGTTTGGCACAGTAGATGGTCAGTGAATACATGTTACATGAATGATGAATTGACCCTCGATATAGTTGGATAGAGATTTAAGAATTAAGAGGAGTGGACACATTTCCCCCAGTGCCACTGTGAAGCACAAAGCAGAACTCCAGGAGTGGCAGATGCAGGCTGGTAGCATGGCTCTTGCACTGGAGTGACCAGTGAAAGAGAATGCAGGCAAAAGCCCTGTGGAAGTTCCTAGAGTAGCGGTGTGCCCCACAGGAGGTGGAGCAGGAAGGTTAGGAATTCAGTCATCCTTGTTACATAGTGAGTTAGAGTTCAGCCTGGGCTGCATGAGACTTGTCTCCAAAAACCTCAAAAACAGAACAGGAAATGCCAAGCAGAAGAGTCCTGCATTAGAGGGAAAAAGGTAGCTAGCTCATGATGCCTTGTTAGCAAATGGGTGAGCTGGGCAAGCCCATGAGGTCAGGACAGTGGCTCAGCAGGTCACCTCTTCATTCATTTCCTCATCGGGCTTTGGAGTTAGGGTGCAGAGTCATCCACAGAAAACTGGGCTGATTCCCTTCCTGCCCTCCAGAAGTTTGTAAGGTCCTTCTGGGAGTCGACAGGGTAACAGTCAGATGAGGTATCGGTGTGAAGCCTGTGTGTGTGTGGAGAGAGAGAGAGAGAGAGAGAGAGAGAGAGAGAGAGAGACTGACTAAGACTACAGAGGAAGGCAGAGGGAGGCTCCACACATGGGGCGGAGTCCACCTAGGCCAGGCACTGCCAGGAGACTCTCTTCCTGTCTGGACACCACCTCCTGACCTATAAATGGAGATAATTTCATACTTCCTGGTATTGAAAGAACCGAAAGACATTATGTGTAAAATCCTTTAAAGTTGGAGGTCACTAACTTAAAAGTAATACAAATTTCATGCTAGAGCAAGAAAAATAAAATATTAAAAAAATGAAGCCAAAAAAAAAAAAAAAAAAAGAAGCCAACTGTCACATGTGTCATGCACACCTTTAATCCCAGCACTTGGGAAGCAGAGGCAGGTGGATCTCTGTGAGTTTGAAGCCAGTCTGGTCTACATGAATTCCAGAATAGCCAGAGCAACATAGTGAGACACTGTTTCAAAACAAACAACTGTTACCTAAACTCTATTACCTAAAGATTGTTGGTATTTCCATGCCTCTTTAAAACTGTTCCATTTGTATTTGCTTTTTATACAAAAAACAAAACAAACAAAAGACATACCCTGGGCTTGGGGTATAACTCAGTTAGGAGAGTGCTTGTCTGGGTTCAGCTCCCAGACTAGAAGGAGGTGTTTGTTCCAACTACTGGTCATTAAATAAAGTCCTCTGTTGGTGTACACTGCCTTATTTGCATGTCTTTATGACATCCAAAGGTCTAGCAGAACACTGTGCATGGACATGTAAAGTCAAAACTGACTGCTAAGAAAGCTGAAACTTAGGGAAATTCTATATGAGCCTACATGTGGGAGAGCCTCCCACCTTTATGTGGGATCCAGAGATCAAACTGAGATTGTTGGTTTTGCTTGGTAAGCATTTTACACCGATTCTTGCCTGCCCAGCTTTATCTTTTCTAATTGAATAATAGTATATTTGGCTGTATCATAATTATAGTTGGTTACAGGTCATTATTGTTACATCTTATTTTCCATGTATCCAGTATTATCTTTGGGATCAGTTCCTATGAGTGGAAACATATACCCTCTACCCATATGAGTAGCACATAGTAGCTTCTGATAAAGAGTTCAGTGAGACTTTGCTCTGCAGAACAGAGGAGCATAGACAGCCATTGGGATCAGCATTTATTGGCATTAGTGTTTATTGAATTAAACTTATTTTTAATTCCCTTTTAATCAGACTGTGAGACTTGGAATTATAACTGAGAATAAGTTGTAAAGTTCTCATGTAATGGGATTGCTAAGTGATGGGAGCTGTCTGTCCTGCGGTGTGTCAGGTTCTTGTGCTGAGGTTTCCCAGGTGATGAGTAGTTTCTGTTGTTTTGCAGACAGGAGCTTCACAGTTTCATGAGGATTCAAGATCAGTTTTGTCTTTTTGCTCTGCGGATATTCCTGGATGTTACTGAGCATTTAGTCTGAACAGAGGTGTGTGAAGGTTTGCTTACAGCACTGGGTCCTGTTCCCATTCTAACCTACCAAGGAGGAGGATGCCCACTGAGAGATGGGAGCAGATCAGAAGGCCCCATCTGCCTGGATTTTCCACATAACCAGTAGAGGACAAAGTGGAAGATCTGAGGCTATTGAGGCTAGGTGTGGTGTGGCCCACCAGCACTTGGGATGCAGAGGCAGGTGGAGCTCTGTGAGTTCAAGGTCAGCCTAGTTACATAGGGAGATCCAGGACTCCATAGAGAGACCCTGTTTCAAAAACAAAACAAATTAAAAAGCCTCTCATGGCTTTTGTCACTAGAACATGCTAGTTCATGTTATATCATGCAAGGTCAAGATGACAGGTTGGGATTCTTTCTTGACAATTTATCATAATGTATACCCTGATTGATGGGGGTGTGGAGATGCCAGCCAAAGCTCTGCAGAGAAGGTGTGTGCCTCCAAACCTATGCAAGCAGGAGTACAGTGTTTCAGTGAAAGAAAACACAGAGAAAAAAGAATGCACAGTGCCGTCTAATTTGACCTGTTGTCCTGAGTGATGGGAGAGCTGGTCCAGGCACAAGGTTGTGGTGTGGCTTTGTGTTCATGAGCACTGGCCAGTTTAAGTTGCTTTGAGTTTCATACAGCGCAACCCCCTTTGTATCCTGTGAGCTGATGCGCATTACCGTACGTGAACAGAGCTTTGGCATCCATGGTAGCAGTTATAGCCCCCCGCTATGTGTGACTTCTCACTTTGACGTGCTTCATGATGCCCTTCTAAAGTCCTGCTGCTGGTCTTCCAGGAGAGCTTCGTTCCTAACATGTCACAGATCCAGTGAATGATAACAGTAACAGAATTTCTCCACCACTGTGGAGATGGGATCTGGTCTCCATGTAGAAGTTACCTGATGGGCCCAGGTTCATACAGCCGATGATGATATGTTACAGTTAGAGATCACATCTGAATCTTCACATTCTTCACCTGTAAATTAACATTACAAAGTATATTGGCAGGGTGATAGAGGTGCACTCCTTTAATCCCAGCAACCAAGAGGAAGAGGCAGGTGGATCTCTGTAAGTTCGAGGCCAGCCTGGTCTACAGAGTGAATTCCAAGAAAACCAGGGCTACACAGAGAAACCCTGTCTTGAAATACAAAAAACAACAAAACAAAACAAAAAAGCCATCGAAGGTTTTTTGTTTTTTGTTTTGTTTGGGTTTTTTTTTTGTTTGTTTGTTTGTTTTTTTGAGACAGGGTTTCTCTGTGTAGCCCTGGCTGTCCTGGAACTCATTCTGTAGACCAGGCTGGCCTCAAACTCAGAAATCTGCCTATCTCTGCCTCCCAAGTGCTGGGATCACAGGCGTGCGTCACCACCACCCGGCTGCCATCAAGTATCTTAATATGAGTTGGTGAGACAGCTCAGTAAGTAAAGTCTCCTGTCACCAAGGTTGATGACCTGAGTAGCTCCTTGGCATCTACATGATGGAAGGAGAGAACTAAGTCCCTCAAGTTGTTCTCTGACACCACATAGACACAATCGCAAAGGCCTCCTTCACCTCATACAATATATATACACACACACATATAAAACTTTTTATATGCTATTTTATTATATATATAGATTATATAATATGTGTTATATATACACATACATAGATACACATCTATGTATATATGTATATTTTGGTATTACATCCCTTTGTTGAATTAGAGGTCTTCTTTCAGGGACTACCAGCATACATTTGTCCTTATATACATCTGATGATTTTGTAGATTTTCAGAGATTTTATGATCACTTTGGTTTTTAAATTTGAGCTAAGGAATCAGAATTAATAGCTATGGTTGCTTTAGAAAAAAACCCAGAGTTCTGGGAAGTGCTTGGTCTTGCGAGTGGCTTGTTTGAGCAGAGACTTGACAGACAGATGACTTGTAATGCAGGCTTTACTGTAGTCTGCAACAGCAGTCAACAAGCCTTGCTCATTCACTGGCCAGACACAGGCTCTTCCCATACCCATGGGCTCTTGAATTAACTGGGGCAAAGCAGTTTCCAGCTGACATTCAGGGATCGGCCCTGACAAGCTAAGAATGACTTTTGTTAAAGAGCCGCAGGGAAGGGGGGGTGCTTGCTACCCAGTCAGGTGGCCTGAGAGGGCTTCAGGGTCTGCATAGAGGAAGCAAAGGAGCAACCACTGCCAGTAAAGCCTCCAGCCTCCACGCATGCTCTATGGCCCGCTTGTGCATGTGCAGACAAGCACACACATAAACACAGAAGCACACAACATTAATGAAATGAATGTTTTTTTCTATGTTAGAGCCATAAAAGACTTGTGAGAGACCTCTGTGGCCTGTGGCTTACATGAAGTTTCCAGCCATTGACCATGGAAAGCTTCCTAGCATCTGTTTGTGGACAGGAGAATAACTATTGTAATAGTCTTTGTCCAGGCTCTCTCTTCCTGTGTTCCATGTTTGGAGAGAGTCTCCATATGTAGCCCAGGCTAACCTCAGACTAATGATCCGCCAGCTTCTGTCTTCAGAGGAATTACAGGGAGCACATCCAGCTTTAGTTTGTTTCAAGAGCACTTTAAAGGATGTCTCCCAGGACTAAGGACTGGCTCAGTGGAGAGTGCTTTGCCTGCTTATGAGGTCATGTGATCAATTCCCAATGCTAGAAAAAAAAGTGAAAGTAAGAAAATCTATTGGGCTGGATAGACGGCTCAGCAGTTAAGAGCATTGACTGTTCTTCCAGAGGTCCTGAGTTCAAATCCCAGCAACCACATGGTGGCTCACAGCCATCTGTAATGGGATCCGATGCCTTCTGGTGTGTCTGAAGGGAGGGACAGTGTGAGCACATAAAAGAAACAAGTCTTAAAAAAAGGAAAAAAAGAAAATCTATTTTCTGCAGAGAAAATCCTTAGATTTTTGTACAGAGAAAAAGAGATTCTTGTAGAGACTGGCAGATCTCTTAAGTTTGAGGCCAGCCTGTTCTACAAAGTGAGTTCCAGGTCAGCCAGGGCTATGCAGAGAAAACCCCATCTGTAAATAAACAAACAAGCAAACAGAACAAAACAAAAAAGAAAGAAAATGTAGTTTATAAAGATGGAAATGTAGATAAACTTATTTTAGTATTCTCACCTTCAGGGTTCTTGACAGGACGGACTTTCACCTCTATTTACTTAATGGGTGCTCTGCTATGTAGATCAGGCTGGCCCCTTACTCAAGAGACCCTTCTGTCTCTGCTGGGATAGGAGGAATGTGCCACCATGCCCAGCGTGCAGCTTCAAGTTCTCTAAGCATGATTCATGAGCAGTTTTCCTAGGTGTGGTGAAGGCCCAGGGCAAGCAGCTGCCGATGACACGCGTTGTGAGGACGGGGCATGGCTGAGAGCCGACATGAGTGCAGGTGAAGGAGGGTCTTCAGTGCCTAGACGCGGCTTCTGTTTGGGCAAGGAAGTAGCCAGTTCTGCCAGGGAAGCCTGGGGGGTGATTTCTCGTCTGGAATTTCCTCAAAAGCAAATCCTTGTGTCCTGCTTATGGCTAGTGAACCTGCCTGCAGGAGCTTTTGTTTTCCTTGTTGTTTGAGACAAGATAACCTTGGAACTCACTAATCATCCCCAAACTTGAAGTCTCCTGCCTCACTAGTTGCCGTCTCAGTGCTGGGATTGCAGTGTCCTCTACTGGGTGCTACTTGGGCCATTAAGATTTAATTACAGGCTGGAGAGATGGCCTAGTGGGCACAGGTGCTTGCCACCCAATCTAATAACCTAAGTTTAAACTCTGGGACACATGGTAAGAGAGAAGTGACGCCTGCAGGTGTCCTCTAACCTCTACATGCACACTTTTGCATATATGCGGGGGGCGTGGGGAGACTCAAGACAGAGAGACAGACAGACAGAAAATAAATTACTGTAAAAATAATTTTAAAAAGATTTTAAGCTGGGCATGATGGTGCACACCTTTAATCCCAGCACTTGGGAGGCAGAGGCAGATTGATCTCTGAGTTTGAGGTTAGCCTGGTCTACAGAATAAGTTCCAGGACAGCCAGGGGCTACACAGAGAAACCCTGTCTTGAAAATAAAAAAAAAAAAAAAGAATTTTAACTGTATTTGTTTTCTCCATTCATTCATTCATGCATTCATTCATTCATTCATTCATTTACGTTTCCTTATGTAGCTGGAATTTAGACCCAGTGCTTTGTGCATGCCGGGCAAGCTGTGTGCCACTGAACTGGATATCCCCAAACCTGTTCCTCATTTTGAAAAGTTTATTTATTTATTTTATGCATGTACATGTGTATGTGTGTGCATGTGTGATGAATGCCTTTGGAGGTCCCAAGAGCTCTGGAGCTGGAGTTCCAGGTGGTTGTGAGGCACCCTACAGGCATTCTGGGAGCTGAAGTCCAGCCCTGTGCAAGAGCAGGTAGGTGTTTGGAACAGCTTTCCACCCCACCCATTTCCCGGTTTTATAGAGCCCACTTACCGTAAGAAATGGGGACATGTATTGACATTCATGTCTGTTATCCTTTTTGCTTCTTAGCACTTTGGTTTTCAGACCAGTTAGTAAAAAGTGTTTCTTGAGACAGGTTTTACTATGTAGCTTTGGCTTGCCTTGAACTCATTCACAGTGATCCACCTGCTTCTGTCTCCAGAGTACTGGGGTTGAAGGTGTGCCGACATTGTCGCATCTGGGCTAAACTATTGTTTAAAATAGGAAAGGGATTTGTGAAACTCACAAGAATTGTGGGCTAATACTGAGTTGATGGCACCTTTCAGTGACCACTCTATGGAAGCCTAGAGATGAATAGATACTTTTGTCACACTTTGTTGGCAGTGGAGCAGCCAAACAGACAAATATGTGGCAGTTCCCAGGTGGAAACCAAGTACAGAACATGTGTGCTAGTGAGCTCTGTGGGGAAGAGTCGGCGGGCGCTAAGGCTGCTGGGGGCGCATTTTACCTTACCGTGGTGTCTGGCTGGGTGAGGATTTGGTGGTGGTTCTGGGGTAGAACATGTGGCCTGATGTGTGCTGGGGAAGTGCTGTGACAGAGCAACAGCTTCAGCCTTCTGTTTAAATTGTAGGTGGTTTTTTTTTTATATTAATTTGACTTACAGAGTGCTGGGTTTACAGGCGTGCGCCACCACCGCCCTCTTCTCCCACTTCATTAGTACATGAACTGAACTCAGGTCGTTGGGTTTGGTGGCAAACTCCTGCTACCCATCCCAGTGGCCCGTTCATTTTGTTTTTATTTTAGACCGGGTCTTCATTAAGTTGCCTAGGCTGGTCTTGAACTAACTTACAGGACAAGATTTGAAATATTCCTGCCTTAGCCTCTTGAATAGTTGTGGGTATGGGCTTGTGCCACTAGGCCTGTCCCAGACTTAATTTTTTTCTTTTCTTTTTTTTTTTTTTAAATTTTTATTTTTGGTTTTTTGAGACAGGGTTTCTCTGTGTAGCCCTGGCTGTCCTAGAACTCAGTCTGTAGACTAGGCTGGCCTCGGACTCAGAGAGATCTACCTCCTCTGCCACCCTGAGTGTTGGGATTAAGGTGTGTTCTGCCACATAGCCTTTCTAAAATATCTAAACTGCTGGTGGCTCTCCATTGTCATAAGGACAGTTTACCTTTCTTAGCTGGGCAGGCTGGCCTCGAGCTTGTCCTCCGAGTCTGCTTTCTACATAGCCCAAGCTAGCTTCAAACTTGGGATCCTACCTCACTTCCCAGAGTGTTGTTGGGACTGTAAGCTGTGCCACTATGCCAAGTGTTTGTTTGTCCTTGTTAGAAGGACACTTCTTTTGCCTGGGTTTTTGCACTCACTTTCTCTTCCTGAAATGATTAACTCCTGGTGGTTAATTAATCCTGCAAGGTGTGGCTGAAGTGTTGCCATGGTTGCAAAGCTGTCTGGCTTTGGTATTACTAGACTCCTCTCTCCTCAGTTAGGACAGTGACTGTGGTAAGTGGGTTTTTGTATTTCTAGTGTGGTTTGTTATGTAAGTGCAGCTCTCTTAAGCATTTCCATAGTTGTTCTAACAGGGTGATTAAAGTGATTTTTAGCGTGAGAATCTGCTCCAGCCTCCTAGGGTGATGGGTAGAAATTCTCTTCCTTATAGTTCTCAAGCAGTTACAAAGCTATAGGTTAAATGACATAGTGTTATCTAGAGCTAAGAGAATTCACATTGCAAGACCAATACAACAGTTTTGACATATCCGACTCTGCAGCGGTTAGCTTTATTTCTAGTGTAAGCACATTGGGTTATCATGGGAACTACTGTTATTATCATAGATATTACTGTTTTTAACCTAATCTGTTGTTTTGATGGCTAGCTTAATAGTATACATAAAAGTAGCGCAGATACTCATTTAATTGCTACATTCTTTTTCTTAATTAGGTGAAATTATACATGCTGCTGTGCACAACATACTGTGTGGGACATATGTACCTTGGGTGATGGCTTGTCGTGTCGTGTGTTGCCAGTCTTGTAATAAGAAGCCTCAGGGTGTTTTGGGAAGTGTCCCCCTGCCTCTACCCCCACCCCAGCTGCTGCGTGCTCTAGGCAGCCCTCACAGTCCCCACACTACACGGTGCTTTCTGCAGTGCAGGAGAGCTCTCAGACTGCCTTTCCTTCATACCTGAGACAGTGACCTTTGTGCCTTTGCCTCCCCAGCTCCCTAGCTCCTGGGAACCAGCACCTCACAGTCTGTTCTGTGAGTTGAGCTTCTAGCTCCATATAGAGGGCCATTTGTGGTATCTGTCTTCTGAGCCTGGCTTATCTCACTTCACACAAATGCCAGAATTGCTTCTAGGACTTGTAGTGATCTGCTGTGTATCTATTTTTATTTTTTTGAGACCAGGTCTTATGTAGCCTGAGCTGGTTTCAAACTCATAAAGTTGATACTGATTTTCAACTCATAAGTCCTAAGTCCTAAATGCTGTGATTATGGATATGCACTACCATGCCTGGTTTTATTGAATTATCTTTATCCATTAATCTCATTATGACTCTTGAGTTGAGTTTCATATCTTGGCATTGTGGATAGATAATGCTTCAGTGAACAATAGAGTGCAATTGCCTTTTCAACATACGGATCAGATTTAATGATATATATGTGCATGTATATATGAATGAATGTATACATATTGTTAAACTTCTGATATAATTATGGTTATTATTGCTCATAATGAAGTATTAAAAATTATTTGTGAAAATAACTAGTCTCCTACGGTGAAATATGGTAGTGAATGTTATGAGACACCTTCCTTTTTGGAACTAGGAGGTTTGAGGTTTATAGTCTGTATAGCCTGGCTTGAATTAGCTGTGTAGCCCAGGTGAGTCTACAGCTCTCAATCCATTGCCTCATTCTACCAAGTGCTGGGATTACAGGTGTGCAGCAGCACTCCCGGTATGATAGTTTTTTTCTCAGCTTGATACAAGCTAGAGTCACCTGCTAAAGAGAGAGCTTTAACTGAAAAAAGCCTCTCATCTCCACTGGCACTAGGCCTGCATCGTGCACAGATGTATGTGCAGGCAAAGTACTTACACATACAATAAAAATACGATGAAGAAAAATATTGAGATGAGGTCTCCTGTAGTCTCAGCTGGTTTCAAACTCAAATTTTTTCCTTCCTTCCTTCCTTCCTTTCTTTCTTTTTTAAGATTTATTTATTTTATTTATATGAGTACATTGTATCTGTCTTCAGACACACCAGAAGAGGGCATCAGATCCTACTGTAGATAGTTGTGAACCACCATGTGGTTGCTGGGAATTGAACTCAGGACCTCTGGAAGAACAGTCAGTGCTCTTAACCGTTGAGCCATCTATCCAGCCCCAGATTCAATTTGTAGCCGAGGCTGACTTTGAACTCCTGAACCTTTTGCCTCTACTTACTAAGCAGACGTGGTTCTCTATATCAAGTTTATATTACACTGGAAGGGAACCCAGGGCTTTGTGCATGTTAGGCAAGACCACCAACTAAGTTACACCCCAATTCTTAAACTTTTCTTATCTGCCGAGTTTAAATCACACGCTTCCTGCCATTAATATTTTTACGGCTCTTTCTTACTTTTGTCTGTTCCATAGTCCTTCTTTTCTCTTGCCCAGCTTACTGTCCCTTCTCTGCTCTCCCAGCCCTGTGTCTCACGGTCAGTAATGGTTCTGCCGAGGACCCCAGTTCCCTGCCCCATGTCCACAGTATGAGCATGACTCAGATTAGTCCAATGGCAGTTGTTCCCAGGTCAGGACTGGTAGCATTCTCAAAGTCCTAGCATTTGGGACAGATTTTAAGTTAGAGACCAACCTGGGCTACACAGTGAGACCTTTTCTTAAAAAGAAGGATAGAGAGTACTGGAAAAACGGCTCAGTGGTTTAGAGAACCTGCTCTTGCTGAGAATGTGTGTTTGGGTGGCTTGTAGCAATGTGTAGTTCCATGTGGCTTGCAGAGACTTCAGATTCTCTGGCCTCCACAGACACCTGCACTCTTGAGCACCCCCCCCCCCCCACACACACACCAAAAGAGGGCGGTGGCTTTGTTATTATCCGTGTCCTCTGAGATTGCAGTAGACTTTGTAAGCTTGCCTGCACTCTGGTCTTTAAACAACAAAGTATCTCTATACAGCTGAAATTCTTCAGATGAAGGCTGAGAGGGAGCCCTTCGAACCTTACAAACTAATCTAGGCTGCTGTAAATGTGGCACTTCCTGAAGCCGAGGCTTCTGGGAGAAGGGAGTCGCTGTGGAGTCTGCATCCTCCGTCTATCCGTTGGGTCCTCTGAGGCACAGCTGCCTGGCAGGCAGTCTGCTGTTGGATTACTGCTATGGCTGACACCAGTGAGCTGGGCCTCTCATGGTGCACACAGTGTCCCTGGTCCACACTAAAACTAAAACTGCCTTTTTTTTTTTTTTACTGTATGTATCTAGGTGAAGATGGAGCTGGGAAAACAAGCCTCATACGAAGACTTCAGGGGGTAGAGGAGTACAAGAAGGGGAGAGGACTGGAGTATCTGTACTTAAATGTGCACGACGAAGACAGGGATGGTGAGTGTGGCCTCCTCCGCAAGTCAACTCAGAGGACCTCTGCTGGTTCCCGCCACAGTTGGCTTTTGTCCAGTTTGCCATCGCACAGCAGGAGTTCTAGGATGCCACTTGGGTCAGTGAATAGTTATGTATAGACAGATATGCTTCGGTTGGTGTGAAGCTGGGCTTCAGATAGTATGGTTCTAAGCATATTAGGGTATTTACATGTGGGATGTTAGCCTTCTGGCCAGCCTTAAGAAACAGTCTTAGTTTTGAAGTTCACTTTTCTTAGTGTGGTGATTGGTTTGCCCACCCTCTCTCCTCCCTTTCCTCATATTCCTATCTGTAATTGTAATTGTCCCCACAGTTCTCACTTGCCCATCCCTGTTTTCCTCCATAGGACACTGTTCTTTCTGAGTGTAAGTTTTTGAGGATATACAGCTCTGTCTGTTGATGGTAAAATATAAACACGCTATTTACTTTCTTGTCCTTGATAAGAGTAGGAAGAAGGGAGGGGTCTCTCATCCTGTAGTTGCCTATTACATCATGTCAACCTTTCTGAGCTGTCGCTTGGCCCAAAGAGTAGAGCTTCATCAATACCAACAGACATCTCCTGTGCATAATGAAATGACTTAATAGTGCTGTTAAAAGAAACTGTGGATTCTTTTGTTTTTTTTGCAGATCAAACAAGATGTAATGTATGGATCTTAGACGGAGATCTATACCATAAAGGGCTGCTCAAGTTCTCCCTGGACGCCCTTTCTCTGAGGGACACTCTGGTCATGCTGGTTGTTGATATGTCAAAGCCTTGGACGGCTTTGGATTCCTTACAGAAATGGGCAAGTGTGGTGAGAGAACACGTTGACAAGCTGAAAATCCCCCCTGAAGAGATGAAGGAAATGGAGCAGAAGTGTGAGTGGCCAGAAAATGCTAATGTGGGTTCCCGTTGAGATATCTTAGCAGACTATAAAAGCCATTCCAGTTGTTTTCTCTACAAAGAAGACTCAGTGAAGGAAATACAATATGACTCCCATTTTGAAATTTAATTTGAATGATGTACAGTTTTAATATTTAATATACATAGTGGTAAATTCTTTGGTAGAAGTATGTTTTACTCTTGTAAAATGACTGTGTCTTCATTTTGAAAGGTCATTTTTACTGGTAAAATGTGAGCCTGCCTTTAGTTCATCACTTCTAGCATTTTTGTGACTGGTAGCTTATCAATTTTAGTATGAAATGTGCATGAAAAAAATGTTAACATGATAAAAAGATGTTAAGTGGGTTTTATTATTTACAGAGTTCATTAGAGTGCAGGTGTCTTTGCCTGTGCAGTCATTTCCCCCTCCTCCCCTCAGTCCATGCTGTGCTAGAACCTTTGCTCTTTGCTCTGTCTGGTTCACACTCTGGTGTGTGTTGTTATGTTATGTATATGTCTGTCTGTATGGTTGGTTGGTTGGTTTTGGAATGATATCTCCCTTTGTACCTTAGGCTGGACTCAACTCTTTCCCCCATGAGGAGATTGCAGGTGTGCCATCACACCTGTCTTAAAACATTTTAATCTGTAGTTTCCTATCATTGATGATCACTATCTGTGGACTTGTTTCTCTCCCCAATACCCCCAATCCATGCTTGTGTTAGAATCATGTGTGTTTTAGGTTTTTATTCTTGTGTGTGTTATGTATGAGTTTGTGTGGGCATGCCCATATAGATCCCATTTACTGATTGATTTACTTACTTATTTTATTTATTTTGGCTTTTCAAGACAGTTTGTCTGTATAGCTTTGGCTATACTGGAACTCAGTCTGTAGACCAGGCTGGCCTCAAACTCATAGAGATTTACCTATGTCTCTGCCTCCTGAGTGCTGGGATTGAAGGCATGCACCACCACTGCTTGGTGACCCCTTTATTTTTAATTTTGTGTGTATATTGTAAGAAATGTTCACATGTGAGTGCAGGAGCCTACAGGGTCCAGAAGAGGACATTGGATCCCCAGAGCTAAAGTTACACTGTAGAGAGAATCTTTTACAAGTATCACGTGTCAATAGTGAAGCCCATGGCCAGTGGGCTGAGTCAGGAAATACGACGTGGGACACTGGCAGGAAGAGAGAGGATTCTGGGAAATAGTGAGAGGCAAGAGAGATTTGCTCCTGAAGGAGGAGATGGAAGTAAACCATCCTAGAATAAAGGGGACATTCGCCTAGGACAGTGTGACATGGCACATGAGACAGACACATGGCACCTGAGTACGGATAAGCAGCCATGTGGCAGAATGTAGATAAAAATAAACATGATCTAGTCAGAGAAGAACCTGGATATATGGCCAAGATATTTATAAATACATTTGAGTGTCAGTCTTATTTCTGGGAGCATGGGGCTGGGAGGAAGAAAGATCAAACTTCTACATTACATTATGATGCTGAGAACCAAATTCTGCCGAGAGCTGAGCCGTCTTTCCAGCCTGTCCACCACCTTGTGTGGAGGAGAGAGGGTCTCCCACTGTACCTAGAGCTCACATACTCAGCGGAAGTTGGCCAGTGAACTGCAGACATCTGGTTGTTTCTGCATCAGCATGCTTGGGTTACAGTATTTACTAGAGGGCCCAGCTTTTATCTGAGTGGTGGAGATATGAATTTGGGTCCTTGGGCTTGCCCAACAAGGGCTTTTCCAAGTTAGCCATCTCCCCAGCCTCTGGTAGAAGTTCCTCACCAGCAAGGAATTGTGGACATACCTTGTCAGGATCTGTATTCATGCAGAGCATGTTAGCTCGCCTACAATTCGTTACTCAGGAGGCTGAGTGAGGTGAATTCCAGGGTGAACTACATAGGGCGAACCTCTCACAAGAGGACGAAGTCCCCAGCAGAGCACGGGGGCTCTTGCCTGTAAGCTCAGTTCTCTGCAGGCTGAAGCAGGAGGACTTAAGGACAGTCTGAATTACTCCTGCCTCAGGTTATGCTAGGAATACAGGTGTTCTGTGTACTATATATATTTGGTGCCCATGAAGACCAGAAGAAAGTATCAAGTTCCCTGGAACTGGAGTTACAGATGATTGTTAAATACCATGTGGTGGGTGCTGGGAATTGAACCCAGGTCCTCTGGAAAAGCAGCCATCTGTCTAACCACAGGACTATGCTTAAGTTGTGGATTCTTTTTCTTCCATGTTTAGTTTTATATAATTTCTTCCTTTAAAGAAGACAGAGGGACAAAGCTTCAGTTTGTGTGTGTGTGTGTGCGTGCAGACACACACACACACAAACACACACACACACACACGCGCGCGCGCGCGGCGCGCATGCATGTGTGTGCACATGTGCACATGTGTGTGTGCGTATGTAAGCAGATGCAGTACACACGTGTGGAGAGTGTATACAGGACACACACTTGACACAGTAAATCATATTTTTACTTATGTGTGTGTGGATTCAGGCACAGCTTCATGTGGAGGTCAGAGAACATTTGCAGGAGTTGGTTCTCCTTCCATTCTGTGGGTCCCAGGGATCACACTCACTCATCAGGCTTGACAGCAGGGACCTCTACCACTGAGCCATCTCTCTGGCCTCCAAAGTCCTGTGTAACTAATTAATCCTATTCAGAACCCCACTGGGGAGAGCTATCAGTGTGGAGACATCTATAAAATCAGTAAGGCGTGCCCTGGCGTGGTATACTTTTCTTTTGTATATGTAGCACTTCTAAAGACATGTTTGGTTTCTTTCCCTATGTAATATGGTATCTAAGCCCAGAAAATATAAATTTAAATATTTGCAATTTAAATATATTTTAGCAGAAATAAAGAAGGCTCACAGAGTTCTTTACCATGTTTCCTTGGACTCGCAGTGATTAGAGACTTCCAAGAGTATGTGGAACCGGGAGAAGATTTCCCAGCTTCACCTCAGAGAAGAACCACGGCTGCACAGGAGGACAGAGATGACAGTGTTGTCTTGCCCCTGGGTGCAGACACACTCACACACAATCTGGGCCTACCAGTGCTCGTAGTCTGTACAAAGGTTAGTTTGCTTTCTGACCTTGCAACTGTCTTGTTTTTTGGGGTGTTAGTTTTCCTAGATGACTTGTTTCTTTTAAGATAGGGTCTCATGTGTCCATGGGCTGTCATCTGTTCACTGTCTTCATGCCCTGGTCTATGGAAATACAAGCTTGCACTACCACACTGATGAAGTGTTTGGGGTCTGAAACAGTTTCTTTGAAAGAAAATAGTGTTTCAAATACATTGTTCATGGTTGACCTTCAGAATTTCAGTTAGACCTCACTATACCATCAGTTCCTTAGAAATCGTTACAGGTGAAATGATAGCTTATTTATTATTTCAGTTATTTTATTTTATTTTTTATGTTTATGGTGTTTTGCTTATCTGTGTGTTTGTGCACCATGCACATGCAATGCCCTCAGAGGCCAGAGGGCATCAGGTCTCCTGGTACTGGAGTTTTAGATGATTGTGAGCTGTCATGTAGGTGGTGGGAACTGAACCTGGATCTTCTGTAAGAGCAGCCAGTGCTCTTACCTGCTGCACCATCTCTTCAGCCCACAAAGGCTTCGTGTTCATATAACTAAAATATCTTATGGTTCTTTGGTCTTTGTTAATTTCTTTTGTTATTATCAAGGTTTCACTGTCTAACCTTGGCTGACCAGGAACTCTGCTTCCTCCATCTCCAGTGCCGGGGTTAAATGCGTGTGTCACCACCGTGTGCAACTTCAGATGCCGTGCTTTTCAACATTACCTTCTATTTCCTTTTCTTTTTTTATCTTTTTTGTTTTTGAGGCAGGGCTTCTCTGTAGTTCCCCTGAATCCCTCTGCTTCCTGAGTGCTGGGATTAAAGGCATGCGCCATCACTGCCACCAGCGTATTGTACTACTTATTTTAAAGCTAGAGGTTTTTTTCTAATTTAATGTACATAAAGCTCTATCTGCATATATGCCTGCATGCCAGAGGGGGCTTCAGATCTAGTATAGATGATTGAGAGCCACCACTTGGTTGTTGAGAATTGAACTTAGTACCTCTGAAAAAGCAGCAGACAGTGCTCTTAACTGCTGATCCATCTCTCCAGCCCTTGTACTAATTTCCTGACATTAGAAGAGTTAAGCATTTTCAGATGAGTGCAGCCCGTTCCCACTCCTGCACCCAGGATGGGGATGGACCTAGAGCCTTGTGTGTGCTAGGCAAGCATTCCGGGTGACACTGTCCATAGTCTACAGCTGACCTTTAAACTCCATGTATCGCCTGTTACAGAATATTGATATGCCGTTATTAAGAACTTAATATTTGTGTATTTATTAAAAGGTGCTGACAGAATCACTGTTTTCAAAATTCTGTTGGCTTACAGGACATGGTAGTGCTCACCCGATCCCAGCTGTCAGGCTTCAGGAAGCTCATGGCTCCAGACCAGCCTGTGGTACAGATCTCATCCTTCTAAAACAAACAGAAGCTTCTCTTAACTTAGTTCTTTTACTGAATATATTTTATAATGAAAAGATACTTCTTTTAAGGCCTAACTTACTTGCCAAAGCCCATTTTCTTTCCCCTTGGTACTAAGTAATGTGTTTTTAGTCCACTGTGGAAGAGTTGAAAAAGTTTCAGGACAGTAACTGCTCTGTTCCATTCCCCTGAAACACAGGGCCTTGATATTCTAGGTGGATGTTCTGCCGTGAGCCACACTCCTGGAACTAATATAACCCTACAGCCTAAAGGCCTATACTATAACCTAAAGGCCTAAACTTACTCCTGGTTTTTATACTGTGGAAAAGTGCGTGTGATGAGATGAAGGTCCAGGGTTTTTTCATCTTTGGGTTAAAAATGATAAAAAGAAAAAACTAAAGACCTGGCTTAAGTTTTAAATTTTACACATTATCAGTAACTAAGTAGTGGGGTGGAAGTTTTTAAACAAGTGAAAACTTGGTATCTGCTTTTCCAGGGTTGATTTGGTGGGATGCGATGTAAGATCTTTTCTGTAGAATTTAACATACCTGGGATCTGTGTACACTTCGACAGCTGCTTATCAGCAAGTTTGTCAAGGTTTTAGAACCACAACTTGGTTTATAAAAACCAATTCTGTATTTTCAAGGAAAAGTATTAAATTTAAGGGGACCTAAGTCTTTAGCAAATAATAAAATTTGATGATGCATGCCTTTAAACCCAGCATGCAAAAGACAGAGGCAGGCTGTGAGTTCAAGGCCAGCCTGGTCTACAAAATGAGTTCTAAACAACCAAGGATACTGAGAGAAACCTTGTCCATGGGGTAGGGAGGAGAGTTAACTGAAATACAATTGGGACCTAACATGTAGGAAACAGTCTCCCTGAATCCCTATGTTCAGTCTTAAAAGGTGGTGGTGGAGGTGGTGGTGGTGGTGGTGGTGGAGGTGGTGGTGGTGGTGGTGGTGGTGGTGGTGGTGGTGGTGGTGGTGGAGGTGGTGGTGGTGGTGGTGGTGACATTTATTTTGCATGTGTGCAAGCTTTTCTATGTTGACTCTGGAAGTCAGAGGACAGTTTGTGGACAGCGGGTCTCTCCCCTGCTCTTCAGGACCTGGGATAGAATATAGGATGTCAGGCTTCCTGGCAGGTGCCAGCTTCTGAGCCACTTCACCACTGTCCGTTCTTTTAGCTGGAGCAGTTGTCACACTGCCGTCCCTTAGAGGACACAGACTCTTGGGGCTCTAATACTTTTTGTTTCATTCCTTTTCCCTACATGTTCCCTACAGTTCCCTAGCGCTTAGACACTAAAGCACACCTGATGGTGTCTTAAGATTTTATGAAACACAGTGCACCACCAGCCCAGCTCACCCTTCTTACGGAGTGAGAGGATGCTGGGAATTAAACCCAGGGGTTCACACATACTCCCCCCCCTGAACTACAGCCCTTACTGAGGTTAGAAGCTCTAGTAAACTGCCATACAGTACCAGTCAGTCAACAGTACAGTGAAGTGTCTTTAGTCATTTGAGATGCTGCTCAGTGGTTTATAAAATGGGCAAGCAGGTGTTCATGATTATATAGGAAGACTGTTCTATAATGTGTGTATAACAAATCTATATGACATTTGACCCCAGACTAATGTCACATAGAATAATTAACAGTATAAATGCTTATCTTTTTATATTCTGCATCTTAAATTTGGAAGGGTTATAGTGAAAATTATTTGGATGTTATCGTGTTTGAATACTGCATTGTCCTGTGTGTATCTCTGCAGCAGGGCAGAACTGCTCCTGCTCCCGTGGGGGCCTTTGACAGCCACCCTCACGTTGTTATGGTGAGGACAGGTGAAAGGGAGAATGGTGTGGGTTAGATGAGTTCCACCATGGTAGGAGAATGGTGTCTGAGGGCCACATGTGGCCACTGGACATGACTGCCGCCTTGATTCCTTCATGGTCTGAAGCTGTCTGCAGCACTGTGGCCAGACTGACTGTGACCCAGAGGCCAGCACTATCGAGGACGTCTACTGATATTGCAGGCCCTGCTGGTCTCTTACCATAGTGTACTGGTGACTCCTTATGTTCTCCTGTCAACAGCTGAAAGTGCTTGGCTGTTTACATCATCCTATTGGACTTTAGTGTTTAAATGCAAGCTGCCGTAATGCCATGGAATGATTGCTCTATCTCCACAGTGTGATGCCATTAGTGTATTGGAGAAAGAGCACGACTACAGAGATGAACACTTCGACTTTATCCAGTCCCACATCCGCAAGTTCTGTTTACAGTGTATCCTTTAACAGAGTGCAATTGTGATGGACTTAGAGAAGTTCTGTGAACATGACTCCTCCTCTCCCTGCTTGTCAGGTCACTCACGTGTGGCCTTCTGAAGTATCGTCACTAGAATCTTAGGTTTGTTCTGAACCCTCTCTGCTCTGTTGGAAACATGGGAGATGGAAATGGGGGTAAGTGGGGGAAAACAGATTTGTTCTGAAGAGATTCTCTCTCTCAAATCTTCATCTTGGGAGAAGGGCTCAGAGGTACACTGGGCTTTTATGGGACACACAAGGCATCCAGTGAGAGAATGAGCAAGAAACCCCCAGACTAAGTGGAGACTGGCTTGTTTTTCTCTGGAGTTTTGGTGTATATGTCTTCTTTTGGGACAGACTGTGTAGTCTAGCCTAGCCTAGAACCTCCTGCTTCAGCCTCCCAAGTATTGAGATTCTAGGCTACACCTCTACCCTGAGCTCTGGGTAGAACCTTTTGGGACCTGAAGTCAGTTCATATGAGCTGAAGAGAAGAGGGGCAGTTACAGAAGTCTCTCTCAATTTTAGTAGCACACTAAAGGGACGGGTCATTAAAAACTTGGGAAGAAGGTTAGGAGGAGGGGTACGAGTAACAGCTCTTGCCTGCTCTGCTACCGAGTGATGGCAAGGATTTAAATATTAATATTAACTTGCCATGTTTAAAGAATCGTGCTTAAGAAAAAATGATCCTCGCGTTGTGATGGTTTGAATGGACCTGTGCCCCGCAGGCTCACATCTTTGCACCCTCGGTTCCCTGTTGGCCGAGCTGCTGCATAAGGCCTAAAAGGCGTGGCCTTGTTGGAGGGTGTGTGTCACTGGAGGGTGTGTGTCATTGGAGGTGGCTTTTTGCTGGGCGCAGCCTGTAAGCCAAACACAGATTGACACAGGAAGCTCCTTTTAAATTACTATTATTTTGTTTTTCAAGACAGGGTTTGCCAGGCAGTGGTGGCGCATGCCTTTAATTCCAACACTCGAGAGGCAGAGGCAGGCGGATTTCTGAGTTCGAGACCTGGTCTACAGAGTGAGTTCCAGGATAGCCAGGGCTACACAGAGAAACCCTGTCTCGAAAAACCAAAAGAAAAAAAAAAAAGACAGGGTTTCTTTGTATGGTCCTGGCTGTTTTGGAACTTGCTCTGTAGACCAGCTGGTCTCAAACTCAGAAATCATCTGTCTCTGACTTCCATGTGCTGGGACTAAAGGCATGTGCTGCCACTGCCTTCCTGAGATTCTTTTTTGGAGCCAGGGTCACATGTACCACAGATTAGCCTCAAACTTTCTGTCTAGCTGAAGATGACTTTGAACTTGTGATCCTTCTGCTTCTCTTTCTGAGTCCTAGGCAGTTCAGAACTTCTTGCTAACTGTATCCTCACATTAGAGACCCTGGACGTTTCCTCCTAAGCATTGTGCATATGTGTATGCATGGTACTCTGAAAATGTGGGTTCATGTGCCTGATGAATTCCATACTGCTTTCCTTAATGAGATGGTTAGATGGTGCAGCGCTGATTTACACTTCAGTAAAAGAGAAC
This sequence comes from Apodemus sylvaticus, assembly GCF_947179515.1. NCBI lineage: Eukaryota > Metazoa > Chordata > Mammalia > Rodentia > Muridae > Apodemus > Apodemus sylvaticus. The sequence continues at coordinate 9,438,377 of NC_067478.1, read as the reverse complement.
AAGAACATAGACTTAGTTTATAAATACATCGTCCAGAAGCTGTATGGGTTCCCATACAAGATCCCTGCAGTGGTGGTGGAAAAGGACGCAGTGTTCATGTAAGCATGCTTAAAGCGCAGTTCATCCTGCGCTAGTGCCCAGTGTCTGCGTTCACCCTGGAGGTGGCCGGAGGCCTGGGTCATGGGGATAGGTTGCTGCGCAGCTGTTACAGTAAATGATGACCAAATAGGGAATACGGGCTTGGTTTTCCATTCGTTCTGGGAGGGGCTGGTAGAATGCTTCCCTAGCATGTGTCAGACGCCTGGGGCGGGGGCTCAGTTGTAGAGCACCCCACTGCATGCACAGAGCTCCCTCAACTCCCCCAAAAGGATGTATGCGTTAAATGAAAAAGTGATGGTGTAAACGTCTGATAGTTTTCTGTGCACTTCTCTCCAGTCCAGCAGGCTGGGATAATGATAAGAAAATAGGAATATTACATGAAAATTTTCAGACTTTGAAAGTAGAAGATAATTTTGAAGACATCATAACCAAACCTCCTGTCCGAAAGGTAAGTCTGAAAATGGCCTTAATATCTAGACTTAAGCCAAAGGAGGGCAGTCTGTGATGTTAAGGGCACAGGAAAAAGACGCTCTCCTCCGCTGTCACAATGTTGCTTAGTGGCTCACACACACACCTGTCCCAGCAAGTGTCAGGCGACTGCCCAGTCACCAGCATTGGGCCTTGCACATTTATCTGTGCAGACACTAGCACTGAAGCCATTTCTAACCCACTTTGGAAACCACAGCTTGGCATGAGTGAGCGTGGAGATCTTGGGCAGTTAGAGTGGATGGAGCTGTGGACTTCAGAGCCAAGGGCACACGGTTACAGGAATTCTCTCCTCTTTACTGAGTATTCTTGACCATAGCCACTGGTCACCTGTGTCGGCTCACAGCTATCCAGGACATTCTCATTCTGCTTTAGTCTTGACTAAGGTTTTATGAGTGATATAAGATTCCTGTGTGTGTATCATGACTTTGTATTAAGCTGTATATACATAATGTTCAGTAGATAACTACAGAAAGTGACGTAAGATGAGTATTTACATGGAATCCTCCTCAGAGACTCTGCCCTCTTCTCATTTTCGAAAAGGATAATCCTGATGTGATATCGATCATGAACCTTGTTGAACTGGAGTGTTTACACTGTAGGCACCTGCCTTCTGTGGTGGGTTGTTTGTTAGTGGTGAGAAAGGCAGCTCAGGGACAAGTGAATCAGCGTGCTAATTTGGTTTAGATAGCTATTAAAAGAAACACTTCAAAAAGAGGAAACCATACAAAAATGTCCCCCCTTTTATTTGTGTAGGTGTTGGTTTATGTACTCAGGACCACAGTTGCCTATAGAGGTCAGGAGAGGCCATTGGATCCTCTGTAGCTGGAGTTACAGTGAGTTGTGAGCTGCATACACAGCGTTGGTGTTGGAAACCAAAGTCAGGTCCTTTGCAAGATCAGTGCGCATTCTTAACGGCGGAGCCATCTCCCTGTGCCCCACTCTTAGCTGACCAGAGTAAGCTTCACGGTGCCCTTTTCCTTCATTCACTGCCCTTAGGCACGGTCTAGGTACAAAGTGCCAGCTAGGAAGGAGAAGGCAAACCTCTGATAAGAAGCTGATCCACAGCTGGGCCTGCTGGCACACACCTGTAGCCCAGCTTTGGAAGCACAGCTGGGAGGGAGGCTTGCCGCATGTTGGAGGCCAGCCTGATCTACATAATGAGTTCCAAGGCAGCCTGGACGGCAGAGTGAGACCCTATCTTAACACAGTAACAGGAGCTCTAATACCATGTAGGTCACCCATCAAGTGGTAGTGAGTTTTCAGCTGTGGAAATGAGCAGGACGAGGAGGTGGACTAAGAAGACCAGGCCTGAGGGCAGTGTGTATAGGAGTGGCCACTCTGAGAGGAAGGGAGAGCAAGTGTCAGGCAGAGTGGGCTGCAACGCAGTGGTAATGATGCTCTTGGAGTGTTTGAGGTTCCGGATGTCATCCCCTCTTCCACAGTGAAGGAGCTGAAAGTGTACGTGCTCCAGTGACGGGAGTCCGTGGGAGGCAGGAGCTGAGAGGTGGGGAGGGCAGGGAGGGGAGGCCGAGTTATCACTGAGGGCACTGAGGGAGGCTCAGTGAGAGAGGGGCACTGGTTGTGGAATTTGAACAGAGGAGTGATGTAATGTAATTAACCTTGCATTTGAAAGGCTCACCACCCCTGTAGGGGAAGTAAACCTCCCAAGTGTGACGCTTGCAGTTTCTTCCTATGAAGCCGATAGAAGAACATTTTGTTTTTATTTCAGGGAAACCAGGGACAAGTGGTGCTCACCCCAAGATATGCCTGACTCATTTAGAACACCCCACTGCTGGACACCAAGTTGAATAGGCATGGCTCAAAGTCCTGTGGCTCCAGGGCTGAGCTGTTGAGTAGAGTGAGCATGGGTTGCTTTCAGTGTAAAGCTAACAGAATTACACAGCCACACTAGGGCGCCACCATGTATGGAGGATAAAGCTCACATTCTTGAACCGTGCCGTCAGTTGTTGGGGAAGTTAGCGAACTGTGTTGAGTGTGCTCACGGCATCCTTTACTCCTTTCAGTTTGTGCATGAGAAGGAGATTATGGCAGAAGACGACCAAGTGTTCCTTATGAAGCTGCAGGTATGAAGCTGCATTGGAGGGAGTCTCAGTGAAGTCAGGACGCAAAGATGCCTTCGTTTGCCTTTAAGCCCTATGTATATTTATATAGCTAGCATATACTTACATTTTTATTACATCATGTGCCTGTTTTATGTTTCGTGGTGGGAGTGAAGTATGCGTGTAAGCCACAGCTCCATATTGTCAGAAGACAACTTTTGAGGGTTGGTCCTCCCGGGGATTGAACTCAGGTCATCAGGAGAGATGACAGATATCTCTACCCCTTTAAACATTGTGCCACAGATGGCTTTTCATTTTTAAAAAATTAAATCAATTAGATTTATTTTATGTATATGAATGTTTAGCCTGCATATATGTTTGTGTACCATGTGTGTGCCTGGTGCCCAGAAACATCAGAAGAGAGCTGTTGGACCTCCTAGAATGGAGTTTGGATGGTTGTGAGCTCCGTATGGGTGCTGGGAATCAAACCCAAGTCCTCTGGAAGAGCAAGCAGTGTTCCTAACTGCTGAGCCTTCCCTCCAGTCCCTAATTTATTTATTTTTTGACACAAATCTCACTGGGTAGCCCCAGCTGGCCTGGAACTCAAGGGATCTACTTGCTTCTTCCTCTTTAGTGCTGGAGTTAAAAGTGTGCATCGCCATGCCTGGGCCATGGGTGCTTTTTAAATTATACAGGATCCAAGTGCCCTCTGTCGTCGTGTTTCCCATATTTTTTTTTTTAGATTTATTTATTTTAATTATATGAGTACACTGCAGCTGTCAGACACGGCAGAAGAGAGCATCAGATCCCATTACAAATGGCTGTGATCCACCATGTGGTTCCTGGGATTTGAACTCAGGACCTCAGAAAGAACAGTTAGTGTTCTTAACCACTGAGCCATCTCTCCAGCCCCCATGGTTACTTTTTAAGCTAATGTACATATATACGTAAAAGTCAAACTGTGGTGGGTGGTGGTGGTGCATGCATTTAATCTGAATGCTTGGGAGGCAGAGGCAGGTGGGTCTCTTCAGTTCAGGATCAGCCTGATCTACAGAGTGAGTTTCAGGACAGTCAGAGATATACAGAGAATAGAATTAATTCAATTTTAAAATTAAGTATTCGTTTAAAATATTTTCTTACACTTATTTTATTTTATGTGTATGAATGTTCCCTGAATGTCTGTATGTGTACCATGTGTGTGCCCAGTGTCCCAAGGAGTCAGAAGAGGGCTGTAAGATCTCCTAGAACTGGTGTTTGGATGGTTGTGAGTTACCCACCATATGGGTGCTGGGAATCGAACCCAGGTCCTCTGGAAGAGCAAGCAGTGCTCCTAACTGCTGTCTTGGAAAAAAAAAGTTAAGCTGTATATATTTTCTAAAAAAACAAAACAAAAAACAAAAAAAACAAAAACAGTAATGTAGACCATGAATGTCTAAACTACTATTCCTTTTTCCCCCAGTCTCTTTTAGCAAAGCAACCTCCAACTGCAGCTGGAAGGCCTGTGGTCAGTATTATATAGATGTTGATAAAACTGTTAATGTTCAGTGCATGCTGTTGCAGTTCTCTCTCTCTCTCTGTCTGTCTCTCTCTCTCTCTCTCACACACACACACACACACACACACACATGCTTCAGTATATTCAATTGGTCTTCTGGAATTATGAGATGTTTTAGAGAATCTGGACTCCTTTTTAGAACATTGAAATCATGTAAAGATCTCCTCAATGTTTATTTTATAGCAGTCGTTGTACAAGCCAAATGTGTGTGCCTGTGTACTTTCACAAACCCTCAAGACAGTCTTACATAATAGCGCCATCCTGTAGCGCCATCCTGGGCAGTGGGGATGTGGGAGGACATGACCTCCTGAGAAGTCAAGCTCCCCTCATTATCCAGTGCATCACTGCTCTCCCCCCAGTGCAGTAGCTGGTGTCTGAGTGGGACGGGCCTGCGCTTCTCTAGTGTGAGGGCAGGAGTATCCACACTCCTCAGTGAGTTGTGGAAGGCCTGATGGGGGTGTTGGTGTTGATGGACTTGAATGTTAGGAGGGTTTTAAGGTTTAGTATGTTTGCTTTTCCCATTTTACCTAGGATGCATCGCCAAGAGTCCCTGGAGGCTCCCCTCGAACACCAAACAGATCTGTGTCATCCAATGTTGCCAGCGTGTCCCCCATCCCTGCTGGATCTAAAAAAATTGATCCAAACATGAAAGGTAGAACTCTGTCCCTTGGGGAGAGTGGGGCAGTGTATTTTATAATGAACACACTCATTGGAATCCACTTAGATGTTTTCCTTTTCTGCTCCGTACTTCGTAAGCTTTGCTTCATAGACAGAGTGCATAATCAGGTTGTAAACACAACAGCATCTTCTCAGTACATCACAGCTCGTGCTGAAAGCTCTCAGCAGTCTCCTGTGAGAAGCCACAGGAGAAAGTAATTTGATAGTCAGTCTAGGTTAGTGGTTGGCGTGGCTGGCAAAGGCGCTTGCCATCCAGCTGACAGTCTGAGTTCAGTCCCTAGAGCATGGTAGAAGGAGAGAACACTCCTGTGGGCTGTCCTATAACCACATGTGCACACGTGCACACATACATACACACACACACACACACACACACACACACACACACACACACAATACACTGTAGCTGTCTTCAGACACTCCAGAAGAGAGGATCCAATCTCATTACAGATGGTTGTGAGCCACCATGTGGTTGCTGGGATTTGAACTCAGGACCTCCAGAAGAGCAGTCAGTGCTCTTAACCGCTGCGCCATCTCTCAGCCCCACACACAGAATAAATGTAAAAAGAACATTATGACGCTCTTTTAAAAGGGAGAGGTATATTAGCATCTAAGGTAAAATACTTCGGGTCTGTGGCTGCTGAGCTGGCTCAAGCACAGTGGCGCTCTTCCACCGAGCCCTCGGGCAGTTCCCAGGGCCACACGGTGGCAGCTCACGGCTGTCGTAACTCCAGTGGAGAGGGTCTGCCACTCTCGCTCGCACAGACAGCAAGCAGAGCACAGATGCCCGTGAGCATAAATAAATCTCAGGAAACAGAAAGGAGCAGTGGCTGCTCAGCCCCACCTGTCACCCCACTCCCAGGAGATCTGAGGCCTCTCATGACCTCAGCAGGCTCCTACACACATGTGGTGTGTACACACACAAACACAAATAAAATGAAAAATATGTTTGGTCTTTTAAAATCCCCCCGTGGGGCTGGAAGATGGCTTGTGGAGTAGAGTGCTTGTTGCAGGAGCCCAGCAGCCTGAGTGCAGGCCCAGGCACACACGAGAGGAGAACCAACGTCACCTCCCATGTGTGCTGGCCTCCACACGTGCAGGGTGCTGCACACACTCACACGTGTTGTACACATCCACAACACGAGTAAACAAGAATGGAAAACCGTCCTTGTGGATGCATTGTGTAGGGGTTGACGAAAGTAGCTTGTAATAACTTAAGGGCTGTTTGTTTGTTTTGTAGCCGGAGCAACCAGCGAAGGGGTCCTGGCGAATTTCTTCAACAGTCTGTTGAGTAAGAAGACTGGCTCTCCTGGAGGCCCTGGGGTCGGTGGCAGTCCTGGAGGAGGGGCTGCAGGTGCCAGCACCAGTTTGCCGCCGTCTGCCAAAAAGTCAGGTAGAGCTGCCTGAGCTGGGATTGCTGGCCGCCACCACCGGCGCGGCCTCACCTCACGGAGTGTGATGGAGGCACACGTGCCTCAGAGACTCGCAGAGGATCTGATTTCAGCTCCTGCCACACTCAGAGTCAGACTTTCCATGCCTTCCAGTCTCTGGGCCACTAATCTGCCTTCTGTGTGGGGCTGCCCGGCTGGGTGTTCAGATGGAACTCCAGCCTTAGCAGTGTGCCTTGCTTTCTGTTTCTGAGGTTCCTTCATGGGCAGACCTGTGTCGGAACTACTTTTCTTCATGGCTCAGTAATACCCCATTATATGCATTATATGGATACACCACATTTCATTTGGCTTGTGTGTGTGTGTGTGTGTGTGTGTGTGTGTATGTATGTGTGTGTGTGTATGTATGTGTGTGTATGTATGTGTGTGTATATGTGTGTGTGTGTGTGTGTGTGTGACTTTTTGACTTTTTGACTTTTTTCCTTTTTGAATTTTCTCTGTGTTGCCCTAGTTGTCCTGGACCTAGCTCTGTATTCCAGGCTGGCTTTGAACTCATGGGCATGTGCCACCACTGCCTACCTTATATCTTTTTTTTTTTGTTGTTAGTTGTGGCAATATTTAAGGTTAGAGTTCCTGGGTCATAGTCTATATTAAATTTGTGTGGGGAGGACAGAAGACAATGTTTTGATTTCAGTTTTCTTCTGCTGTGGGGGTCTCAGGGATCAAATCCAGGTCATTAGACTTGGTGGCAAGTGCCTTTACCTGCTGAGCCGTCACACCAGCCCCTATGTTTAAAGATTGGAGAATGGCCGGGGTTTCAGGGAGTTGGGCCATGTTGCCCTCGTCAGGTTAGGAGGGCTCTGGGTCTCCTGTCCTTTCTGTCCCCTGCTCATTTGGAGGTGGCCCCCGTGTCCCTCCAGATCCACAGGTCTACTGTTTGCTGTTGCTTGCTCACTGCGTATGCCCTAAAATAGAAACAAGACCCACATGTGAGGTGAAGTCATAGGTGCCCTGCAGTGCCCTCAGTTCAAAGCAAGGACCTGTTTTTTTTTTTTTTATCTTTGTTTGTTTGTTTAAGTTTTATTTATCTTATGTACATGAGTACATAACCCTAACCCTAATCCTAACCCTAATCCTAACCCTAACCCTAACCCTAACCCTAACCCTACACTGTTAGGGTTACTAACAGAGTACACTGTTACTCTCTTCAGACACACCAGAAGAGGGCATCAGATCCTATTACAGATGCTCGTGAACCACCATGTCGTTGCTGGGAATTGAGCTCAGGACTTCTGGAAGAGCAGTCAGTGCTCTTAACTGCTGAGCCATCTCTCCAGCCTCCAAGGACCTGTATTTTTATGGATATTTATATAATTTAGTAGGCTCATAAAGTTTTTATTGTTGTGATTTTTTTGTTTTTGTTTTGTTTTGTTTTTGAGATAGGGCCTCAAACTCAGGATGTAGCCAGCATTAGCTGTGATCTTAATGCCAGTCCACCTCTCTCAGCCTCCTGGGTGCTGGGATTATGGGCGTGGCTGCCCTGCATGGCTGCTGTTTTCATTTCACTCCAACCCCCAAGACGGGTCCTGATATGTAGCCTACTCATCATGAGCTCAGCAGTCCTCAGCCATATCCACCATGGGCATAGGAGTATACAGTCAGTGAGAGCATTCATTGGCCAGTGCTCTGGGGAGGACTGGGTCAGTAGGAGTATACAGCCAGTGAGAGCATTCATTGGCCAGTGCTCTGGGGAGGACTGGGTCAGTAGGAGTATACAGTCAGAGAATTCATTGGCCAGTGCTCCGGGGAGGACTGTGTCAGTAGGAGTATACAGTCAGTGAGAGCGTTCATTGGCCAGTGCTCCGGGGAGGATTGAGTCAGTAGGAGTATACAGCCAGTGAGAGCATTCATTGGCCAGTGCTCTGGGGAGGACTGGGTCAGTAGGAGTATACAGTCAGAGAATTCATTGGCCAGTGCTCCGGGGAGGACTGTGTCAGTAGGAGTATACAGTCAGTGAGAGCGTTCATTGGCCAGTGCTCCGGGGAGGATTGAGTCAGTAGGAGTATACAGCCAGTGAGAGCATTCATTGGCCAGTGCTCTGGGGAGGACTGTGTCAGTAGGAGTATACAGTCAGTGAGAGCGTTCATTGGCCAGTGCTCTGGGGAGGACTGGGTCAGTAGGAGTATACAGTCAGAGAATTCATTGGCCAGTGCTCCGGGAGGACTGGGTCAGTAGGAGTATACAGTCAGTGAGAGCGTTCATTGGCCAGTGCTCCAGGGAGGACTAACTCTTGTTCTTTCTTCTTCAAATGCATTGTAGGTCAGAAACCTGTGCTCTCGGATGTTCACGCAGAGCTAGACAGAATCACACGGAAACCTACTTCTGTTTCTCCTACAACACCTACATCTCCTACGGAAGGAGAAGCCTCCTGAAGATACCAAACAAAGCCATTTGTTCATTCTTCTGGGTAATGACAGCTTGCCTCTGCCCTTTCCTTTCAAGTTGGAACTGTGATGTGGCTGGAAGCTTTTACAGACAGACAAGGTTTATGTCCTCTTTTTTTTTTTTTTTTTTTTTTTTTTTTTTTTTTGTGGCTGCCCGTTTTAAAAGAGGAGCTACAGAGAAGAAAGACATTATGTAGAATAACTGTTGGCATTGCCATTCTGCAAAAGGAAGAAATTTTGATTTTTGAAAAAAAAATCTCAATCTGTTTAAGACTGCAGTAGAACTAGGTGATCCTGTTCCCTAGGCCGCACAAGCCGTACAGGAGCATTTAGGGAAGGGCAGAAAATATGTAATTTTGGCATTTGATTGACTCAGAAGTCAACTTGTTTTAGGTAAGACTATTGCAATCATTTTTAAAGATACCATGTTTTTCTGAAGAAGACTGGTCAGTTGTCAAATTTCGCATACCAACCAACAGCTGTGTAGCGTCACCAAAGGTGTGCTGAGAAACTCCCACAGTCTCGCATCCCGTGACCCCACACGCCACCATCGAGCGGACCAGAACCATTGGCCAAGATGCTCCTTTAATCAAGAAGAAAGCAAGCACACCTGAGGCTGAGGCTGAGATGCGGAGGTTATGAACATGGAGAGAGAACCGGCTTTGCAGTGACTATACATATATATATATAGTATATGTATATATATGGCTCTGCCTTAATATACTCCTTTTTTGTTCATGACTTTCAACTGTAATCAGTTAATAAAGTATTTATTCTCTGCATTCAGGGTCAAATAACGTGTTACCTTTTCTTATATTGTAGTTTGACTTGTCAGCAAAGGAGTGGGACTTGTTAGTAACTTCATAGGACTGCTAAGCACTCTTTCTCAGGCCCGTGAGCAGGGGGATTCACTCTCAAGGTTTCTTAATTTGGAGTTCTTGATCATCCCTTCTCCCATGGGCATGGAGAATTACAGTTGGTTTGTTTTGTTGGTTTGTTGAAACAGGATGCCATATCTCATGCCAACCTTTAATTCAGTGGGTAGTCTAAATTTTCCCCACCACCCCTTCAGGTTTCTTTTGTTTGTTTCTTTCTTTCTGAGATAGTCTCATGTAGCCAAGGCTTGCCTTGAACTCCCGATCCTTCTGCCGCTATTCCCAGTACTGGGATTATGGATGTGTAGTCCATTGTGCCTGGTTTTCTGTGGTCAGTGCTTTGTGCCTGTTAAACAAGCATCTATTCACTGAGCTACCTCCCAGCCAGGACAGTTTCTTATACCAACATCCCTATAAATAAAAATAGAATCTTAAAAAAAAAAACCCAAACCAAACAAACAAACAGAAAAACAAAACACCTCTACTTTGTGTGTGTTTATGTGTAGGTGTCTTAGTGAGGGTTTCTATTCCTGCACAAACATCATGACCAAGAAGCAAGTTGGGGAGAAAAGGGTTTACTCAGCTTACACTTCCACACTGCTGTTCATCACCAGAGGAAGTCAGGACTAGAACTCAAGCAGGTCAGGAAGCAGGAGCTGATGCAGAGGCCATGGAGGGATGTTTCTTACTGGCTTGCTTCCCCTGGCTTGCTCAGCCTGCTCTTATAGAACCCAAGAGCACCAGCCCAGGGATGACACCACCCACAAGGGGACCTCCCCCCTTGATCACTGATTGAGAAACTGCCTTAAGCTGGGTCATTGAGCGGGGACATGGAAATGTCATGGAGGCCTTTCCTCACCTGAAGCTCCGTTCTCTGTGATGACTCCAGCCTGTGTCAAGTTGACACAGAACACCCAGCACACCAGGTAACAGTCGCTTACTCTTAGAATTAACCATTCCTCACTGCCAACAGAAGCTGCTGTGACCAAGGCTGAGCGAAGCACCGATCCTCAGGCGTAAATGTAGGTCCTTAGACTGCAGGTGGACGAGGTGGCTAGCGGAACAACAGGAGATTCCTCACAAGAGCATGATCTCCTGGCCGTGGGCTTTTGGCCAGCGTTACAGAAACAGGCATGGCGGTCCTCTTGTGGAGTGGGGCCTCAACTTCAATCAGAAAGTAGTTGGCTACTTCCAGAACGGTCATACCATGGGTGCGTTCGTTTACACCTTGCCTGACACTGTTTTAGTCTTGGATGGCTTTAGAAACGATATCCCACTCTGTAGCCCATCTTGGCCTAGAATTTGACATTGGCCTGCCTAAGCCTTCCAAATGCTGGGATACCACACGTGGATCATTCCCGTTCCTGCCCCAAAGTAGAAGCTATTTTTAAAACTACCGCCCTAGAGTAGTGAACAGGTAAAAACAAGTGTGACCAGTTCTGCCTTGTTGATGAGCTCAGTTTCCAGTGCCTGATTTAGAAATGTCCTTAATGGGTCAGATTTTTATTGAAGTTCACTTTACCAAAGCAAAAACAAAAACAAAACAAAAAACACTAATTCAGAATATTAGATGCTTATGGTGGATTTATCATTGTTGTTATGATCTAAATCTGGAGTATCCCCACAGATCCATGACTTGAATACTTGTTATCCCTGGTGGTGGTGTGGTGTGGTGTGGTGGTGTGGTAGTACGGTGTGATGTGGTATGGTGGTATGATGTGGTGGGGTGGGGTGGGGTGGGGTGGTGGGTTGGGGTGGTGTAATATGGTGTGGTGTGTGTGGTGGTATGGTATGTGGTGTGGTGGTGTGTGGGGTGGTGTGGGGTGGTGGTGTGGTGTGGTGGTGTGGTAATATGATGTGGTGTGGTATGGTGGTGTGATGTGGTAGGGTGGGGTGGGGTGGTGGGGTGGGGTGGGGTGGTGTAGTATGGTGTGGTGTGTGGTGGTATGGTGTGTGGTGTGGTGGTGTGTGGTGTGGTGTGGAGTGGTATGATGTGGTGGGGTGGGGTGTGGTATGATGTGGTAGGGTGTGGTGTGCTGTGGAGTGGTGGTGTGGGGTGGTGGTGTGGGGTGGTATGATGTGGTGGGGTGGGGCGATGGTGTGAGGTGTTGAACCTTAGAAGGTGGTTCCTGGTTGAAGGACATAGGTCATGGGAGATGTGTTTTGAAGGGCTCATCCTGTCCCCCGGCTCTCTCTTACCTCATTGTCTACCATGAGTTGAGCCTTTCTATCCCATCATGCATCGCCTGCCATGATATTCTGCCTCACCATGCAGAGACCCAACAGCAACCGAGGCAAAGAACAAATGCTCACAACCTAGAGTAAGTCCTCATGCTGTGGTGCCAACGCGATGGCTCAGCTGGTGAAAGTGTTTGCCTCTGGGCTGGAGAGCTGGCTCAGGGGTTAAGAGCACTGGCTGCTCTTCCAAAGGTCCTGAGTTCGATTTCCAGCAACCACATGGTGGCTCACAACCATCTGTAACAGGATCTGATGCCCTCATCTGGTGTGTCTGAAGACAGTGATAGTTTACTCATATATATATATATATATATACATATATATATATGTATATATATATATATATAATAAATCTTTTAAAAAAAAAGAAAAAGAAAAAAGACATTAAAGCTGGACTTTGTGCATGCACATCCACTACTGGAAGACTTAGGCAGAAGCATGGAATGTCCGTTCAAGGCTGGCCTGGGCAGGCCAGTGAGACTCATCTTAGAAGTAAATGGGCCGGGGACGTTTAGCTCAGAAAGAAGATGTGTGGCATGCAGAGTATATTCAGTTTTGAGCTTAGACAGAAGGCATTGGCAAAATCTAGACCAGAAAGGATTATGAAATTTTAGCAATATAGTGGTTTAAAATTTTATTATAAGTATTTTTTTGGGCAGGTATGTGAGTGCCACAGCATGTCTGGAAGACAGAGGATAATCAGGATTTGTTTCTCTATGACTGGGGGGATCTGGGAATCAAACTCGGAGAGTCAGGTTTGTGTGGCAAATGCCTTTATCCACAAAGACATCTTATTGGGCCTGGAATTTTGCTTTAAAACTGGGTTACTTCTGTTTTGGGGTCTTGATAAGACAAAGTTTCATGTAGCCCAAGAGTTTCTTCAACTTGCTGCAAGCAAAGAATGACCTTGAACTCCAGATCTTCCCGCCTTGACCTCCCAAGGTGCTGGGTTTACAGATGTGCCACCACAGTCTGCTAATTTTGCTTTTCTTCAGCAGATTGTTGGTGTACAAGGACAGAAGAGTATATGGTGCAATCATATGGTTTGAAACAACACAAAATGACCACATGTAAGCAGCATCAACATAAGAGAACATTCCCAGTAGTGTACCTCTCAGCCAACGTGCGTGCCTGCTCACACGAATGAGCACACATTTCTTTATCTCCCTTTAGCAGAGAAACACAAGAAAAGCATCTGAAGAGAGATGGCTCAAGTGCTTTTGACCGCTTACTGCTCTTATAGAGGACCTGAGTTTGGAAATCAGCACCCACACTGGGCAGCTAACAACCACCTATAACTCCAGTTCCAGAAACCTGCTGCCCTCTACTGGCCTTTGTGGGTACCTGCATGCACATGGTTCACCGGCACACTTATTTATAAATAAAAACTAATCTTAAAAAGAAATACAAGGAAAGATAGCCAGGAACTAACTCTGCCAACTGTGGAAGGGGGCTGGGCAGGAATACTGCAGAAAAAGATTCTGATTTATACTTTTCCCTGTTGGTGCTGCCCCCCACCCCTTTTGGAGTTGGGGGTATCTTAGGGTTTCTATTGCTGTAAAGAATTTGGGGCTGGCTTACGTACGGGTTCAGAGGTCCGGTCCATTATCATCATGGTGGGAGGTATGACAGAGTGGCATGGTGCAGGACGAGCTGAGAGTTCTACATCTTTTTTATTTTTATTTTATTTATTTATTTATTTATTTATTTATTTATTTATTTATTTATTTATTTATTTTTAAGAGATCTACATCTTGATCCATCCATCTGCATCCAGAAGACTGCATCTCTCTGGCCACTAGAAGTGTCTCAAAGTCCACGCCCACAATGTCACACTTCCTTCAACAAGACCACACCCACTCCAACAAGGCCACACCCACTCCAACAAAGCCACACCTCCTAATGCTGCTGCTCCCTGGGCCAAGCATATTCAAACCTCCATAGGGAGTGTGTGTGGGACAGGGTCTCTCTGTGTAAACCAAGCTGGTCTGTCACAGAGATCGGCTCATTTCTGCCTTGTGACTGCTATGGCTAAGGGTGTGCGCCAGCGCCTGGTGAGCATTACTTTGGTTTTTCTGTTCTGAACCGGTGTCACGTGGCTACGGCTGAGCTGGAACCCACTGTGGAGCTGAGGATGACTTTGAACTTCTGCCTCTACCTCCAGAATGCTGGGATTGTAAATGTATAGCGCATCTGGCCTGCCTTCCACTTGGTTATATGAGTGTTTTGCGGTGGGATGTGTATGTCTGATGTATGTAAATGCTCCTGTATGAGTTAGGTATGCATGAATGATAGCACTCACCGAGGTCAGAGTTGCTGTAACCCCAGGCATTGATCTTCGTCTGCCACAGTGATTGAGAGAGGGTTGTCCCGTCCACTGCCGTAGCTGGCCCATGAGTTTATGGCTTGCCTGTCTCTACCTCCTGTCTTCCCATAGCAGGAGGTTGGGAATTCAGAGACACCACCACCCCGTCTTTCCAGCTTTTATGAAGGGCTGGGGATCAGAACTCACCTGGTCAGGTTTATATAACAAGCACAAATAAACAAACCCCACCCTAGCATAGATTTTTGTTACTGGTTATAAAATAGTTCCCAAGCTCCCTCTAATCCAAACACCACACACTGCACCCCACGCTCTTCCATCCCCATGGAACTAAAAGCTTCCTACAATCTGCTCTAAGCGTTCAGATTGTTTTACACTACAGCACTCACCGGAGGCCCCTCGGCATTTTCTTTCTCTAAGAGCCCCCTGGACAGCACTCTGGCTAGGGAAGACCATGCCTTTGTTTTGTCGTCCTCTGCTGGTGGAAAAGGAACATACGGATTGGGAACGTAGTTTGAGCTTTGCCAAATTCCTTGGCTTTCACAGCTGCTGCATTTAGATGGGGGTGGGGAGAGGGGCGAAGAGGGGTGGGTGGAGGGGGATGCGTGGGGGTGGTTTCCTTCTGCATCCGTTTTATGGAATCAGCCGGGGACTCCTTTGCCTTTCCACCACTGCTTCTTGTGCTCTTGGCTGCTCTTGGCTTATCTCCCGCTCCGAGGTTTAAACCCTGGGGCATCCTCATACACCCAACATGAATACAGTGACGATCAGAGGCAGCTTTCCCCACCACACATTTATGAAGAGGCCCTTCCTTCTGCAGGTTGGTGCTCTCCACTGTGCCGTCCTTTAGTTCAAGGACCCTGTAAACCCACTGGGAATTTAAAATAGTAAACTTTAGCCGGGCGGTGGTGGCGCACACCTGTAATCCCAGCACTCTGAGAGTCAGAGGCAGGTGGATTTCGAGTTCGAGGCCAGCCTGGTCTACAGAGTGAGCTCCAGGACAGCCAGGGCAATACAGAGAAACCTTGTCTTGAAAAAAACCAAATAAAAAAAAATTCTTAAAATAGCAAACTTTTAATTACAAATTATTTATTCTTATCAACGCATACGAATGTGGGTGTGTGCATGCCGACTGGATATATGGAGGACAGAGGACAACTTTCAGGAGTCAGTTCTCTCCTTCCACCATAAGTTACAAAGATCCAACTCAGGTCTACTAGCTTGTGAGGCAAACACCTTTACTAGCTGAAGCTATCTTGCTGGTCTAAATTACTACTACTACTATTACTACTACTACTACTAATTGGAGACAGAGTCTTATGTAGTCCAGACTGTCTTCAAACTCACTTTCTATGTAATCAAAGCTAATCTTGAATTTCTGGTCCTCCTGCCTCTCCCTCCAAGCTTCTGATACTCAAGGTGTCTGCCACCCCACCAGGTTTTATGCCTGGTTGGGACTCCATGCACATGTATGCCAGGCAAGCGCTTTGGCAACTGTCTTAGTTGGGGTTTTACTGCTGTGAACAGACACCATGATCAAGGCAACTCTCATAAGGACACTATTTAACTGGGGCTGGCTCACAGGTTCAGAGGTGCAGTCCAGTATCATCAAGGCGGGAACATGGCATCATCCAGGCAGGCATGGTGCAGGAGGAGCTGAGAGTTCTACATCTTCATCTGAAGGCTGCTAGCAGAATACTGGCTTCCAGGCAGCTAGTATGAGGGTCTTAAAAGCCCACACTCATAGTAACACACCTCCTCCAACAAGGACACACCCACTCCAACAAGACCACACCTCCTCCAACAAGGCCACATCCACTCCAACAAGACCACACCTCCTCCAACAAGGCCACACCTCCTCCAACAAGGCCACACCTACTCCAAGGTCACACCTCCTCTAATAAGGCCACGCCCACTGTAACAGGGCCACACCTTCTAATAGAGCCTCTCCTTGGGCTGAGCACATACAAACCATCCCAGCAACTGACCTACATCTGTAGCTGTCTCAGTGTTTTAGGTCAGTGCACTGAGCACGGTTCTCATCCTGGCATTTCACACACATCTCATCATTCATGCCCCACCCCTTCAGCTGGTTCCCACTCTTCCCTCTGTCTGCACTTCGGCTTTCTTGTGTTCCATTGCCTTCTGTCTCATCTCCCTCAGCATCTCCCTCTCATGAATGCCTTTCTAGTTTCATGATATACAAACACTCCATGTAAACACAAACACACACACTAATTTAGATTAACTTTATCCTGGGACTGGAGAGATGGCTCAGGAGTTTGGTACCTGATGCTCTTGCAGAGGACCCAGGTTTGGTTGCCAGCACCTACATGAGCTCACAGCCACCTCTAACAGCAGTTCCAGGGAATCCAATGCTGCTTCTGACTTCTGTAGGCAGCAGGGATTTACATGATAGACAGGTATGCATGCAGGCAAACAAATTTAAAGTTAGAAATTTTATTTTTTTCCTTTGTATATTTGTGCAGGTGTATGTGTGTGTGTGTGTGTGAGAGAGAGAGAGAGAGAGAGACAGACAGACAGACAGACAGACAGAGACAGAGAGACAGAAACAGAGAGACAGATCAGAGACAGACACATACAGAGAGTACATATGTGCATAAGTCAGGAGAAGTCATAAAAGGACATTGGAGGGCTGGAGAGATGGCTCAGTGCTTAAGAACACTGACTGCTCTTCCAAAGGTCCCGAGTTCAAATCCCAGCAACCACATGATGGCTCACAACCATCCATAATGAGATCTGATGCCCTCTTCTGGGTGTCTGAAGACAGCTACAGAGTACACACATATAATAATAAATAAATACATCTTTAAAAAATCAAAAAGGACATTGGATACCCTGGAACTGGAGTTACGGTTGGTTGTAGGCCACCCTGAGTAGGAGCTGGGAACCAGACTTAGATTCTATTAAAGAACAGAAATTGCTTTTAACCACTAAGCCATCTCTCCAGCCCCATAAATATAATTTTAAAATCTAGGATCTGCATATGAGAGAGACCATATGGCCTTCGTCTTTTGAGTTTTCCTTCTTTCCCTTAACAGTAATACTCTGTTGAATTAATTTTCCTGCAGATGTCACAGTTTCACCATCACCACCACCACCACCAACAAACCTGAGTACAATTCCACTACATCGTCTGCATTTCTTTTGCCCATTCATCTGTTGGTGAGCATGGTCAATATTTTCATGTCATTTATCAATATCTGACACTCTGATTAATCTTTTTGCTAATTGTCCTCTGGAATTTTCATTAATCTTTTTACTGTCCTGCCAGAAAGATCTTTGTTTCTCTGCTTGGCACAGGGCAGTAAACTTAATACCCAGATCTGGTTTTCAATTGTACTATAAACATCCAACGATATTGAAAAAATAAGACCTGGGGAGACAGCTTAGCTGGTAAATGCTGGCTGTCATTGATGACATGCGTTCGATCCCTAGAACCCATATAAAAAAGACTCATCTAATGCTCTGTGCTTGTCACCTCAGAGCTGGGAAGGTGGGACGCCACATCTCTGGGTCTTCCTAGCCTTTTAGCCTCCTCTGTCTGGTAAGCTAGGTTCAGTGAGAGACCCTACCCTCAAAACAAGGTAGTTCGTGCCTGAGGAACATAGCCAAGGCCGGCTTCTGACCTCCACCTTGCACCAGTGCGAGCCTGCACCTTCATACGCGGGTACACTTCCCTCCAGGAAAAGATGACTATATGAAAGATGGAAGGTAGTGGGATGTGAGAAATAAATCAAATCTCTGTGGGAGGAGGTTGGGGGTGCATCTCAATGGGGCGCCGGGGCCGTTGGCATACAGAAGAACCTCAATGTGATCTCTGGCACCTTTTAAAAGCAAAACAGAGTCGGGCGGTGGTGGCGCACGCCCGTAATCCCAGCACTCTGGGAGGCAGAGGCAGGCGGATTTCTGAGTTCAAGGCCAGCCTGGTCTACAGAATGAGTTCCAGGACAGCCAGGGCTACACAGAGAGACCCTGTCTCGGAAAAAAAAACCAAAATCCAAATAAATAAATAAATAAATAAATAAATAAATAAATAAATAAATAAAAGCAAAACAGGCTGAGGGAGGAGGGGCACATGACTGTAATCTCAGCACTTCCCCAGGGCAGAGGCAGGAGGATTGACACTAGTTCCAGGCTAGTGGTGTCTATGTACATAGTTCTAGGCTAGTCTGGGCTTGTGAAACCTTCGTTTTCTTTCTTTCATTTTTAAATCAGTCCGAAACGAAACTAAAAGACACAAGTCAAGTAAGGGCGGAGAGGTGGTTCAGTAGGTAAAAGTGAATTCCATCCTTAGGAAGAACTGACTCAGAGAATACTTTTCTGACCTTAGCACAACGCTCCTCCCAAGATAAATGGATGGATAGATGAATAGATAGCTAAATGGATAGATTAAAATATAGATAAATAGATAGATTAATAATCAAAGTGTAATTTTAAAAAAACCAAACTATAAAAGGTGAAGTCCACGAAACTGTCAAGAGTTAACCAGAGAGCCTGATAGGCAGAGGGGGCGTGGCGAGAAAGGGGCACGGCGAAGCATGGAGGCGTGGCAAAGGGGGCGTGGCAAGGGGGTGGGAAATTCTCTGGGCTGGGGCACTGCAAGCGAGGGGGCGTGGCGAGGCGTGAGGAGGGCGGAGCTGACCGGAAGCGTGGGCGGAGTCCCAGGAAGTGACGCCCCCTGCAGCTCGGTGGAGACTTTAGCTGGGTGAGCGAGTGCTTGCGGGCGATGGAGAACGGAGCGGTGTACAGTCCCACCACCGAGGCGGCCCCGGGCCCTGGCAGGGGCGCGCGCAGCGGCCTGGCCGCCTACTTCTTCCTGGGCCGGCTCCCTTGGTATCGGCGCATCCTCAAGGGCTTACAGCTGGTGAGCCAACGGCGGGGCGGGGGCCGGGACCTGTGGGCTGGGGTGGATGCCTCGAGGCTGCCGCTCGGTTTCCTCGGTCGGGAAGCAGCCGTTTCCACACCCCAGTTCCTTCCCTTCCTAGCAGGGAAGGAGGCGTTGCCGTCCGCCTCCTACCTACCCGTGGCCCGGCCTCAGCCACCTAAACCTCCTTTCCCTTCTCTCAGCTAAAATTCTTTCATTATCGCCCTGAATGCTTTTGTTTCAGACTACGAATGCTTTCTGTTTATCTTTGCTGGCTTTTGCGGTTTTCCGGGTGCTGGCCCATTAGGGCAGTTTAACTTGTCGGACAGTTTGTGTATGTGTTTAACTTGCACAGTGAGTTTGAGGTAGAGAGAGTCGAAATGGCATCTCCCTGCTTCATGTGTGCGGGTGAGAGAACCTGATCACGGCATGCTTCTCTTTATTAAGTACCATCAGCTTAGGCGTGAAACTATAGACATCTTTGATATTTATATTATGATATTTGGTACTCCTGCTGTGTCTCAGCTGCCAATGGATATTAAGGGTTTTTTCAAGAAGACACTTTCAGGAAAACCAAATTGTTTAGAATGTTTATGGGTTTTGTTTAGGCTTGTGAGCCATTTATGCTAAAAGCGGCCCACTGCTTTCCTTGGGAAGATTCACAATTCTCAAAACAGCGATATTATCAGAACTTAGGTTCTTGGAACTCGGTTGACCTACTTTCCTGAAGTAGAAAACCAGCAGTTAGAGAACTGGCGCTGCTTTTAGCTGCCAGCTTGGGGTGAGGAGGAAGTCATTTGGAGACAAGTGTTAACGTGGATCTGGGCTTGTGTGACCCCCCACATCCTCCTACGATGTCTGCAATGGGCACCTTTAGGTTCCTAGGCACCTGGGTTCCCCCCACCTCTTTGCTCCTTTGCAGAACCTGTTCCTTTTACCAAGATGGGTGTGGTTTGGCCCCACCTCTCCAACCTCCCCTTCTTTTCCTTCGCCTCCCTATCTCTCCTTGCTCCACTCTTCCTCTCCCTTTCTCCCCTTTCCACTTCTTCTCTTCCACTCTTTTCCCACAGGGTCTCAAGTCTCATGTAGTCCAGTTAACTTCAGACTCACTAATATGTTGTAGAGGATGGCCTTGAACTTCTGATACTCCTGTCTCCTCTCCGTGCTGGGACTACAGGTGTGCTCCACCATGTGGTTTATGTGGTGCGGAGAATTGAACCCAGGGCCTTGTGAATTCGAGGCAAACGCTCTGCCGACTAACAGCTCCAGACTGCGTTTCCTTTACACTTCCTCTGCTCAGTTCTGACGCATTTTCTAGAGACCAGCTGTGCTTCTCTTCCGTCAACACGAGTTTCTAATGGAACCTTTGAACAGAGAAATTTCTGTATGACCGAAGCGTTCCTGCCGCTCCAAGGAAACCATCTCTATTGGTCTTCTGCGTGGGCGTGCAGAACAAAATCTCTTATTTTTAGTTGCTTTTATTTTTTTTTCTAATAAGAAATGCTAAAGCCAAAGTAAAAAGTCTCATTATTATAGTTCAGCAGGCCTTAGCTCTGCATCTTCAGAATAGGACACAACCAGAAGTTTTGCTGGTGCTTTGCAGTTGGACCATAGAGCTCAGTTGGCCTTGAAAAGGTTGTTAGTTGCTCTGTGTGTATTTGCTGTCATGGAAATAGAACAAAGCGCTCCGTCTCTGTGAAATTCATTTGTTATGGGGAACTTGTAATGTTAAAGCATGCTTTCTTTAAATACTTTTCTCTCTCCACACCACACCTTCACCCTAGGCTGGCTGTCCTGGAACTCATGCTGTAGACCAGGCTAGCCTCGAACTCAGAAATCCACCTGCCTCTGCCTCCCAAGTGCTGGTATTAAAGGCATGCGCCACCACTGCCCACTTTTTCATTTTTATGGTTGCCTTTTTGTTCCTGCTTTTTCTGTTTTAATACTGTCTTATTAAGAATAAAAATATACTACAGGGTTATTCAAAAAAGTCCCAAGAAAGTTATGGATGAGGTCTATAAAGTATTCATCCAGGCTGAGGGCTATAGGCTGCTGTTCTCTTTAGTTGATTTAAAGTTGATTTTGAGTCTTTAGTTGATTTAAAAGTCTAATAGAATTGCAGAGCTCTGATAAGAAAACTGGGCTGTGGAGACACCAGAATCAGAAGAGGAGGAGGCACAGTGTGTTAACAAGGACCCTTCAGTCCATGGGGAATGCATTCAGAGTGTCTGTACATGATTTGTTATTTTGGGCCCATGAATCTTAGCAGGTTTTCTAAGATTGCAAAGAGAAAAGAAGCCCTGTTGTGAAACAATAGACTTGGGAGGGTGGTGGGGGTGGGGCTGGATCACCTCTGGGTTCTTTCCACCCTCAGAGCTCCCAGGCTGCTTGGGACTTGCTCTTACCAAGCTAAATACCAAGGGGCACGTGGTGAACCTGCAACCTTGGGAGATTCCGGTAGAAGTATAAAAACTCATCTAGTCTTGGAACAGTGCTGCCGTGCCTGTCACATCTGACCTGCTTCTTGCCAAAGACTTGTCCAGCATCTAAAGACCTGGCTCACTGTCTCAGAACAGAGCAGTAAATATGTTGAAACAGTGTTTTAAGGAATCGTAAATTTTATGCAACTAGACTTTTGGTTTATTGTATCTGTAGATTCATCCTTATATTTCTATTTTGTTATTTTTTTAAATAACAATGGAATTTATTTGGGTTTTATTGTTTAAATGAATCAGTCTGTGATTTAACTTAGATTTGTTTTGTGTGTGACATGTGTGGATGGACACCTCTGCTGCCGAGACTGGATTTTTTTTCCCCTTTGTGCGACTATCTGGAGCTGGATCAGGGCGGCACACTTGTCCTTGAGCCTCCCTTGGCTGTTGAGGGCGTCTATCTGCATTGTTTCTGGTTTGGGGCTGTGTGAGTAAAGTCACCTTGAAGTTCCTGCACTGGCTTTTCCTCCAGTGGGTCTTCATGTCTCTGGAATACCCAGCAGTTCTTAGCTTTTGAAGAAGCTCCTAGTTTTCCTAGTATTCGTCTGTTGACAGTTGTAATCAAAGTGTGGGTGAAGATACTGTGCAACTCTTGGTTTTCATCTCTCTTTTCTTTCCCAAGCTGCTTTGTTTCTTATTTGTTTATTTGTTTGCCAGGGCTGGGAATTGACTAAGGCTCCCCAATGCCAGGCATGTATCCTACTACTGAGCTATATTCCTAGCTTGTAGTGTTGTTTCTTTGTAGCCCAGGCTGGCCTGGCCTCTAGTGGGTCCTGCTGCCTCAACTTCTTGGGTGCTGGCTTTCTCACCCTGTCCTCACTGGGGTGAGATGGGGTTCCCTTTGGCCTTGGCCTTTGGCCATCAGTCCTTTTGAGGGTCTAGGCACTCAGGAACTGCTCTCATGAGCAGTCTTTTTCCTAAAGAGTTAAACTCCCAAGCGCCAACTCCTCCCTGGACAGAGGTGCTCCCTGCCTGTCTCTGGTCCTCCCAGCAGAGGGTTTCTGTGAGGGTGATAAGTGTGCTGAGTGCTCTCATCTCGGAACATCCCTTCCTGTGACCTCATCCACTGCACCCTTGACTGGATGCTCACACCTGACGCTGCTTTTCTAGTCTGCTGCCTTCCGTCCCCACCCCCAGCCCCTTCCTCAAGTACAGGTATCTAACTCTCTGCCACACTGGAGTTTTCTTGCAATGTGACCGATATCGCGATCAGCTGTCTCGAAGTGCAGTCTAATGCAGGTGCTCCTTGCCCAGTGCTCGTGACCTCGGAGGTGCGAGCGGTAGTGCGCTTGCTGCCTTCTTCCGATGGGCACACGTGCTCTGTCTCATACCCCCTGGGCTGATGTTTCTCACTGCTGGCATCTCCCCCTTGCAAGCTGCCCTCCCCCAGGGTGCTCGTGACCCCTCTCGTGGCTGGCCCCAGAGTCTGCATGTGCAGCTACGCTTCCCTGACCTCTAGAGCAGCCTCACCATGTGCATCCAACTATACCTCTGCCTAACTTTCCCGCTGACTCCATTAAAGCAGCTAAAAAAAGAATTGCCGTGCATAATGGCACTCAGCCTGCTCTCCTCCTGGAAGTCCTTCCCGTGGGCTGTTAGAACACTCTGATTGCTTGAGTCTCAGCGTTTGACACACAGTAGTTAACTGGGTGTATCCCTTCAAGGCAAGCCGACTCTTAAGTTCTATTTACCAATTGTTTTCTCTAATCTTGTTTGCCCTAGTCACTACTTTACAAATATTTTAGCAAACAGATAGTGGATTTAATTTTGTTTTAGAAGAGGGGCATCTCACAGTGTTGACAAAGGCTGGCAGGGAACTCTTGACCCTCCCGCTTCAGCCTCCCGAGTGTCTGGTTTGCAGGCACAGCCTGCAGGCCCGTCTTGGATGTCATCACACTTACTGAGCTCCAATGGTTTCCATCTGTAGCTGCTGTCTCTCCTGGCCTTCATCTGTGAGGAGGTTGTGTCCGAGTGTGGGCTGTGTGGAGGCCTGTACTTCTTTGAATTTGTGAGCTGTAGCGCCTTTCTCCTGAGCCTTCTCCTGCTGATTGTGTACTGCACACCAGTGTACGACAGAGTGGATACTGGAAAAGTCAAGTCATCGGTAAGTGGGGAAGACATGGTCCCTGGGTTGGGCTCTCCTGGTTTCACTGTGAGAGTGGTAATGCTTTCAGAGCCCAGCACTGGGAAGGGCACTGTCTGTGTTCTGTCTCTCTGCCCCCTAGGAACTGGGGCTCCATGTCAAAGATGGGGAGAAGAAATGCACCTGGGGGAGAGGAAAGCCACCAGTGGTCAGAAGTTATTGGTGACCTCACCTAATTCACGTTAGACATTTTGTTGTGTTTGTCTTAAGACCAGCCTAGATTGGCCTTGAACTTGTGATCTCCTGTCCGAGTGCTGGCATTATAGGCATGGGCCACTGTGCCACCTAAATATTTTTTTTTTAGAAGTTTGATTTTGTCACTTTTCATTTCTTATATTTTAGACTGTCATTCATTCTTAGCTTTACAGTTAGGAATTGAGTGACTGTTCTCTATCCACTATGTGTGGGAGCCAGAGAGACACCATGACACTACAGGGTCTTTAAACAATGCAATGTGGGTCTGCCTGTGTGTGGTTTTTTTGTTTGTTTGTTTTTTGTTTTTGGAGACAGGGTTTCTCTGTGTAGCCCTGGCTGTCCTGGAACTCATTCAGTAGACCAGGCTGACCTCAAACCCACAGAAATCCGCCTGCCTCTGCCTCTGCCTCTGCCTCCCATGTGATGGGGCTAGAGATGTGCACCACCATGCCTGGCACTTTCATTTAATTATATAAAAAGATAAAAGTTGTGTTTAGGCGAATAAAGAATGTCTTTTGCTCTTTGTTGGGTCATTGTTACAGTGTCTCCCAGGCTGGGGAGTATGGCTCAGCAGGTAAGAGCCCCCACTGCGCTGAGGTGAAGTGCTTACAGCAGAGTTAAGCACAGGAATGTGGGTCCGCAGTGCACATATGGCCACCCACCTGTTATCCCTGTGTTCTGGAGACAGAGACAGGACTGGCCAAGTCAGTAAGCTCTGTGTTCCATGAGAGAGCATCTGGAAAGATGCAGACATCTTTCTCTGCCTCAGACATGCACATTCATACAAACATACGAACACACACATACAGGTAAAAGTATCTTTTCTTTACCTGATGTAATTGTCACCTGCCTCTGTCTGCTAACCTAGGCCTAGCCCTGGAAGCTTCTAGCCTCTGTACAATCTACTGTAGGCCTGGCATGTTTTCAGCCTCTGAGACTTGCTGCTGAATGAGCTCACCCTTTCTAGTTCTCTCTGAACTCTGTTGGCTGCTTTAACTCAATTCTTCCTGCTCCACACCTCACCAGGCTGATTCAATGTGGCCGCTTCTGATTTCTCATGGAATTGCTCCGCTTGGCCTCACACTATGGCGGTCTCTTCTAGTCTCCTGGCGCCTTCGGTCTTCACCTGTGTCTGCCTTGTTTTTCTCTGCAACTTGTAGTAAAACACACACACTCTCTGTCTGTCTGTCTGTCTCTCTGTCTTTCTCTCCCTCTATCAGCTGCTAGAGAGGTGGCTAGAAGAGGGTCTCTCTCTCTCTCTCTCTCTCAACTGCTCCCTCTTAAGTAGCTTCCCTTTCTTCTCTCTTATAAGAGTTGGGCAGATCCTATTCCGTCAAGACTTTCTCTGATTCATCACTTTGACTGCCACTCAGTTAGACATCACTTTCCAACATGGGTGCTTCCTTCTATAAACTAACTTTATCTTCACTGTTTGGGATTAAAGGTGTGTGCTAACCACCTGCCTATATTCCAGCTAGAGTAACAATGTTGCTGGATTAAAATCCCTCTGCAGTATACATGTAAACAAACAAACAAAACCCACCCACAATTGACTGGGGTATAGTTCAGCTGGGAGAGCACTTGGTAGGTTTGCACTGAAGCCCTGGGCTTTATGAATTGCTGTGGTTTTACATGCCTGTAATCTCAGAAGTCAGGTGCTACCGAGAACATTCTCCACAGAGCTGTCCTCCGGCCTTCACTCATGCGCAGTGGCACTTGAATCCCCACACCAACAATGAGAAACAAACAAGAGGTTACATAGTAGCTGGGGTTTGAACTGTGGTAGTCTGACTTTACAAGCTATGTTTCTCAAGCATTGCATCTTTAAAAAATATTTTATTTTGTGTATATGTTTGTCTGCATGTTTTTATATACACTCTGTGCATGCCTGGTACTCTTGGTGGCTAAAACGGGGTGCTAAATGCCCTAAAACTGGAGTTACAGATGATTGTGAACCACCCTGTGGGTGCTGGGGACTGAACCCTGGTCCTTTGGAAGAGCAGCCAGTGCTCTTGACTGTTGCGGCATCTCTCTCTAGCCCTGGTAGTGCATTTTTCTATCACAAGATGTTTGTTCTGAGAAGGCATGATAATCCCAGTACTTGGAAGGTAGAGGCATGACTATCAGAAGGTTCTGGCCAGTCTGGACTATGTAAGAACCTGTGAGAAATAAATACAAACCCACCCAACAGTAGTCAGCTCTGGGTGGTGTTTGCCAAGCATTCCTGAGGCCATAGGTTCACTTCTCAGGAGCAGGAAGCACGAAGACACAAATAAACAATCAAAATCTACTCAAAAGCAAAAATGGGCTGGATGTGGTGTTGCTTGTCTGTAATCCCAGTGGGAACTTGGGGGACAGAGGCAGGTGGTTGGGTCTCGGTCAGTTCAAGGCCAGTCTGGTTCACATATTCAGTTCCAGACCAGCCAGGGCTCCACGGTAAGACTCTGTCTCAAAAAGAAAAGTTTGTAACATACTAGTACATGCGGCCTAAAGTAGGTAGTGCAGATTGAATGTAGGCTTATTGAAGGGGCATGCTTTAAGTTTGGATTGCACCAAGAAAACGTAACTCATTCAGGTTTTTGAC
Organism: Apodemus sylvaticus; assembly: GCF_947179515.1. Classification (NCBI taxonomy): domain Eukaryota; kingdom Metazoa; phylum Chordata; class Mammalia; order Rodentia; family Muridae; genus Apodemus; species Apodemus sylvaticus. The sequence goes on along the minus strand of NC_067478.1, from coordinate 9,411,926 downwards.
ATTAAAAATGTTAAGCTTTGTGTGCTACTCTGACCTGTGTGCTCTTGTCCCCTGTGTGTAGGATTTTTACATCACCCTGGGAACGGGGTGTGTGTTTCTGCTGGCGTCTATAATTTTTGTCTCTACCCATTCTGGGACCTCAGCCGAAATTGCTGCAATTGTAAGTACTTTGTGCTTTTAGCCTTAGTTTTGTTTCCTTAGAAATAGAGAATTTAGAAAGTTCTTCATAGGTTATATGTAAGAGTAATAATTAATGCTTATTTGTTTATATTGATGAGTATTTGTGAGGAGTGCGCACCTGCGTGCCATGATCTGTGTGGATGAGAGATGCGCTTTGGTGTTGATCCTGCCTTCCCACCTTATTTGAGGTGGTCTCACTGCCGCATAGCGGGGCCAGCTGCCCACTAGCTCCTACCGTCCTTGTTGAGCGAGGCTCTCCCTGCAGCCCTGGTTGACCCTGGCACTCACCGGGACAGGGCTGGGGTTAGGAGGATGAGTCATCTTACCTGCCCCACTAGCTTCTTGGAAGCTCCTGTTTCTACTTCCCATTTCCCACAGGCTTACAGATGCTTGGACACTGTGCCTGAGTTTCACATGGGTTCCCGGATGTGAGCTGTCTTCAGGCTGTGTGCCAGACACTTTCCCTCAGCCCCAGAGTAGTTTTTCATCTCCTCTAAATATAAAGGTAGACCTAAGAGTAAGCAAATACTAGTCTTAAGAACCTAGGAACCTGTGTGGAATTTGGCCAAGTTTTGTTACCAAAGTTTTCTTTATGCTGCATATAAACAAGCGTTTGCTAATACAAGTGGCAAGCTGGCCTTTGTCACCATTGTCATTGTCCAAATGTCTCTGCCCCTTAGTATTGCTTTAAGTTCAGGGAAGCTCTGGGGTAAGGAGTCGCAGGCTAGCCCGGCAACCTGTGGCCCTGTTGGAGGGAAGCCTGTCTGCAGGGCAGTCTAACTTTGGATACTTATTTTAGTTTTCGTTTTGTTTCTTTTTCTTATCTTTCTTTTCTCTTTTTCTCTCCCCCTCCCCCTCCTTCTTCTGTTCCTCGGTGTGAATTTAGGACTTCGTGCATGCTAGGCAAGTACTCTAATCCCGGGGCTGAGAGATGGCTCCGTGGTTAAGAGCACCGACTGCTCTTCTAGAGGTCCTGAGTTTGCTTCCCAGCAACCACATGGTGGCTCACAGCCATCTGTAATGGACACCCTCTTCTGGGGTGTCTGAAGACAGCTACAGTGTGCTCATATACATAAAGTAAATAAATCTTTAAAAAAAAAAAGTACTCTGCCCCTGAGCTATGGCCCCAGGGTTATTTCTTGAATTTTGGGATAGAGTCTTGCTCTGAAGTCTAGGCTAGCCCTGAACTTGATATTTGTTGTAAGCTGGTCTCAACTCAGAAGTCTCTTGCCTCAGCGTCCTGGGTGCTGTGACTCCAGATGTGTACTGCTACTGCAGTCTTGAGAGGTCTTTAGCAGGCTCCTCCTACCCTTAAAGCCTGATAAAGCCTGATCAAGGGTTTGTGCTGGCACGGGTGGCTCGCTCCTGAGGAAGGAAGCCCATTTGCAGGTTTTTACCTCTACATGGAATACATGGAATCAAGCTCTTTTTTTTTTTTTTTTTTTTTTTTTTTTTTATTGGAGACAGGGTTTCTCTGTGTACCCTGTCCTGGAACTCACTATGTAGACCAGGCTGGCCTCAAACTTAGCGGTCTGCCTGCCTGCACCCTCTGAGTGCTGGAACTGAAGATGTGTGTTTCCATGCACAGTCATGCATTCTTTCTTTCTTTCTTTTTTTTTTTAAGATTTATTTATTTATGTATTTATTATGTATTGGGTACTTTGTCTCCATGTACACATCAGAAGATGGCATCAGACAGGTGTGGCCTGCCATGTGGGTGCTAGGATTTGAACTCAGGACCTTTGGAAGAGCAGTCAGTGCTCTTAACCGATGAAACATCTCTCCAGCCTGTCAATCATTCTTAAAATTGGTTCTGTGACAGTTCATCTCTGGTAGAGGAGTCTGACTAGTTCTGTCCCATTTCTTCTTCATTCCCCTGTCAACCCCCAAACCCAATCCACTAGAAAGAGAAAAACGGGCTTGCCTGTCCCAAACTGTGCTGCGGTGTGTGTGGAGTTATAAAGCCAAACCTTTGAGACCACAAAGGGGCAGTTGAGTGAAAAGCTAGCTTTTATTTGAATCTGTTGGGCCAAGTGTTGGCTTTTTGTTTTGTTTTTGTTTTATTTGTTTTTTAAGACAGACTTTCTCTGTTTAGGCCAGAGGATAATATTGTGGTTTTTTTTTTTTTAATATTTAAAAAAATTCTGAGTCTGTGTGTAGTTGTGTGCATGTGTGTGTGGGTGCCCTCCGGCCAGAAGTGTTAGACACCTCTGCGAGCCAGAGGTGCAGAGGGTTGTCAGCCTCCCAGAATGGGTGCTGAGAACTGAACTTGGGTCCTCTGCAAGAACAGTGTATCCTCTTAACCCCTGAGCCCTGTCTGTAGCCCACAGCCTTGGTTTTTGAGACAGGGCTTCTCTCCAGCCTGGATCTTGCCAAGTAGGCTAGGCTAGCTAGCCAGAAAGTGCTGGGGATGTGTAAAGACACACATCTTACACATTCTGTGCCTCTTCAGGACTGAGATTACAAATACGCACCACAACATCTAGCTTTAAAAAAACATTGTTTTGTTTTTTTTTTTTCCATTTTGTGTGAGTGTGTTTTAAAAACATGGGGTTAGAGTTAAATGTGGATGCCCATGCTTGCAAGTTAAGAATTTCACTGACTGAGCTATCGCCTTAGCCCTAAAACTGTGTTTTATTATAGAGCAATACTATATGGTTTATACGCTCAGAGGCGGAAAAGACGGCTTGGCATTTAGAGCCTTTGCTGCTCCTGCTGAAGACCCAGGTTCAGTGCCCCGTGCTTGCAGGGCAGCTCAGAGTAATCATAACACTAGTCCCAGGGGATCCAGCTCCTCTTCCCACCAGGCACCCAGATGGATATCCATGCAGACCCAGGAAGAAAAAGAAATAAAATCTTTAAAAAGATAGCAGTGAAGAGTTGCAGATAGTGCTGTGCCAGTCTGGTTTGTAAGGGGACAGACAGATGCAGTCAAGCAGTAGAACAGACTCCACAGGGGACGACGGCCCGGGTTTGCCAGTGAGCGTATGCTTTAGGCTGGATGTGCTAGAATGTCCAGGCGAGCTCAGGGTACAGTAGGGTGAGATGAAGTTCTGTGTTCTTTAGGGAGGAGCAGAGGGAAAGGAGCAGCCAGAGACTGCGAGAGGTGGCCACAGTCACCACAGGCCAGGTGGAGCGTGCTTCAGTCCTAGCGTTTGGAAGGTTGGGTTTGAGGCCGGCTACCTGGGAAGCCACGCACCCATTCCCCTCCTCCCCCTGCTCCTCTCACACACGCAGAGCACAGTCTTGGAGGAGCTGGCCTGAGGTTGCAAGAGACTTGGTGTTGCTTTCTTCCTGTTTTGGCCCTCACTTCCTCAAGGGGTTTGCTGGTGAGGAAGCCAAATCTGAAGCATGGTCTTTTGTTTCTTGGCCGAATTCTCCGAATGTTTGGGTCCTATGTTAGAATAACACAGTGAGGAAGTGACTTAAGGAAGAGGAAGTAGGTAGTGGCGTCAGGTCCCTGTGTCACCACAGCTTGACAAGTGACTGGAGAGTGTATTTAAATTAGCTGAGTAGTGTTTAAAAATGGAGGTCTGTTCTGATCTGAAGAGCTTCATTGTTTTCACCTAACCTAGTTACAGAACGTGTTTCCCACATCTGTGAGGCAGCGAAATCATCGCCACTGAGTATTTAATACCATCTTCTGGGATTTAATTTTCTGTTTACTGAGCAGAGTCTCACTGTTGACACCCCACAGACTCCTGCATACACGCTAGATATAGGCAGAGGCTGAGACATTTTAGGGAGTAATGCTGGCCCTCACTGTAGGGAGTTGGAGCCCAGACTTTGAATCCACCAAAGAGACAGGGAACAGGGGATTGCCTTCTACTGCTGAGTTTCATGGTGGTGTGCTCTAAGGTAATGTATAGCTCTGACAGAGGAATGTGGGACTTGTAGGAACTTAGATAGAAGTAAGACCGCACCTGAAGGCCAGTTTGGCAGGGCCACAGTAGAGCAGAGGTCCAAGATCCAACTTTGCAGCCTCTTTGTGTAAAAAGACACAGTGTCAGAGGACAGGGTGTGGAGGGCTGGGGAGGGGACTGAGGTGTCGCCCTGGTGTCAGTCCTGCTACTGTTATGGACAGGGACTAGGGTTGAGACCTTCTGAGAGAACAGGACCTGTTGATGCCTATGGATGATAGGATGATAGGGGCAGGAACCGTCTTTTTTTCTTTTTTTCTTTTTTTGAGACCGGGTTTCTCTGTAGCCCTGGCTGCCCTGGAAGGCAGGAACCTTCCTAATGGCTGGATGGATTTCTCATCTCCAGGCAGCCATTAAAGACACAGGTGTGTGGCATTGACTGTCCTTGCCATCTGATGGCCAACTGCCCTCTAGCTTGCTGGAGATAAGATGTAGATATGTGGTCCCCGGGGTTGGGGGAGACTTGTAGGACTGCCTTGCTTGCAGCCATCGGAATGTTGAGAGTTCTGGTAAAGGTTGTACGGCGAGAGTGACGTCCCACTCTGGTGTCCCTAGAAAGGCTGGTCTGGTAGAGCAGAGGGGAGCGTGGGCCACCGCAGAAGTATTGTGGCCGATGGGCCTTCCTTACAGTGGGGACTCGAGTTGTAAGTTTATGAAATCAGGACATGTTTTGGAAGTATATATCCCATAAGTCTGAGGCCTCCGGTCAGAACAGCGGTGTTGGAACCAGAGTGAGTCTCTTCAGGTGGACACAGGGAAGGAGTAAGAGAAGGATCTCTTCAGTGGGGACTGACAGGCACAGAGAGAGACTAAAGGAAGGGTGGGCGCATGTTGTGAGAAGGCCAGAGTTACAAGGAGAAAACACGGCGACATCCAGGAAAGTACATGAGTCTCCTGTAATCAGCACTCCGCTGTAACGTCAGGGACACCATCGTGGTCAACGTGGTTGGCTACCAGGACTCAGGAAAAGGTGTTTGGAGGAATCTTTCCGTGTTACAGAGGCAGGTAGGGCTGTGGGAGGAAACAGGCTTATCTGGTGGCTCCTTTAATAGCAGCTTGAGGTCCCCAGGAGGTCAGAGGGCTAGCTGGGGGGTGATGGTGAGAGTTTTTCCTCAAGGATGGAGTCTCTGGTTTTTACATAGGATGTATTGTTTTTGTGGTCTGTGAACCTGCTTTAACCTGGAAAACTGAGCTAAGACCCAACAATTCAACAGTAGTTGGGATGAGAAGAGCTAAGAAGGCCCTGAGCATGGAGACTAGAGGGACAGATGTTGAGTCAGAGGAAGCTTTGGCGGAGGGTTCTTAGCAGTGTGCCTTAGGAGATGAGGTGTGTGAAAGAGTAGAATGTCATCACCCAGGCCCGTGTGGGGCAGGGAGAGCTTCCTGATGCAAGGACCATTCCACACATGAGTGAGAGGAGTGAGCTGTGTGGAGCTCGGGTGCTGCACATGAACGGCGAGGAGAAAGCCGTGCAGTTCATTCACCTCTGTACACTGCTTCCAGGAGGCCAGAGGCCTCTACAGCATGTGCGACTTCCAGGTCCTGTGGAGAGCTTTGCAGCTTCCCCGTCTGACTTTAGATGTGTGGGCAGGGCCATTGCAGTTTGTGTGCAAGCAGCAAGGTCAAATCTGGGCACTACTTTGATAAGATAAATCCATTACTGCATCAACTCCTTGGGTGTGTGGGGGAGCACTTCTGCCCGTTCAGAAGGGATCAGGACCAGTACATCCTGGTATCTCTCTCTCTCTCTCTCTCTCTCTCTCTCTCTCTCTCTCTCTCTCTCTGTGTGTGTGTGTGTGTTTGTGTGTGTGTGTGTACTCTGTAGCTGTCTTTGTGTATGTGTGTGTGTGTATATATATATATATATATATATATATATATATATATATATATATATATATACTCTGTAGCTGTGTGTGTGTATGTATGTACTCTGTAGCTATCTTTAGACACACCAAAAGAGGGCATTGAATCCTATAATCCTATTGCAGATGGTTGTGAGCCACCATGTGGTTGCTGGGGATTGAACTCAGGACCTCTGGAAGAGCATTCAGTGCTCTTAACCACTGAGCCATCACTGAGCCATCTCGCCAGCCCATGTTTGGTCTTTTTAGTAGACACCATATGGGTACCCACCTGCCAGTCTGGGCCAGAGGGTGTTTCTCTTGGAGCCACCCCTCCCTGCTTTCCCGTGTCCTTGAAGGTGACACAGCTCCCCTCTTCTCCCCCTGCCACACAGGAATCAGAGACAGCTTGGCTCTGTGCACACACTGTGGACTGTTGTTCGCCCGTGTGGCATAGAAGGTCCCCCTTCCACCTATAGGGAGGCACACACACTCTGCCTGGTAGGACAGTGCTCTTGTCAGAGACCCTGCCATGCTGTCCTTCCCTGGCCTCCCTTGTCACCCCCGCCCCTGTGTCCCCTTGGACTGTGCTCTCTGAGACCTCTCCTGTCGGCCCTCTTGGCCACCTTTCTTTTTCTTCAGGGGTGGAGAGGTAGGTGTGTGGCTTCAAGTCTAGCCTTCATGTCAGTGTTCTGAGTCCCGAGGCTAATAGGGATTCCTGGTGTGCCTTGTAGTGGGGGTACCTGCTGACTGAGGTGGAGGCAGCCTACAGCAGCTAGGGTCAGGGTCTGCTGAGTGGTGGTGACCTCTTGGTAGTTTGAGGCCCTCTCTTCTGCCACACAAAGTGTGTTTGGAGTCAGCTCATCTGTCATGCTCCGGTTTCAGCCGGGAAGCAGGTGTGTGGAAGCTGATTTGATGTAGACAGGCTCTTTAATAAGCCCAGCAGGGACTCGTCTCCAAATCCCACCCAGAAGTCCGTTGGGAATGGAGGGAATTCCTTTCATAAGTTTCCAGAGGTGGCGCGTGGCCATCCCACAGGGAGTCTGTGGCTTGGATGGGTCAGGCAGGGTAGAGGGCTGAGGACTTCTAGTAGCTGTGGTTTAGAGGGACAGGGAGGCTAGATCTCTCCTACCCTTGACGCTGGCACTGCCCCAGCAGCTCTGAGCTCCTGTCCCCGCCCAGCAGAACTGGCACCTGTGCCCTGTGGGACACACAGAGGCAGCTGATATTCTGGGAACTTTTCTTTGTCACTTCCTTTCCTCTTTGATAGCTTTTAAGTTCTGTTAGGGAGTAGTAAGGGTGGGATTGGAGGGGTGGGCTCAGCAAACAGAACACTTGCTGCTCTTCCAGAGGACCAGAGTTCGATTCCCAGCACCCACGTCAGGTGGCTCTATCTCACTTCCAGGGGGTCCTGTGGCCTCTTTAGGCCTCCAAAAGAACCCACAGACAAACACATATACTTTACTAAAACGAAAGTGAATCTTTTTTTAAAGTAGGTTATGAGGTAGGAATAATGGACCATGTCTCCTGGATGTGACCGCTCAGGCTGAGTAGGACACAGGTTGGAGCTCACACTTCCTCAGGTAACTGCTGGCTTTCTTCCTTAGGTGTTCGGCTTCTTGGCAAGCTCAATGTTCCTACTGGACTTCGTTGTCATGCTGAGTGAGAAGCTGAGGGAGAACCCTCTGACAAAGCCGGAAAACAACGCCAGGGCCGAAGCCCTCACCGAACCCCTGAATGCCTAAGACATGGAGTGGGCGCTGTGACCCAAGAGAGGCTCCCTCCGTGTGACGTGTGTGACCCGTGTCATGGGTGCACCCTTTGGAGAGAAGGGAAGGAGCAGGAGGACAGCTTTGTAGCGCTGGGCTGGTGGCGGCCCCAGCAGTGAGCTCAGAGGGTTTTTAATAACTGTTGGAGCCTGTCTCAAATGGAGGAGGTTTTAGTGTTTATTGTTTGTTTGTTTGTTTGTCTGTTTGAGAGATGAGGTCGCTGTCTCTGTGAATTGCCTGTCTGTCTGTCATTTTGCTACAGGGCGCCCCCCACCCCCAGGCTTAGCTCCCACTGTGCCTTTCCCTTCCTTTCAGGAGCTGGCTAATTTCTGTTGTGTTGTCGGAGATTTAATCTGTGTTTAAGATGCTGGTGTGGGCTTTTTGCTTAATGTTAGGATCCTTTCCTGTGTCTTACTCAGCCTTCCACTGATGTGCTAACCTTTTAAAGCAATTATTCTTAATTCCTTCTGAGCCAGGCATGCGTTGCCTAATTGGAGGTGTCTAGGCTGGTGCTGTTTTCGCACGCGAATGACAGCTACAGAGCGTCAGCCTGGTGGCGGCTTTCACACTGCACTTTGGTCATTGAGAATAAGTTTAGAAGAAACCAAAGTTTATTATGGAACACAGGAAAGTGAGGAAACTGATAGTCTATCCGAAGACCAAAGAGAGAAGAGACTGCCCCGCACCCGGCTGTAATCACACGGATAGGCCCTGGCCGCTCAACAGAGATGTGTTGGAGGGTGCCGTGCTCACACATGCAGACTAGAGACAGTGCTCGAGCGAGCACAGCTCTGCAGCCTTCTCTTCAGAAGCCTAGGCTGGGATCTCTAACCCACCAGGATGCCTCCTTTCTGACTTTCTCCAGAATGGTCCCGTGCGCTGGGTGTGCTGGGTACCGTCTGTGAGGGCCAACACTCACTCTCACTCTCAATTCTCTTCCCATTGTCAACTGTCTCCAGGCCATCTAGAGTTGTGTCCCTTCTTGTCACCAAAAGTTTGAGGCAGGGGTATCAGGTTCGTGTTCCCACAGGCCTCTGTTTGGGTTTCTCTCCAGGAGAGGTGTCTTGAGGAAGCGAATCCTAGAACCCGGCTAGTGAGGACTGTTGGTGGTGTGGGGAGGCTGCAGACTTCTGAGACTTTGCTTGCTGCTGGAAGACTGTCTTAGAGCCATTGGGCATCTCCTGACCAGGGGGACCCTTCTTCCCTTCTTCCTTTCTTCCTAGACTTTGACCAAGACTCAGGTATATCAAGGCCTTCAGTGTTCTGGTGAAGGTTTCCCAGGCTGGGGTTTCTCTCTGAGGTGGTGTGATTGTGTTTCCTGGGATTCACTGTAAAGTCCCCCTCCTTTTCAGTGTCTTGTGTGCCATTGTGTGTGGAAGATGGTTTCATGTCCTGAGTGAGTCTGTTGCAGTTCTTGGAAGTGGATGAGTCTGGGCACACAGCTTCTGCTCTGTCCTGCCGCACTGCCTGATCTGCTGGCCTCAGGGTTTACACGCTGGTGATGTCACCACAGCTGCTTTGGAGATTGTGAAACTAATCATGCATGTTGCCTTACTGGGCGTGCCATCTCAGAGGGGACAGTAGGCTCTTGAAACCAAGAATAGAAAAATTCTGTTTCTTGCAGACAGTCTTGGAGTTTGATACCAAGCTGTACTATAGGCACTGTAAATATCATTTAGACCTGTTGAGAATTAATAGCAAACCTGGGCTACTTTAGTGTTACCAACTATTAGTCTGCTGACTGTTACTGTAACAAAATATCTGAGACAATCAACTCATAGAGGAAGGGCTGAGGAGAGGGTTCATCTTGGCTGGCAGTCTGCGCAGCTCCCGCCCTGGGCAGACCTATTGCTTTACACAGCAGCACACCATCACTGTCACTCAGGGAGCTTGTGGTAGAGCTGGACGCAAGGAGAGAAGGGCGGTGACCTGAGGTCCTGAGGTCTCGGAAGGGCACGCCCTCACTGACCTAAGGCCTCTCTAGGCCCTGCCACTAAAGGTTTCTGACCTCAGTAGTGCCATCCTGGAGAACTAGTTTCTAAAGCTCAGGCCCTTGGGGACATTGTGTCTCAGTGGGAGGTGCCTCTCGGCCTGTGTCTGGCTTGGTCATGACTGACAGACACACTGGCCTGGCTCAGCCTCCAGCTGCGCGCTGGCGTTAGTTGTCCCACAGCTGAGGGCTCGCCCTCGGCTGCTCCAGGCCTTCATTTAGGAAGGTCATTTGGGCACTTGTGTCTGCGGCCACTCTTAGAGCTTTCTCTTTGGGGAACCTGTGACTGGTTTGGCTTCTGCATTCTGTGGAGGGAGATGGGGTTAAAGACTGTGGCACCAAACGCCCTCCGAAGAGCTGTGACCAGAGACCATCAGGGCAGAAAGGACAATGTCTTCTTTAGTAGCTGTGGCAGACTTGAGCAGCTGTGATTTATACAAATTGTTTAGAATGGTTTTTAAGACTTAGAAGGGAAATACACTCTGCACAAGACTTTTATAATTACTATACTTAAATTATGCTTTCTGTGGGGACTGGGAAATGTATTTTTACATTGCTTATACCCCATCACTTTTGTATTTGTTGATTTAAAGCCTGTGGGTCTTTTTTTTTTTTTTATCACTCTTAATATCGACTTTTATAATCTTTTAAAATAAATCCTCTTAATTCCCGTGTTCATGTCTTCACAGCGTTCATTACATAGACTTGTTTAGTTAAGTCGCTCACTCGAGGGGGTTAGCTGCCCCTCGTGGCTATGCATGTCCTGTCCACGGCTGTCTTCTGGAGGGGTGGAATACGCATTTAAACATCATGTTTGTCGGCTGTGGCAGCACATGAGTCTCTGACGCCCTCACTTAGGGCTGGAGCAGGAAGGTCACCAGCTTAAAGCCAACCTGGTTTATATGGTAGTGAAAATATTCTCAGCGCTAGCTGTGGTGGAGGCAGAGCTCCGTGAGGTTAAGGGCCAGCCTGGGCTACATAGTGAGTCCCAGGTCAGCCAGATAAATAAAAGAAAACAAAAATGTTTTTAGGGAATCACATGGCATGAATTATAAAAGAATATTTATTACGCACTAGATGGCTTTAACTCCCCTCCCCCTCCTGCTTTCCTCTTCCTTTCGCTTCTCCTCTCTTCCTTCCCTTCTGTTTTGAGGCAGGGTCTCACGTAGCCCAGGCTGGCTTCAAACTCACTCTGTAGACGAGGATGACGTTGAACTCCTGGCCCTTCTGTCTCCACTTTCCAAATCCTGGGATCACAGCGGTGCGTCACCTCCACCTAAATAATTGAAACAATCGAGTTTGGGAACCTGCTTCACACCCTACACGCGGCTCCTGTGCTGTGGACGGATAGAGACATCTCTGTTCGGGACAGCTCGATGGCTGGACAGTGGGAGGCAAAGCCAGGATGCTCTGTTGAAGCCAGAACTATTTGTGGAGTTTGTAAAATTCCTGCCTCCAGTCCCTGGAGAATAACAGGATCTTTATAGTCCTCAGGAATTCACTGGGAATTGTGCATTCTTCAGAGTTTTTATTTGTTTGTTTTTTTGTTGAAAAAAAGAACATTGTATCAATATGCAGCCAGCTGCAAAGAGCAGAAAACCTAACGCAGGGGCTACCATCAGGAAGGAGTTCCCAGAAGGTCTGGAAAGGGCACCTGTCGGGCGGTCTGTGTTCTAATGCATGCACTCGTGAGGCTGGGCAGGGGATCCCTTCTGCCCACACATTTTCTGCTGAGACTTCTGTCTGCAGAGTTGAGATTTTACACTCACAGGACTGTCCAGAGGTAAGAAAGGGTTGTTGATTCTCCAGAGTTTCCCGTGAGCCCTTTAGTGGGTTTGACTCATTTTACAGGTGAGCTCAAGGTTTCGATGACTGATTAACGCACTGTGAGTAGTTTAACATAATCCAGACACCCCCCCCCACACACACACACACCACTGTGAAGATAACCTGGGTTTAAAGGTGTCCTCTGCCTACCAAAGTTGGTTTTGCTAACCGAGGAAAGGGATCATCATGTGATCGAAGACAAATAAAATTGGGGATGCACTGATTAAAACCAAACCTCCACGCCAGGCAGTGGCAGCATACACCATTGATCCCAGTACTTGTAAGGCAGAGGCAGGTGGATCTTTGTGAGTTGAAGGCCAGCTTGGTTTAGACAGCAAGTTCCAGTCAGCCGGGGCTATATAGAGAAACTGTCTTGAACTGCTCCCCTCTGCCCCCCCAAAAAGCCCAACCAACCTTCAGTTTATAAAGCATTTATTATGGTCTGGGAGATGGTCCAGTCAGTGCTTGCAAAGACTTGAGTTTGAGCCCCAGAACCTACCTAGAGCTGGGTGTGGTTGCACATGGAACAGTGGGGAGGCAGAGATAGGTGGATCCCTGGGGCCTTCTGACCAGCCAGTGTGGCCTGCTTGGTGGGCTCCTGACGCGTGAGCCACATCTCAAAGAAGAGGTAGGGGCTGGAGAGATGGCTCAGCAGTTAAGAGCACTGACTATTCTTCCGAAGATCCTGAGTTCAAGTCCCAGCAACCACAAGATGGCTCAACCATCTGCAATGAGATCTGATGCCTCTTCTGGTGTTTCTGAAGACTGTTACAGTGTACTCATATAAAATAAATAAATAAATCTTTTTTGGGGGGGGGGTTGGTTTTTTCAAGACAGGGTTTCTCTGTATAGCCCTGGCTGTCCTGGAACTCACTCTGTAGACCAGGCTGGCCTCGAACTCAGAAATCTGCCTGCCTCTGCCTCCCAGACTGCTGGGATTACAGGAGTGTGCCACCACCGCCCAGCTACCCCAACTTATTTTTAACGTTCATGTATGTCTGTGTATGTGCATGTTATAGTGCCCATCAGAGGTCAGACTTGTGAGAGGTGGGGTTCTTTGTCCTCCTGGAGGGAGACTAGGATCCAACTCAACAAGTGCCGGTTTCTGCTGAACACATTCACCAGCCCTTTAAAAAAATGTTCGTGTGGGGCTGGAGAGATGGCTCCGTGTTTAAGAACACTGCTCTTCCAGAAGTCCTGAGTTCAATTCCCAGCAACCACGTGGTGTGTCGTGATCATCTATAATGGGATCCGATGCCCTCTTCTGGCATGCGGGTGTACATGCAGATTTACTCATGTATAAAATAAAATCTTCAAAAAAGTTTCATGTGGACTGGGCGGTGGTGGCGCACACCTTTAATCCCAGCACATGGGAGGCAGAGGCAGGCGGATTTCTTAGTTCGCGGCCAGCCTGGTCTACAGAGTGAGCTCCAGGACAGCCAGGGCTATACAGAGAAACCCTGTCTCAAAAAAACAAAAAAACAAAAAAAAAAACCAAATCCAAAAAAACAAAACAAAACAAAAAAAGTTTCATGTGTGTATATACGGTCCTCAATATTTTTGTATTTGACTACTTTTTTGTTGTTTCCTTTTCTTTTTTCTTTTCTTCCTCCCTTCCTTCTTTCCTTCTCTCCCTGTCCTTGTCCCTCTTCCTCTCCCCCTCCCCTCCTGCCTCCCACCACCTCTCTCTCTGAGGCAGGGTCTTGTGTATCCCAGGCTAGCCTGAAGTGAGCTCACTAAGTAATAGAGTTAATGTGAACTTCTGATCCTTCTGCTTCCGCCTCCCAATATTACAGACATATGTCCTACCTCCCACGTGGTGGCTCACAACTGTCTGTCACTCCAGGTCCCCGGGGATTTGACACCCAATCTGGCCTCTGTAGGTACCATGCATGCATGTTTTCACACATGCATACAAGCAAAACACTCTCGTAAAAGAAGAATAATACATATTTTAAAAATAAAGAAAAAGATAGAAGTCCAACATGGTGGTGTACACTTATAATCCCAGATTGAGAGGCTGAGACAGGAGGATCATTATGAGTTCAAGCATCCTGTGATAGGTAGTGAGTTCCAGGGCAGCCTGTGAGACCCTTTCTGTCTTTTCTTTTTCTTTTCTTTTTTCTTTTCTTTTCTTATCCTCTCCTTTCCTTTCCTCTTCTTTTCTTTCTTTCTTTCAGACAATTTGTCTGTATAATCCTGGCTGTCCTGAAACTCACTTTGTAGTCCAGGTTGGCATTGAACTCTGTGGCCTGTGCCATTATTTCCACTGAGATCCTATCTTTAATTAAAAATAAATTAAGGATGTGGGAGAGAAGGTGTGGTTTGAGGCCAGTAGAGTGACAGGCAGATGAAGCTGACAAGGCTACACAGGGGTGTCCCCCGCAGACGTATGAACTCACAACACTTATGCGCTGTAGCGTGGAACTAGCGTAAGAAAAGCAACTGTGTGATGATTGGTGGTTCCGCAAGTGATGGTGGGATGGGAAAGATGGGCGCAGGAGAGCCCTATAAGCTACTCTAATAAATCCTGTGTGTGTGTGTGTGTGTGTGTGTGTGTGTGTGTGTATCTCCGGAGAAGATAAGGGAAAAGCTAATCGGAAGGAAGGAGCGGGGAGGGATAGAAGAGTGAAAGAGGCCAAGCGTGGACCAGTGGTTATCGTGTGTCCTGAGTTGAAGACCGTGACTAATCTGTGCGTCCTCACAGAGTGTACATCTCTGCCTTACATCTGAACCAGCCTGTGCTCTGGCAGGGCAGGGGCCGCAGTGCGTCCCTATGGCCGCCAGGGGGCGCGCGCTGCACGAGTAGGCGCCAAGTCCTTGGCCTCCACCTAAGGGTGGAGTTTTGTTTCTGCAACAGGGAAGCAGAGCGAAACTGGGAGGAGAGGCTGCTGCAGGCATGCACAGCTGCGGCAGGGAGGGAGGCTTCCGCCAGGCGCGGCTGCGACAGGAAACAGCTGGCAGCCCCGCGGGCCTCAGCAGGACTTCCCCGCTTTACCCCAGAACTGCCAGGACACGCGCGGGGTCACTCGCCAGTGTGCCAGCCGCCGGATTCTGTCCCCCCCAGACAGGGTTCGTCTGGTTTCAGCTTCGTTTCTAGGTTTCTTTGGCAACGTTTCCAGATTGGGAGATGCTTAGCTAACAGGCCCAGATTTCCAATTTTCTGGGTCACTGGGGCAGCTGGCAGCAGTGAGCAGCTGGCAGGTGGCAGCCCTGGGCCAGCTGCCACCTCCGAAGCGAAGCGCCCAGCAGGCAGGGTCTGCCGAGGCTTAGAGAACCCTGACTGACTAATCCCGACAGCGTTCCTACTCTGATGGTAGCCAACCCGTTCCTTTTTTGGGGGGGGGGGTGCGCAAATTTATGTGGAGAGTATTTTTTATTTTTGCAATTTTTCTAGATACATAGGAAGACAGTAAAATCTTAGGATCCCACTGACTGTCTCCAACTTCCCAGGAGGCAGCAAGTATTTTCTGAGAGAAAGCCTCTTGGAGCTGCTGGCCACCCTTGCCTCCACCTGGTACTTAGTGTAAGTCTAGTTGCATCTTTCATGCCGTTTTTTTAAAAAAAAACTTTTTAAAAGGTTACACTATTATTACTATTATTATTATCAGTTGTTTTTATTATTTGGTTTTCGAGACACGGTCTCTCTGTGTAATAGTCCTGACTATCCTGGATCTCACTTTTTTGGGATCATGGTGGCGCACACCTTTAATCCCAGCACTTGGGCGGCAGAGGCAGGGGGGATCTCAGAGTTCAAGGGTAGCTTGGTCTACAGAGTAGTTCAAGACAGCCAAGGCTGCAGAGAAACTTTATCTGAAAAAAACAAAATCAAAACAAACAAAACAAAAGATACCTTAAAAATGATTTCTACATCTTTATTAATTTCTTTTTTAGAGACAGTGTCTCCCTATGTGTAGCTATGCTAGCTTCAAACTTAGCATCTTCCTGCCTCAGCCTTCAGAATGTAGGAGCCTTTGGTTTTGGTTTTGGTAAAGGTTGGTCTATCCCAGTCTGACCTTGGTTGAACTCCTGATCCTCTTGTCTCCACTTGTTAGGATCATGGATGTAGCACTATGTCTTCTTCACTGAGATTTTTTTTTTTTTTTTTTTTTTTTTTTTTTGGTTTTTCGAGACAGGGTTTCTCTGTGTAGCCCTGGCTGTCCTGGAACTCACTCTGTAGACCAGGATGGCCTCAAACTCAGAAATCCGCCTGCCTCTGCCTCCCAAGTGCTGGGATTAAATGCCTGCGCCACCACTGCCCGGCCTTCACTGAGATTTTTGTGTGTGTGTGCTGAATGAGCACTCTACTAAGTGAACTAAATTAATTTTTAATAGCAAAAAAAAAATGAAGAAGAAGAAGGAGGAGGAGGAGGAGGGGAGGAGGGTAAAGCAGGGCAGGAGGGAGGGAGGGAAGGAAGAAAAAGAAAGAAAGCAATCTTTCAATTCAGTTCATTCATGAAAATCTATTATATAGAATAGGGAAGCCAGGCAGTAGTGGCCTTTAATCCCAGCACTTGGGAGACAGGCAGAGGTAGGCAGATTTCTGAGTTCGAGGCCAGCCTGGTCTACAGAGTGAGTTCCAGGACAGCCAGGGCCACACAGAGAAACCCTGTCTCGAAAAACCAAAAACCGAGCCGGGCAGTGGTGGTGCATACCTGTAATCCCAGCATTTGGGAGGCAGAGGCAGGCAGATTTCTGAGTTCCAGGCCAGCCTGGTCTACAGAGTGAGTTCCAGGACAGCCAAGGCTACACAGAGAAACCCTGTCTCTAAAAAAAACCAAATCCAAAACAAACAAACAAACAAAAAAAAAAAAAAAGAAAGAAAAGAAAAACCAAAAACCAAACCAAACCAAAAAACTAAACAGGGAATTGGCACAAATATCTACAACACAATTTACGTATTGTAAGGCTGGTTGATAAAAACAGAGGGACCTGTGGTTCCCACTTACTATCCCAGCATCTGAAACAGGGCAGCAAGATGAGGGCCTTAAGGGCATCCTTGGGTATGTGTGGCGCTCAAGGCAGCCTGGGCTCTAGAGACACCCCCCCCTCCATCTTTTAATAGAAAAAGAGAAGGAGAAACAGCATAGGCTCTTCCTGAGAGGCCGCCTCGTGCAGGGAGGTGGCTGCAGCCGTGTCCTCTTCTGTTCCGTGCAGGCGAGGCTTCCCACAGCCAGGCCTCACTGTGATCCAGCAGCCCTCAGCTTGTGCAGGGGAGATGCCCACGGCGAGGTGTGCACCGCTGCTCTTTGTTGCTAGTGGCTGGCCTGTGTGACGGTACAGGTGATTCCCTGAAGAAACGAGTTACAGTTGGTCTTGAGCTACCATGTGTGTATTGCGAGTGGAGCCAAGTCTTCTGCAGGAGCAGTAAAGAACCACGGATCTGTCTCTCCTGGTTTACACATTTCTTCATACATGCACTGCCTGTGTGCTGCCCTGTTAACACATACCTCATACATGAACTGTGTGCAGCCCTGTTAACATATACTTCATACATGCACTGCCTCTGTGCTGCCCTGTTAACACATACCTCATACATGCACTGCCTGTGTGCTGCCCTATTAACACATACTTCATACATGCACTATCTGCAGCCTTGTTAATATACTTCATACATGCACTGCCTGTGTGTTGCCCTGTTAATACATACTTCATCCATGCACTGCCTGTGTACTGCCCTGTTAACACATACTTCATCCATGCACTGCATATCTGTAGTCCTGCGATTCCTCCTTAGGTTAGCAGGACATGAGTCAGCCTTGTCCAAAAGAGGGAGGTGGTGGGGTTGAGCAGGGGTCTGAAGACCCTGATGTGTAAAAGTTTGTCCCTTGTGTTAGCAGACCCTTTGGGCCCCTGGAATAAGCAGCCTCTGGGTCTGTTTCCCACCTTTGGTCACCGCTCAGGAAGGGACCTGGTGGGCTCTGCCTTCCTGTCCAGGCGGCTCGGTGTCTTGCACCAGCACCGTGGTCAGTCTCCTGTCCTTCTGGCTTCCCTCTTGGGTCTTGCAGGCCACACTGCTAGTATATCCAAGGTTGGTGGCTTCCGAGGTGCCTCCAAGCCAGCTGGTCTCCGGAGCTCCTGAGCCCAACAGAGCTCACGCTTGCAGCAGAGTTTGCTGTGGACAGCCTCTCCCTACCTCATTCCCCTCCAGGGTGCAGTCAGGCCCAGGGACTGTGCTGGCTACAGTGGAGGACAGAGGTGGCCCAGTTCTGACCCCTTCTCGGCCCTATGGCTGCTGACCACCGCACAGATGGCCATCACTACAGCGTACTGAGCCTGCTCTGTCACCACTGACTTCCCCTCAGCTTCCCTGCCACATGCAATGAATGCCCCCTCCCCCATTACTTTGGGAGTACTAGCTCCCCTCCCCCTTCACCCTTCAAGGGTTTCTCTGTGTAGCCCTGGCTGTCCTAGAACTTACTCTGTAGACCAGGCTGGCCTCAAACTCACAGATCTGCTTGCCTCTGCCTCTGAGTGCTGGGATCGAAGGCGTGCACCACTGTGACTGGCTTCACCAGATTCTTAATAAGGATTCTGTCTGGTGTTCACAGAGTCCCAGTGTACTCCTAAAAATTACCCCAGGTCCCACATCCTAACTGGAAAGGGTTCATTTAAGATCCAGGATATAAAAAGCGAAGCTGGATGTGGCGTGGTGACACACAGCTAGAATCCCGGTACGTGGGACAACATGGAGGTTGGAGGATCAAGAGTTCACAGGTCACTTTTGCCTACAAAGCAAGTTCAAGGCCAACTCAAAACTACGTAAGGTTCTAGTGAGATGGGAAGCGTGTGGCCGGGGGTGCAGCTTAGGTAGCAGAGTGGCTCCTAATATGTATGGGCCCGGGGTTCCAGCCCCAGCACCACACAAAACGGGGTGCCCTAGCACACACCTATGATCTTAGTACTTGGGAGGTAAAGGCAAGAGTTCAGGGTCATCCTCAGCTACATAGTTTAGTTTGAAGCCAGCCTAGGAGGGAGAAAGGGAGCCGGGCATTGAGCAAGGAGTCCACACTCCTCACATTGGCATAGAAAGGCCTGGTGTACAGAGATCCCAGCAAGAAGGCCTGCTGCAGCTGACAGTTTATTAAAAACCACACACTACATCCCCACCCACACAGTGACAAAGGCAGAGATGGGGCAGGAGAGACAGGATGGCCACACAGTGTTTCTTCTGGCTCCTCACTTAGAATAGAGACTCTCCAAGACCAGATTGCCAGGCCAGATAAATCAGGGTCTGTGGCCTCTGTGAGGGCTCTAGGTGGTCTCTGTCCTGAGGGTGTGAAGAAAGGCGTGTCTATGCAGGCAGATCCAGAAGTCTCTCCACAGTCCTTGGTACCTGAGTGGTGCTAAAAGCCCAGAATGGAGGAAAGTTCTCTGCAGCAGATCGAGGAAGGAGGCTGTAGCTTCTTGATGCCCAGGAGCCCGGTGTCCTGGCAAAGGAGGGAAGGCACAGGCCTTGTCGCCTGAACAGCCCATAGCCACGCCCAGGGCCCTCCTGGGGCGAGCCTACATCTGGCAGATCCTTTGGAGGGGACCAGAGGCTGGGTCATCAGGCAGATGCATCTTGAGAGAGAAATGGAGAGTTAGGTTACCTTGCCAGGAAGAGGACTCACCCAGAAGCCATGGGCTCCAAACTGTGTGTGTGTGTGTGTATTTGTGCCTGTGTGTATGTGTGTGTATTTGTGCCTGTGTGTATGTGTGTGTATTTGTGCCTGTGTGTGTGTGTTTGTGCCTCTGTGTGTGTGTGTGGGGGGTGTATTTGTGCCTGTGTGTGTCTGTGTGTGTCTGTGTGTGTATTTGCGCATCTGTGTGTGTGTGCCTCTGTGTGTGTGTGTGTGTATGTGTGTGTGTATGTGCTCGTGAGTGCCTGTGTGGTTTTGTTTGACAGGATTGTACAGTATATATACCCTGATTGCCTTGACTCGAGGGTCTGGCCGCTTCAGCCTCCCACAGCGGAGATCACGGGCACACACTATGAACCCCATGCTTTTGTGGATCTTAAAGACCATGGCATGCACCATGTGGTGATGCGCACTTGTAAGCCTAGAATTTGAGAAGCTGAGGCAAAAGGACCGCCACAAGTTCAAAGCCAGTCTGGGCTACCCAGGTAGACACTGGTTAATCCACACCCCACACCCCACACCCCAAGAAAATGTAAGGCTCAAAAGCATCAAGGATGTGGATCAGGGTTAACTAGAGTTCTAATGCAAGGGTATTTGTTATAGCAGTACTTATAACGAAACTTTAAGCAGAATCAAAACTCTAAAACTGAGTAGGATCCCATCCCTGAAAGATGAGAGAAAGATAATGCCTGACCCATTAAAGGGAGGAAAAGGCAGGTATGGTTCTGCGTTTTGAGGCAGGGTTTCACTTTGTAGCCTGCTATGTAGACCAGGCTAGCCTTAAACTCACAGAGATCCACCTGCCACTGCCTTGCTTCCCAGGTGCTGGGATTAAAGGTGTGTGTCACCATGCCCTTCCCTGGTTTTCTTTTCTTTTTTAGTTTTTTTTAAAAAAGGTTTATTTATTTCATGTATGTGGGTACACTGTCGCTCTCTTCAGACACACTAGAAGAGGGCATCGGATCCCATTACAGATGGTTGTGAGCCACCATGTGGTTGCCAGGAATTGAACTCAGGACCTCTGGAAGAGCAGTCAGTGCTCTTAACTTGCCTTCTCTCCAGATACTGCCTCCCCACCCCCCACCCCGCCTCCCGTTTTCTTTATATAAGCATATTTGCATGTTTTGTTTTGTTTTCCAGAGGAAGTACTGGGGAGAGTTCCCAGGTACGGTTTCTGAGGGCCGGACTGGAGCTGCCGCACAGGTCGTCCTCAGGCGCCTGCAGCAGGAAGTCTGCAGCTTCAGACTTACTCAGAATGAGGCTTCAGAATGAGGCTTTGCTAAGAAAAAAGCAAAACAGCGAAAACCTTGCCTGTGTTTTTTGTAAGAGTTGTGAGTTTTATTATTGTCACAGGAAGCTTATTTCAAGAAATGCTTGTATAATCCCAGCACGTGGGAGGTGGAGAGAGAAGGATCGAAAGTTCAAAGTCACACTTGGTTGTACACAGGGTCCTCCAGGGCATGGGTTGGAGAGCAGGGTCCTTAGGTCCCGCCCCTCCTCCTCCGGTCCCCTGCCCTCTGGCCTGCTCCTCCGGCCTCTCGGCCCTGCCTTCTGCTGATCCGAGCTTACCTGAAGACTGGGTTATGCAGGTGATCTTGTAAGTGAGCCACAGGCTCGCCAGGCAGAGGAAGCTGGCCAGGAACCCAAAGACCTGCAGTGGGAGAGGAGAGGAGGCCCACAGCCACAGGGCCATCACTTTGACTTTCTTCTCTGTTCCAGGAGGATATCCCGGGGAGCCATGTGACCTAGCCCCTAGCCCCCCTTCCTTCCCAGTTACAGAGGGGAAATTGAGAGAAATCCAGCCTCCAGATCCGGCCAGGCCCAGCAGCCAGGTGTCTGGGTCTCTGGCATTGTCCTTATCAATTTAGGTGACTCTAAGGCCTAGGCTTGGGTTTATATTCACAACCTAGCAAGGAGTGGGGGTGGCGGGTGTGTGAGTGTGTGTGTGTGTGTGTGTGTGTGTGTGTGTGTGTGATGATCCAGAACTGATAAAAATGTGAAAGTTGGTACTGTAAATTTTAATTTGGATCTAAAAATTGGAACATTCGGAGATTGATTATAAGGTTAGCCTTGTTGGGTCTCATCTCTGTTGGGTTTAAAGCCATGGAAGAGCTAAGCACTGAGGTCCCAGAGTTCAGCTTTAAGCCTTTGTGTATTTAAATGGTAACAGTCAAAATACGTTTCGGCCATGCCCCCCCTTCCCAGGGTCTGTCTAGTGACAGACTTGAAGAGGGTTGACCTCCACCTGACAGGTTTCTCAGAGGTGGTTGAGGGGGAGTAATCATGCCTCCCGTGTCTTGGGAACCATGAGACTGGTGGCCATGTACCCTCCTTGTGACACAGTCTAGTAGTGGTTGAGTGGCCACATACCAGCTAGGTTTCTAAGCCTTCGGGCAGCTGACCCTTGAACCTACAACTCCCCAAGACAAGGACGTGCCCCGCCCTGCCCCGCCCTTCTAGTCTCACTGCCAAACCAGGAGAGGGACAGGAAGCTACCTCCTTTGCTCAAGACCCCAGAGCACAACAGGGCCAGGTACAGGGCCTGACCCTGGGCAGGGGGCTTCAGGACTCATGCTCAGGTAGGTAGTGGCCCAGGTGTCCTCAGACCCGCACGGGTCACCGAGCTGCCACTAGTGTTGACACTAGATGGGTGTGATCCAGGAGCAGCCAGCCTGAGGGTAGATTTCCAGTGAAGTTTGGTATTCTCCTCAAGCCCAGCTACTGGTTTAGACATCTCCACCGTCCCCAGGAACCCATGCCCAAAGCCTTTTCGTTGGTTCTCTTTGTACAGATTGTCTGAGCCACACAATTAGGCTTTTAGAACCAGGCCTTGTCTCCCATTATCTATCCTGCACAATGAGCATAATGCTACAGCCCAGTCCCCAACTGTCTGCTGCATAATTGAACAGTTTATTATTACATCTGAACAGAATGCTAGGACCACAGTGCCTTGTTTGTTTGCTAATTGTCACATGGGCCCAGTCCTGAACAGGGACCTCATTTTCTGCTATTTTCCTGGCTTCCCTGTGGTGTGATAAATGTTAACCGCTGGGGCTCAGGGTCTCGGGCTGGCATAGTTTATGTGTGACCTGATTATGAAACCCAGTGGAAATCTCTTCCTGTGTACCACAAAACACGGTATGG
This sequence comes from Apodemus sylvaticus, assembly GCF_947179515.1. Classification (NCBI taxonomy): domain Eukaryota; kingdom Metazoa; phylum Chordata; class Mammalia; order Rodentia; family Muridae; genus Apodemus; species Apodemus sylvaticus. The sequence goes on along the minus strand of NC_067478.1, from coordinate 9,389,630 downwards.
GGGAGGTGTGTGTGTGTGTGTGTGTGTGTGTGTGTGTGTGTGTCCTGCACTCTTCTCCCAGCATGCACTGTTGGCAGACAGGTGCCAACCTACAGGTGTCAGTCACCTGTCTTAGAGGTCACATGGAGCACGAGGGGCACTGTGGAAGGTGCCTTGGGCCAGCATCGTTTACAGGCTTGGCCACACCTCTGCAGTGAGGCTGGGTCCCCACACTGTGGACCTTTGGAGCAGACAGTCTGTTTGAGGGAAATTCCAGGGGCAAACCCACTGACCGGCCACGCTCTGGAGAATTCTGGTGATATTTATAAGCGAAACTCACAGTCAGTCCTTGAAACTAGTTTTGAAAGTCTTAGCTCAGTGGGTAGAACACTTACCTAGCATGCAACCCCTGGGTTCTATCCCCAGCACTGCATAAACCAGATGTGGTATTTTGCGCCTGAGATCCTAGTACTGGGGAGCTGCAGTCAGGGGAATCTCAAATTGAAGGTCATCCTTGGCTATTTACTAAGTTGGAGGCCAGCCTGAACCACAAGACACCAGGCCTTAAAACAAACATACACACACAAAAAAATCTTCTTGCCTGCATGTCTGTAGCAAATCAGTAGTGGACTGACAGCCACTTAGATGTGAAGTTATCAAAATCATTATCAGAGCAGAGAGTCTGTCTGAGGGAAACTCCAGAGGGCATAGACCACAAATCACAAGAATCTATGGACCTTTTAAAAGTGTTTCAAGTAGGTGTCCATACATGGAATGCAGGCATGGATACCCACACCCTGGCTGGCTGTCCATGGTTATTGGTGGGGTCCTTGGGATCATCTTTACCTCTGAAAGGGATAAGATACCCTTTCTGGGTCTGAACGCTGTTAAACTAAAAACGGAGGTTCAGTCAGCAGAGTACCTGCCCATCATGGAATCAGTTCTCAGCACTACATAAAGTTGGACATGGACAGAGTACACCTATAATCCCAGGACTGGGGAGGTAGAGGCTGGAGGAACAGAAGGTCAAGGTTATCCTTGGCTACATAAAGAATTTGAGGTCATCCTAGGTTACATAAAATTCTCTCTTTTTTTAAAGGCATCTGAGCAGGGTGGAGCATTCCTACAACCCAAACACCCAGGAGGAGGCGGAAGGGAGGCAGATGCATGAGGCTCTCTGTAAGTATAAGGCCAGCCTGGGCTACGTAGTACATTCTAGGCCAGCCTGGGCTACCCAGTAAGACCCTCCTCCAAAGAAAAGAAAAGAGACAAAGGACTCACAGTAGACATCATTTGTTGATCATGGCACCCTTCCCTCTAGAAGCAAGAGACCCCCAAATACTTCTGCAGTGAAAACCCAGCCATGAGTAGATACTCAGAGTAGGTGTGGGGACCGAGACCCTTTCACCCGATTTAAGCACTGGCTAAGAGGGATACAGGTCCAGACTATTGTAGCTGTTTGAGTTTGTCAACAGTCTGCTGTCCTGGACTCGCTCATGAGCCCAAGCGTCGGACTCTTTAGAGAGAGTAGCTGACTGGATTGAGGTAGGTAGGAGTCCTAAGAAGAGAGGCTCCCAAATTAACCCCTTCCCCAGCTCCCCTCAGGAAGACAGGACCATCTGAGGTCTGAGTTAGTGGCTAAGAACATCTTACCGCTCCGGCTACCAGGCCGCTTTGGTTGTAACTCTTGGAGGCTATCACTATGGAGGCGATGAAGAGAAGCAGCGTGCCGATTAAATAGTGCAGCAGTTCCTGGAGGCCGGGTGAGAAGAGAGAAGGTGTGGGCGGAGTGAGCGCTCGCCCTGCTGCATGGAGGAAGACCAAGGCAGCCCTCCCTAGGAACTCCTGGGCCAGAAGAGCTGTGTGTGTCTCACAGGCAAGCAGTGTAGAGAGCTGGGCCAGGAGGAATGGCACAGGAGAAACAGGATGCAGGGCAAAGAAATGGAAGGAGACAGAGAAGGGCTTCTCGGATGGGCGGAGCTATCCACTGAGAACTGCCGGGTTGCTGAGACAGGTCTGTAGGGTGTTTCCTCTGGTCCTCTGTTTAATCCAGTATAAACCAAACCAGAACAGAACAAACAACACAATACCAAGTCTCACACCTTTAAAAAGTAAAATAAAAGCCCTCAACAGACTAGTCTCTCAGTCTGATGAGGGATATCTATAAAAAACGTATACCCAGCGGGGAAGATACGATGCAGGGAAGATACGATGCTTCCCTTCAGTGCTCCCATAAAAGGCTGTGACACGGCTAATTCTGTATAAGGCAAGGCAGTCAGAAGGAAGGTGTGTAGGTTAGCCAGGAAGAAATGAGCTGTCAGTATTTGCTGATGACATGCTTGGGTACATAGTGGATCCCAAGGAATCCACTAGCTCTCTGTTAGAATTAACAGAGGGCCTTTATGCTAGAAATCAAAGTACAAAATTAAGTGTGTTTGCCAGGTGTGGTGGCACACACGCACGATCTCTCTGAGTTCAAGACCAGCCTGGTTTACACAGTAAGACACTGTCTTTGAATCAGAGCCCTTCTGCTTTATCTTCTCAGCCTCTGCCAGTGTGTTTCAGCTACTGAGTGTCACCATTTAACTCTCCCAAGAGTGTGCCCAGGAGCATAAATCATCACCACCCTCACCAGCTCCTTCTTGCAAGATTCACCCTCCTGTGCGCCACACACAGCAGATGAATGCTGAGAGGAGCCCCTGCCGCTGATGCAGGGGAGGGAGCTGGAGAAGCCTCAGGAGGCAGAGATGTCTAGGAAAGCACCGGAGAGTTGGGCACAGCAGCTGAGGTGGCTGGAGATGTGAACAAGTAGCCACGTCCCAATTCCTGCACCCGAGAGCGGGCAGGGCCAGGCCTCCCTCTTACCGACAAGGGCCAACTGATGCAGGTGAGCACACGGTAGAAACGGAAGAGGTGGACCAGGTAAAAGACGAGGATCATTATCAGGTAGCACATGGTGACCACTTCGAAGAAGCTGTGGGCGCCATAGTCGATCGGAAGGGAGCTTCGCACGCAGATGAAGGCGATCAGCAGGGTGACCTGTGGCAGAGATGGAGACGTCGGTACACTTCTGCCCAGGCACTCGGAGGTGGTGGTGGTGGGGGGGGGAGGCAAACCGGAAACCAGCTGAGCAGTCCCTGTGTCAGGCCTGAATGGATGCACCAACCGCAGCAATCCAGGTTATTCCCACACAAATTGGCTGTGGGGTTTGAAGGTACCAGCAGGGGGCGCGAGGGCTTGCGTGTTAGCTAAAAGAACAGCTGTTTTCAGGGGGTAAAGATAGCAGCTCATCCACGGTCCTGACCCGTGAGTGGATGCAGAGTCATTGTGGACTGGCATGTGGTACATGTCCAGCTGAGGCACTGAAGAACTCCGCCAGGCAGACAAAATTCATCCTTCATTTCTTTTTTTTTTTTATTTTAAAAATGTATTTATTTATTATATGCTAGTACACTGTAGCTCTCTGAAACACTTTTTCTTCTCTCTCTGGCCCTGCTTGCTCTGGCCCAAAGATTTATTTATTCTATGTAAGTACAATGTAGCTGTCTTCAGACACCCCATTAGAGGGCATCAGATCTCCTTAGAGAACCGGGCAGTGGTGGCACACGCCTTTAATCCCAGCACTTGGAAGGCAGAGGCAGGCAGATTTCTGAATTTAAGGCCAGCCTGGTCGACAGAGTGAGTTCCAGGACAGCCAAGGCTACACAGAGAAACCCTGTCTCAAAAAACCAACCCCTCCCCCCCCCAAAAAATCTCAATATGGATGGTTGTGAGCCACCATGTGGTTGTTGGGATTTGAACTCAGGACCTCTGGAAGAGCAGTCAGTGCTCTTAACCACTGGGCCATCTCTCCAGCCCCATCCTTTGCTTCATATAGGGAAACCGAGACAAGCAACAGGCAGCATTACTAATTAGTCCAACTAGTCCATCTTGTAGGTAGTAACATATTTAAATCACTGTATCCATACATGTGTACATGTGTGCGTGTGTGTGCGTGTGCGTGTGTGTGTGTGTGTGTGTGTGTGTGTGTGTGTGTATGTGTGTGTGTATGTGTGTGTGCGTACTCATGTGTGGAGGCCAGAGGTTGACATTTCTTTCTTTTTTTTTTTTTTAAGATTTATTTTTTTGGGGCTGGAGAGATGGCTCAGCGGTTAAGAGCATTGACTGCTCTTCCACAGGTCCTGAGTTCAAATCCCAGTAACCACATGGTGGCTCATAACCATCTGTAATGAGATCTGATGCCCTCTTCTGGTGCGTCTGAAGAACAGCTACAGTGACTTACATATAATAAATAAATAAATCTTTACTCTTAACTGCTGGGCCACCTTCCAGCCATGGAACAGGCACTTTTAAAACAGGTCCCCATCTATGGTGGTACACACCTTTAATCTTTTAACTCGGGAGGCAGACAGATCTCTACTGAGTTCAAGGCTAGCTGGGTCTGTATAGCAAATTCCAAGCCAGTGACATCCTGTCTCTCAAAAATAAAATAAAATAAAATAAAATAAAATAAAATAAAATAAAAACAATTGTGTGTATGCACACACACACACACACACACCCCATACTTGGTATGTTTTGAAAGTTATTTCTGAGTTATTCTGGGTTTTGTGTTTTGACTCTCTGCTAAAAAGCTGAACTCTTTCAAAGGACAATGATGGGTAAATGTCAGGAGACACCTGCACCTGTCTGAAAATGTCTCCTGGCCGGAGACACCACTGGGGTGGGTTTAGCTGAACTGCAGCTGACGCCATAGAAAACCTTGTCCTGAGGGTGACATGCAGCCCCGTGTAAGGGACCATGGGAGAACAGCTTGGTAAATCCCCTTCTCTAAGCCACAGCCTCTGGTTGGGGAGAGTCCCGAGCCACCTGCTGCCTGGAGGCCAGACCTGTGGAGCTGAGCTCTGCTGCAGGGAAACTACAGCCACTGGCCATTCAGGAGCAGCAGGAAGACACGCCAGTCTCCCACAGCCTCTGGACTCCTGCAGATGCTCGCATAGGAGAAGTGGGATCTAGTATCAAATACTCCATGCCTTGCACTTCCTAACATTAAATGTGACCTGTCCTTGGGCTAGTGAGATGGTTCAGTGGATAAAGGTGACTGGTGCCAAGCCTGACGACCTGAGTTCAGTCCCTTGGACCCACATGGGGGAGAGAGAGAGAGAAAACCTCTGGCCTCCACATGTGTGCACATGCATGTATAACATGGGCATACAACATACATACATAATGAATAAGTAAAGAGCCACAGAGAAAGGCTGGTGGCCATGGGTTTGCTCTAACTACAGTTAGAGCACTTCACCTCACATTTCTGCTTTTCCCTTGAGACAAAGGTCTCATGTAGCCCAGGCTATCCTGGGTCTCACCAAGTAGCCAAGGGTGACCTTGAACTTTGTTTTTAAGATTCATTTATTTCATGTATATGAGTATACTGTCACTATCTTCAGACACATCAGAAGAGGGCATCTGAGCCCCATTACAGATAGTTGTGAGCCACCATGTGGTTGCTGGGATTTGAACTCAGGACCTCTGGAAGAGCACTCTTAACTGCTCTTAACTGCTGAGCCCACTCTCCAGCCTGATCTTGAACCCCTGATCCTCCTTCCCGACCAGCCTTCCCTTCCAGAGTGCTGGGATTACAGGCTTGCAGCACCATGCCCGTTTTATGCAGTGCTAGGGACTGAACCCAGGACTTGTTGCATGGTAGCTAAACGCTCTACAGCCTGAGCCACATCCCCGGCTGCCCCACCCTTTCTACGCTAAGCCTCCATCCTGCGGCATCTAGGATGAGACGCTCTGGGATAGTGCAAAGCCATTCCGAGCTCCCCACCAAAGGCTGCCCAGATCAGGGGATGCCAGCCAGCACTGACTCAATGGCAGCTCGGGCCCTTGGCATGCAGGCCCGTCCCTTGAGAGCCCTGTCCAGCCAGCAGTAAGTACTTACTGGGTGTCATTAGGATTTATACCGATTTGTCACACAGCAGAGTTGACTGATATGTTGATTTTCAGAACTAGCCTAGTTTCAAGACCAGTCTATCCCTGCTTTTAGGATGGGAACAAAACACCTTTATTTGATAATTATTCACTGAGCACACATGACATCCCCGTTCCAGTCTTTGTCATCCATGACACAAGATTACACTGAAGCTAAGCATGGTGGGCGGTGCCCTGAATCTTAGTAGCGACGGAGGCGGAAGGTTTGCTTCACGTTCAGGGCCAGTCTGTGCTACAGATTGAGTCAAAACTAAGGCCAAACCAACCAACCAAAACAACAGAAGCCGTGTAGGAGACTGGGTGTAGTTTGGTTGGCAGAATCCTTTGTGGTGCTCACAAGACCCTAGGTTCAATCCTCAGCACCTCACAAAACCTGACAAGGTGTTGGTGCAAGCCCAGTCCAGCCCTGGGGAGGAGGAAGGGGGGGAGGAGAAGGAGGAGGAGGGGGAGGAGGAGGAGGGGGGGGGAGGGGGAGGAGGAGGAGGAGAGAGGTCAAGGTTACTGACTTAGAGACCAGCCTGAGACTCCACCCAAAAACCAATCAGCTGCTGAGATGCACTTCCGTGCAGGCCTGATGATGGACGTCTGTCTACTCCAGAACCTCCATGCAGGCCCTTGCTTGTGAAGGCTGACTCCACTTGCTTGTCTTCTGACCTTAATGATAACATTTCAAAAGCCGAACACCAAAAAGGCCACGCTGCCCTCCTTCTGTTTTGCAAGGGAGCCTTCTCAGGAAGCTTGGACAAACTGCACACGGCAGAGTGGCTGGTGCTCCGGCAGGATGGTGGGGAAATAAATCCTTCGAGAATCCGCGAGTCTAGTCAGTCCCCATAAGACCCCTGGCATCCAGCCTTGGGCAAGGGCCAGAAGTGTGTGCCCGCTGAGTCCCACAATGAGGCTGCGGGATGCCTTGATTAAAAACTGAAGCAGCCTGGAGCCGAGCCTGCGCCAGCCTGAGGAGAGGACATTGTTGGGATGAGAAAGGGCAAGGCAAGTCCACAGGGACTGTGAGGGCCCGTGGCCCAGGACAGACGGAAAGCCGCTATGTTACATGTGCGATCACCCAAGGTAGAGACCTGAAGAGGAGCAGAGAAGGGAGGGTCTGAGGCCTTCTGAAGACAAGCCTTCAGTAAGAACAGGTAAAGCTGGGGGCGGGGCTGGGGCGGGGCTGGGGCGGGGCTGGCAAAAGGCTTTAGAGGCTGGAGGCTCGAGGACCAGAGTCTGATCACCAGGTCCCACATAGAATCGTTTCTATGGCAGCCAGGTGTGTGTGTGTGTGTGTGTGTGTGTGTGTGTGTGTGTGAGAGAGAGAGAGAGAGAGACAGAGACAGAGACAGAGACAGAGAGAGGGACAGAGAGAGAGAGATCCAGGTGTGGGGAGGGCAGTAAGGACCCCTCAAGGCCTTCAGGTGTTTTCAGGGACTCTGCAGGAAGCCCCTTGGGTACACAAACTTGATTCCATGTGACTGGCCACAACAGCACCTCTCCACCCCATCCCCACCCCCTCAGATTCCTCAGAATTTTTACAACAGTTTCAAATTGAGTCCAGATCCTCCCACAAACCAAAGGCCAATGAAATCAACTCAGGCCTCCCCGCCTCAATCCGAAGGCAGGCAGCCCTGTTCATCTGAGGGGCTGCTTCCTCTCTGCCTCTAGCTTGTACAGGCCTGCTCAGGAGCAGGAAGCCTGTACGAATGAATCTCTTACAGGGAAGCAAGATGGGTCTGGGATCTGTGTGCTGTCACAGCACTGTGCCTGTGCAAGGTGGCCCTCTTGGCCCTTCTCTTGTGTTCTCACAGGTGAGTCCTGTGGAAACAAAGGCTTCCACTTTATAAAAATAACCCGGGAAGGCAGACCCTGGCTAGCCCTACATGCTCCCTTCACCAGCCTGCGGCTTGCGGGGTCACACTGAGGCTGCCGGGTTGCTGTCAAAACCTCTGGGGGAAAAAGACAAAGAAGGCTTTTCAGTCTCCACAGGCGGCCTTGCCCCTGGCCTGGAAGCCCCAGGAGGAAGTGGGGTGATCAGTCCTCAACAATGTTAGAACTCACGTCTCATCTCAGGTGAACCAGACACAAGCCAGCAGTCCTCAGGGTGACAGCTGGTGGAGACCTCCATAAAAGGGCCAGTCGAGGTTGTCATGAACCTTGCTACCAGGAGCAAAGGCTTCCTTCTAACCCTGGCCCCCCTCCACCCCTACATGGCAGGCCCGAGAAACAGGTTAAAAACTAAAAAAATAAAAAATAAAAAAATAAAAAGTAAAAAAAAAAAAATCAAAGCACAGAAGGGGAAAAGGATAACTCAGAGTGGACTGACTGTTCGTGTGCAAACACCTCAGAAGGAAAGGCGGTACCTATGGAGCTCCCATCCCTGACTGCATGTGAGTGCATCAGACCCGCAACACAGAGGAAATGGGAACGTGGGGCATCTCGGGAATGGACGGCTGGTTTAATAGTTTCAAATGATTTGAATCAACACACTGGAGGAGAAACAGACACGAGGGCAGGCAGCTTAAGTTCCAGTCAACTGACGCAGAAAAATCAGATGGCCAAAATTTCAGTATCCAGCCATAATAAGAAACAAAGCGGAAAAACCCTTTCCCTAACCTGGTATTTAAGGGACTAACCTAACTTGGTAAGTGTGATACCACACTTACCACACCACAGCTACCAGGGTGCTCGGTGGTGAGAAGCTGTAGGCCTGCCCCTCAGGACAGGAAGGTGTCCTCTCTCACGGCCGGTAACCGACTGTTTGAAGCCGTAGTAAGGTAAGAACAGGAACGAGGCGTGAAAGATTGAAAAGGAAAGAGCATTTTTATTATAAACAGTACGCTCACGAGTACAGAGAATCCAGTGGAACTCAAAAAGAAGATTCTGGAATGAATCCGTGAGTCCCTTGATGGGGCAGGTGGCAGAGTTTAAATGTGCAAGAGCTACCGCATTCCTTCCTATATGTGAGCAATGAAAATTGAATTTGCACACTGAAAACAAGGATCACTTCTAACCGCAGCAACTCGGGAGATGTCTACTGAAAATATGGTATTGTCAGTAAGTGATTCCCCCAGAATGGACTAGCCAGTTCATCAGAACCTGAGTCGAGACCCAGCAATACAGCCTTTTTCGAGGGGAGGGGGGCCAGATATTGACAAATTGATCCTAAAATTTATATGGGAAGGTAAAGAAGGGATAATCAAAACAGTTTTGCAGATGAACACAATCTAGTTTGAAGGCTGACTGCAAAGACAGTGGTAACAAAGGGAGTGTGGATTGGGCTGAAGCAGAGACGCATGTGTGGTCACTGAAGAGAAGAGGCTCCCCGGACCACAGTCAACTGATGTTTGATCGGACAGAAGTATAAGGTGAGAGGCTGGGGAGATGGCTCAGTCAGGGAAGTGTGTGCTACACTGCCGCAAGGACCTGAGATCTGTCCGCAGCATCCGTGCAGGCCTGTGATCCCAGAGCTGACGAGGTGGAAGCCCAGCCAGTCAGTCTAGCAGAATTAGTGAGATCCAGGCATACTCAAAAGGCCCTGCCCCAGAAAATAACAGGGTGGGTGCCTGTGAGGTTGAACGCCTTTAACCCCAGAACTGGGAGGCAGAGACAGACCGATTTCTGAGTTTGAGGACAGCCTGGTCTACATAGTTTCAGGCTACATAGTGAGACCCTGTTTTATGGTCAGGTGGAGAGAGATGGGAGACATTTATATTGACCTCTTCTGTAATGCTACAGCAAAAGGGAACTTAATGACAAAAAGACCTGACAGAGAATGTAGGTCAGTTAGCACATTCTGTCTTCATTGCCACATAAACCAAGTGTGATGGTGCACACCTCTAATTCAAGAACCACTCTTTGGGCTGGAGAGATGGCTCAGCGGTTAAGAGCACTGGCTGCTCTTCCAGGGGTCCTGAGTTCAGTTCCCAGCAACCACATGGTGGCTCACAACCATCTGTAATGGGATCCGATGCCCTCTTCTGGTGTGTCTGAAGACAACTACATTTAAAAAAAACTTCACATACATTTAAAAAAAAAAAAAGAGCCACTGTTATTCAGTAATAAGATCATGTGTGATCATGTGGCCCCAGAGCAGAAGGATGTTAGTGGGCTGTGGTGAAGCCTGAGTAAGATAAGGCTCTCAAGTAACATCACCAGGGCTTCTGACTTCCTGTCAGTGACAGACAGGCATGGTGCTGGAGCAGTAGCTGAGTACATGGTGAGACAACAACCACAAGGCACAAAGTGAGCCAACTGGAATAGTATGGGCTTCTGAAACCTTAAAGGCCATCCATCCCTAGTAACCTGCCTCTTCCAAGGCCACGCCTCCTCCAGCAAGGCCACACCCCCTAATCCTTCCCCAACAGTTCCATCAACTGGGCACTAAGCCTTCAAATATATGACCCTACAGGGGCCATTCTCATTCAGACTACCACATGTGTCTTGCTCAGAGTTCTTTTCTCTACCCAAAGTGTCATGCAGTGAACAGGACACCCTGACCAAGAAGCCTTGGAAAACCAGTGTCAGCCCTGGACATGGTGGCACAAGGTGGGGAGGGAGGAGGATTGGATTGTGAGAACCCCAGGCCAGCTGTGGCAACACAGAGAGACCCTTCCTCAAAAGTAAGACCAGCATTGCATTACAGACGTGTGTGTCTGTGGCCTGGCTAATTTTCCAACTGAAAAAACAGGAGATGTGGGGACGGTCCCCACTCTGGCCATCACACCCTGTTCTCCCGGACACATTTGTCGATGGCTATGTCCTCGGGTTGTCACAAGGAGTTAAAGATGATGTAGTGACGGGGCTGGGGAGCTGGCTCGTCTGGCATGTGCTTGCTAAGTAAGCCTGAGGCCCGAGTTTGACCCTCAACACCTGTGTAAAGAAACCAGTGCTGGCCGTCCAAACCTGTCACCCCAGTGTGGGGAGGTGTAAAGAAACCAGTGCTGGCTGTCCAAACCTATCACCCCAGTGTGGGGAGGTGTAAAGAAACCAGTGCTGGCTGTCCAAACCTATCACCCCAGTGTGGGGAGGTGGGGAGAGATTCCTGGGAAGCACTTGGCAAGTCAGCTCCAGGTTCAGACAGAGAACCTGTCTTAAAAGGTGAACAGTGAGGCTGGAGAGATGGGTCAGCGGTTAAGAGCAGTGACTGTTCTTCCAGAGGTCCTGAGTTCAGTTCCCAGCAACCACACGGTGGCTTACAACCATCCGTAATGAGATCAGACTCCCTCTTCTGGGGTGTCTGAAGACAGCTACAGTATACTTACATATAGTAAGTAAATATTTAAAAAAAAAAAAAAAGATGAACAGTGGCCAGGCAGTGGTGGCGCATGCACTCAGGAGGCCGAGGCAGGGGGATCTCTGAGTCTGAGGACAGCCTGGTCTACAGAGTGAGTTCTAGGACAGCAAGGACTACACAGAGAAACCATGCCTGAAAAACCATAAATAAATAAATAAATAAATATGAACAATGACTAATGACACCTGAGGTTCTTACATGCATATGCATACATATGCACCTTGCTGGTACACACACACACACACACAAATTTAGTTATTTCTATTACTGTAACAATGTTGAAACAGGAAAAAGCTGTTGAAATAATTTTCTTCCCCATTGATTTTATTTTTCACTCAGTAAATATTGATTCCCACCCCTCCTGTTCTTATTTTAAATTGGAGTTGGGAAGCACACATGCAAGCGCGCGCGCACACACACACACACACACACACACACACACCAAAAAAAAAAAAAAAAACCAACACAGCTCTTTCAGAGGACAGCAGAATGTAACAAGTGTAACATGGGAAATCATGAGGGCATCTGCAGCTTGAGAGGGCCCAGAGGGACCCTAGGGAAGACAGCAGACAAGCCAAGATCACAGACAGGGACATGCAGCAGGCGTGTATAACCACAGAGCATCGGATTCCGCCAGATGTGTCCAACCTGTGGCCAGTGGGCCACATGTGCCCCAGGACAGCTATGAACATGGCTTGACACAAACTATTGACTTATTTAAACCGTTTAGATGATGGTGTGTGTGTGTATGTGTGTGTGTGTGTGTGTGTGTGAGAGAGAGAGAGAGAGAGAGAGAGAGACTCAATTGTACAGTTCTCTGGTGTGAACTCAGTGTGTGGCAGCATCAGCCACAGTGTGAAGACTGAACACACCTGGCAGAGCCTCTGTGGGAATGAGCAGGACAGGAGGCAGCTATAGAGGCTTCCACAGAGCACAGCAGGGAATCCCCAACTCCCAGCTCAGATGTCTTCCTGCTCAAATGCCCAGTTCCCTCTGTCCACCAGGGCATCTCTCTCCTGCAGCCAGGGATGCTGCTGTGAGCTCATTCCTCCATACCTTCTGCTCTGGCTGCACTCAGCAGGCCCTCACCTCCGAGAGGAGACGTAGGAAGTACCTACAGGAATGTCGCCCCATGCCAGTATCCTAGCCACCCGCCAGCGCCAGGAAGTCCACCCTCACTCAGGATGCACTTACATAAGACTGTCTCCCTGGGGTACCCCTAGCCTGTGTCTATCACATCGGGCAGGCCTGGGGAGCCTGCTCCCCATAGACAGAAGCTGCAGGCTTGGTGAGAAAAAGCACCTTGGCTGGCCCTGGCCAGGTTCAAACACAGGCAGAATTCAATAGGTTTTGTTTTTGTTTTGTTTTGTTTGTTTGTTTTTGGATTTGGTTTTTCGAGACAGGGTTTCTCTGTATAGCCCTGGCTGTCCTGGAACTCACTCTATAGACCAGGCTAGCCTCAAACTCAGAAATCTGCCTGCCTCTGCCTCCCAGAGTGCTAGGATTATAGGTGTGCGGCCACCACCGCCCGGCTTGTTTTAACATGGGGAAAGTCATAATTATCTCAATGCTTGTTTATCCAACAGAAAGGGAAAGAGGAAACCTAAACAGTCAGGGAGATGGAGAGATAGCTCAGTGGTTAAGAACACCCCCCCCCACACACACACACACACACAGACATAAAAATAATAAAATAAGTCTGGAAAGACTCACACAGCCAGGGGCTGGGGACAGACGACCGCTTGGTAAAGTGCTTGCCTGCTAGGCAAACAGCGCCCACAGCATTCTTACGCTTGTAATCTTGCACTCTGGAGGTGGAGGACGGAGGGTCAAAAGGTCAAGCTTATATTTAGGTACTTGGCAAGCCTGAGGCTGGGATACGTGAAACCCTGTCTCAAAAAAAAAAAAAAAAAAAAAAAAAGCTTAGGTTCTGGACTCTGACTTGGCCCGAATCCAAATGTCACAGTCATGGCTCTGGATGATGGCTCCCTTGGCCCCACTACTCAGCTGTGAACAAGGGCATGGGACGCAACCTCCTAAGGCAGTGAGCGTTCAGCAAGGAGGCAGGAGAAGGTGCCCAGCTCGGCAGCTCTTACCAGCCCAGCGTTAGTTAACGGCCATGTTTCTACAGAAAAGTGGGAAAGCTTGTGTTTGCTTTTGCTTCTTCATAAGCAAGATGGGGAGTTGCAGCTAGCTGCTCAGGGGGGTGGGAATGAAAGCCCAGAGGTCCTGCTGCAGGGTCTCATGTCCCCTGCTTCCTGTCCTCCCATCCATCCCCGTGGGTGGGAAGAAGGGGCTTCTCCCGACTCTCCTGGCCGTCCTTTCAGAGCACCAGAAAGTGCTTCCCCGCTGCGACAGGCAGGTCTCAGCCTTGCTAACTGCCAGTGAGCCAGGGGACCTGCTGTCTGATGGGGGCTGGGCCTCGGCAGCTACAGATACTGCACAGGGAGTGGGGTGGGGTGAGCAGGCGTGTCCCTTCTGCCAGTTCTGGGAGACCCTCAGGCTCCCAGCTGGGGCCAGGCTCCGGCCTGTGAGAGATGCAGGGAGTGTAGCCAGGCTGGTGACAGGGCAAAGCAGCAGCTGGCAGGTCAGAGAGGGCAGCCAGGGCAGAGGTCGGCCAGCAGCGCAGACGGTAGGCAGGCGACAGGGAGGAAACAGATGTATTGCCACTGGGCCAGGCAGGAAACCAGGGCAGGGAGAGACAGAGAGAGGCCTTCTCTAACAGCCAGTTTTGTTATAAAACACCAAAACTATATGTATCTTCTACAAAATCCTAAAAAGTTTCTCTTATTACTAATGCTGGGGAAGAGAATGGGAGAGTACTTTCTTCTTTGTGCTTTGGATGGTATGTACAATGAACAGATCACTTTTATCAGAAGAATAAAACACATGAAACAGACAGATGCGAGCCGCCAGATGTGGGTGCTGGGAATCGAACCCGAGACCTCAGGAAGAGCAGCCAGTGCTCTTAACCACCAAGCCATCTCTCCAGCCTTGTTTCCAATTTATAAAACTTGCTTTAGCCTTCAGCAGAAAGTAGCGCCCTGTCCTCAGGTCAGGAGTGGGTTAGGAGGGGGCAGCACCTCAGACAGTTTCTTTGCTGTCTTTTAGTCCCTGTATTTCTGGAGGTGGAAAACGAGGTCTCGCACTTGGATGAGGTCTGAGGAGACTTTTAACTATTATGACAAAAAAAAAAATCGAGGGATGCTACCTTATATTTATTTATTTTGTGCTTTTAAAGACAGTCTCGCTATGTAGCCTTGGCTGGCCTGGAGATTGCTATGTAGACCAGGCTGGCCTTGAACTCTGAGATCCACAAGCTGGAAGTACTGACATTCAAGATACGTAAACCCCTAGCCTCCCTCCCCTTAGGCAGGGTCTGCTTTAGTCCAGTCTGGTTTTGGATTCTGTAGCCATGCACGATCTAGAACTTCGGATCCTCCTGCCTCCGCCTCTGGAGTAGCTAGGATTTCAGGTCTGCACACCACTCCTAGTTCAGGGGACCACAAAGCTGTCCTCTGATGCAGACACCCACTTGTCCCCTTTTAGCTCTGGCCCCATGGAGGACACCCGGGTGGTTCTGGAAGACTGGCCCATCGGCCTACACTCTGGGAGGCTGGGCAGGCTGTGGGTGTCCCTGAAATGCAGCCCTGCTTCCCATACCTAGAGGCAGTCCAAAGCGTTCTTTGCTCCCCACCTCCAAACTGCCTAAGGCTTTTTATTTCTCTCTCTCTCTCTCTCTCTCTCTCTCTCTCTCTCTCTCTCTGCTTTTAATGGCAGGATCTTAACTTCCATCTCAAGTGTGAAGTCCAGCATCTTAGCATCTTCTCAACGGTCGTCTAACCATCAACCACAACTTTTAACCGTTTCCGTCACCACCCTGAACCTCGCACCCATCAACAGTCACTTCCAACTTCCTTCCGCCAGAGCCCAGCCCAGCCCTGAGCAGCCATGCTGATTTTCGTCCGTGTCTATGAATTTGCCTATTTTTAATAGTTCATCTGACCAGAATAATCAGAGAACATGATCTTTTGGTAAGTGGCTTTCCCCTTCCCATTTAGCACGATGTTTTCACGTACAGTGCTCTAACTCAGGATCCCCCCTCCCCCCTTTTCTGTATAATAACTCATCAAATGTAGCACTTTTTGTTTCTGTTATTAATTCATGCACCGTTTGGTGGGTTGTCTGTGGTTTCTAGTTTCTGGCTACTGTGAACAAGGAAAATGAATATATATGTGTACGTCCATTCTCCTAGGCTAGCAGAAGTGCTGATCATGTAGCTCCTGTTTTATGTGCCTGCGTGTACAAGTGTGTGTGTGTGTGTGTGTGTGTGGTATGTGTGTGTGTGTGTGTGTGTGTGTGTGTGGTATGTGTGTGTGTGGTATGTGTATGTGTGTGTTGTGTGTATGTGTGTGTGGTATGTGTGGTGTCTGTGTTGTATGGATGTGTGTGTGGTGTGTCTGGTGTGTATATGTGTGTGTGTGGTATGTGTAGTATCTATGTTGTATGGATGTGTATTGTGTGTGTGTGTGTGTGTGTATGTGTGTGTGTGGTATGTGTAGTGTCTATGTTGTATGGATGTGTGTTGTGTGTGTGTGTAGCGCAGATTCAGGTCTCCATGCTTGTGTGACATAACTCCTGAGTTACTGCAGGCTGTCCCTACAGTGGCTGCATTGTTTCAAGCAACCATCTTTAATGAGTGTCCCAGAGTTCCTGCCTCTTTACTCCTTCTGCCCTAAGCCACTTGTCATCTGTCCTTTTGATAATCATCAATGTCACGTGTGTGACCTCGCCTCACCAAGGTTTTGATTTCTCCAGATCCTGCCGGAATTGTGTGTTCTGAGGATGCAGGGTGCACATACCCGTGAAAACCAGACTCCAGCTGCCGCCACCAACTGTGTGGCTTTAGGCGCATGGACTGTCAGTCATGTTTAGTCAGTTTCCTTACTAGTCAAAGACACAACTCTCTTCATTCCTTAAAAACATTTAGTGAGATGATACAGTCATGGTGTAGAGTACGCAGTTCCCTGCGCATTGTTGAGAGCAATGCATTGCTTTAAAACAAAACAAACAAACAAACAAAAAAAGAGCCAGGAAGAGGCAGCACAGGCCTTTCGTCCCAGCATTCGGGAAGCAGAGGCAGGCAGACTTCTGAGTTCAAGGCCAGCCTGGTCTACAGAGGTGTTTCAAAACAGACAGAGAAACCTTGTCAGGATAAAAACCAAACAAATAAACAAAAAGACACCTGAACAAAAAGATGTCTCAAAGCCAAGAACAGCAATCAAGTCACTGCCTACTAAAGAAGATGGAGCAGGAGCCCAGAACTGCAGGGATCAGGAGAGACAGGCACAAGGACTCACACCAGACTGGCTTTTTTCTTGACCCCTGGCCTCTTCAAGTAACAAGCCCAGATGGGGTCTCCCTTTCTCTCTCTCTCTCTCTCTCTCTCTCTCTCTCTCTCTCTCTCTCTCTCTCTCTCTCTCTCTCCCCCCCCCACCCCCCAGGTCCCATGTAGCCCAGGCTGGCCTGGAATTAAGTAGATGAGAATGACTCTGAACCTGGGCTGCATGCGTTCTGACCCAGCAACACTCTACCACCAACGGAGCTACAGCCCCAGCCTTGGCCTTGGCCATTTTTAATTTTTAAAGTATGTTGGTATATCTATGTGTGGGGAGGTGCGTGTGAGTGCGGGTGCCAGAGGGAGCCAAAGGCATCGGATCTCCCTGGAATTATAGAGCCGCCTGAAGTGGGTGCCAGGAATTGAACTTGGGTCCTCTGGAATACCAAACAGTACAAGGTCTTAACCACTGAGCCATCTTTCCAACACCAACCTTTCTGGTTCTTAAGGTAACATGATGAAAAATCTCTTGATCAGAACATGCTAAAAACACCTCACAGAACCAGAGCCATGGGCAAAGTGGGATTGTGGCCCTGAGAGGTGCTCACAGCTTCTCTGCTTCTGACCCCTCGACGGATAAGCAGAGGATTCTAACAGTGGAGATCCCAGTCAGGACTGCAGGGCAGAGCGGGAGGCAGAGCAGGAGGCAGCCGGGACCCCGGGACCACGGGACCACGCAGGCAGCCTCACTCCCAGGACTTGGTCATCTAGCTGCAGGGAAGGCAGGAGACTCCCCATGGGGGTGGGGAGGAGTGTTTAAAAGGAGCGTGCAGAGAGGCACGGGCTGATGAAGTCATGGTTAAAATCTTTGCTCACTGACTTTGGACAAGTTCAATCACTGTCATCCAGCACACACACAATGTCCCTGTTCCTCAGACTCCACGACCAGCATTAACGCTTCTTATCTCCGTTAATTGTGCACTCAAACCACAGACCAGCAAAGGTTTTCCCCATCGGCTTCACTTATGGATCAAGGAAGAGGCTTCTGATCCAAATCTCTGCCGCAGACCTCACCTCCACCTGGGCTTACAGTCTCTCTGACTCCAACCATCCTTTAAAGATCAAAGAGGCGGTCTCTCCGGCTTTTATTTGGCTGATCAAAGCCTTTAGCCTGGGTCCCATACACCATCCATTCAAACCCAAGACTGCTTAGCACCAGACCTTTTTAGTTCCTTACTAAAACTGCCTGTGTCCCAGTCTTTGTCCATTCAGGCACCCTTCTCAAGAGAGGCGGGGACTTCTTCCTCCCTTTCGGCAGGGAATACCAACCACCCTTCTACACACTAGGCATCCAAAATAACAATTATGAAAAGCACAAGGCTCTGTCAGGCTCTGTACCAGCCCCTGGGGGCTGCTCCAGCTTAGCTGGCAGGTCCCAGCTTCCGGGACTGTGACCTTGCACGGGGTCTCTATGCTTCTGTCCCGGCAGCTTTCTACAAAACGGCCACTCCCCTCTCCACCCTAGATGCGCAGGGAACTCAATCTTGCCATCGCAGTTTCAAAACACACCACACAAACAGAAAAGGTACTGTAGATGAGACATTTGCAAAGAAGTTCAAAAACAAAAACAGGAGGGAAAAAAGATGTGTGGGTAAAGAGCGAACAGGATCCGGCCTAGCAACTTCTGGTGGAGCCAGCTGCTTTTGTGCAGCTCCAGTCACACTAACAACCGGTCCCTCACCCTGCCTGTCTCCAAGTGAGCTCCAGAAGCCCCCTAGCCACAGGCCTGCCTAGTTAACCGGCTGCCTTCTGGGGAGCCTCGGAAACCTGAGCGAGAGCAGGGGACCTAGCGATCGTCTTAAAGGGAGCGCTTCTCCCTGCCCCCAGCAGAGATCCGAAAGCCAAGCCGAGCCCTCCCCTCTTGGGCGGGAGGCCGTGTGCGGCCTGGGGATGGCAGGGGATAGCGGGAGACTCTCCCTCCCCTGCCCGGGTGCGAGACGCGCGGCCTGGAGAAGAGGAAGGAACTCGCACCCCAGTTTTCGGTGGGGGAAGCGAGCTGGGCCCCGTAGGGCGGCAGCTGGAGAAGCGAGGAGGTCAGGGATCCCGCCGGCCGTTCCCGGAACTTTCTAGGGGGACATTGGGGACATCAAAGGGGTGCGCGGTGGTCCCAGGGTCCCGGCCAGGTGCAGCCCCGTGTACCCGGCCCCAGGCCACTCCACTCTTCTTACCATCTGCGCCACTTTGAGCAGGGCGCCCTGGGTGAGCGGGTACACCGGGTCCAGCAGTCCCTCCGAGGGCTGGCCGGGTCCCGGCGCGCCGCCGCTGCTGCACGTGGTCCGGACGAGCCCCGATCCGTGCGACATCGCGCGGCCCAGCCCCGGCCGGCCGCCTCCGAGGCCCTGGGACCTCTGGCCGGTAAAGCTGGGACGGGACGGGGCGGTGCGTCAGGGGCGGGGCGCACGGCTCCCTCTTCCCAGCCGCGGCAGGACCCGGAGAGGACTCGGGAGCAGATGCCCCGCAAGCCCCTGCACTCCAGACACGCGGAAGTTGGACTGGCGTGGGCAGGAAACCGGACGCCTGGGGGCCCTGGCCTCTCCCAGGAGCGCGCCGCCCAGGTCACAGCTGGTGACGAGCCTCCAGGGATTTTTTGTGTGGGTGCGGCTGCTGCTAGGTACCGACACTAGTAGGGGGAACTGCCCAGGGCGTACAGTGCGGCGCTGTTCATTTCTGCTTCTGTGTGTGTGCTGAGGCGCACGCACCTGTGCCACCATTCACCTCCAGCAATAAAATCAGGTCCAGCACCTCAGGACCCTCTTCCCCCCACCCCCCCATCATTCTGCTTTCTTATCTGTTTTTTGCTTTTTTTTTTTTTTTTTTTTTTTTTTTTTTAACATACTCTCTCTTGCCTGAGTGGTAGCACTTATTTTTAATCCCAGCACTGGGGGAGACAGGCAAGAGGATCTCCGTGAGTTCGAGGTCAACCTGGTCTACATGGTGAGCTCCAGGACAGCCAGGACTACACAGAGAGATTCTGCCTCAATAAATAAACAAACAAACCAGGTTCTCACTGTGTACCACTGGCTAACCAGGAACTCCTGTCTACACCCAGCTAGCCTCAAACTCGCAGGTATTCTCCTGCCTCTGCTTCTCTGGTACTGGAATGAAAGGTGAGTATCATACCCAACTGAGGTGCTCCTTTTAGATGACTCTAGGATCTGTCAAGTCGACAGTGGAAGCTAATCAGGACACCACCCTCAGCATTATGGTACATCTTTTTTTGTGTGTGTGTGTGTGTGTGTGTGTGTACAGAGGCCAGTGGAGAATGTCCAGTGTCCTTCTCTGTTACTCTGTTTGTGGTGCAGAGAGTCTTTCTCAGGACTGAGAAAATGCCTGGTAAAAGCATCCTAAGAAAAGAGAAGACAGGTGGGCAGTGGTGGCACAAGCATTGATCCCAGCACTTGGGAGGCAGAGGAAGGCAGATTTCTGAGTTTGAGGCCAGCCGGGTCTACAGAGTGAGTTCCAGGACAGTCAGGGTTCCAGGAAAGCCAGGGCTACACGGAGAAACCCTGTCTTAAAAAACAAAACAAAACAACAACTACAACAAAAACAAAAAAGAAAAAAAGAAAAGGAGATTATTTTGGCTCATGGTCTAATATCTCCCTTTTCTTTTTCTGGTCTGTTATTGGATCTGGGGTGAATAGAAGTTTGTTCAAGTTTCAGTGCTAGAAGTCAAACAACACAGGCTTAGTCCTAATACATGCCCCCGGCTCCCACACAGGGTTTCTCTGTGTAGTCCTGGCTGTCCTGGATCTCACTCTGTAAACCAGGCTGGCCTTGATCTCAGAGATCTGTCTGCCTCTGCCTCCCCAGTGCTGGAGTTAAAGGCATGCACCACCGCTGCCTGACTAAGATGTTTCTAAAAATAGACTTTTTGATTATTTAATTAACTCATTTATTTTATATGTATGGGCCTTCTGCCCACATCTACGTCTGTGTGCCATGTGTGTGTGGGGTGCTTGCAGAGGCTAGAAGGAAATGACTGGATCCCCTGGAACTCGAGTTCCAGAGAGTTGTGGGCTTCCATGCGTGCTGGGAATTGAACTTGGGTCCTTTGGAAGAGCAGCTGGTGCTCTTAACCAATGAGCCACCTCTCCAGTCCAAGGAAGACTTTTATTTTTTTACTTTTTTATTTTTATACTCAACAAAGTTGAAGCCTCATTAAAAGTTAAAATGGCTGGAGACCAGACTATACATTTTACTAATACACACTCAGCCAAAATGGTTACTCCTATAACGCCAGAAATCCTGCAACCTCTTCTCTCATGTATTCCAAGTACCTACATTTACATATGTTACTCCCAACTTACAGCATATTACATATCATATGTATTGAGCCTTCCTTGCCCGTTACAGCTTCCTGCTTACAGGTCACTTCTGGTTTATTCTGGTTTTGTGTCTTTGCTTTTGAGACAGGGTCTCCCAAAGTCCCAGAACTCAGTAGGGAGACCACGCTGGCCTTGAACTCACGGAGATCCACTGGCCTCTGCCTTTCTCTGAGTGCTGGGATCAAAGGTGTGCACCATCTGTGTGTCGTTTATTTTAAAGTTATCAGACTCAGTAGCTGTGCGGGCAAGCTTGGCTGTGAGCAAGGGGTTTTTGTTGTTGTTGTTGCTTGTTTGTTTTGTTTTTAGAGACAGGGTTTCTCTGTATAGCTCTGGCTGTCCTGGAACTCACTCTGTAGACCAGGCTGGCCTCGAACTCAGATCCGCCTGCCTCTGCCTCTCAAGTGCTGGGATTAAAGGCATGCGCCACCACTGCCCAGCTGTGAGCAAGATTTTACTCTAAACTTCTGGTGTGGGCAGGAGAGGGTGGGTGATTAAGCAGAGTTTGGTTGGAGGTGATAGCTAGACCAGCAGGTTAGCAGTGGTCTAATTTTTTAAATGTATTATTATTATTATTATTATTATTATTTTGTAGTATGACCTAAGCTGGCTCCAGGCACCTTTAAAAATGATCGTGTTAGATTTCATTTTTAACAGCACTGGTCAAGCAGGCTAGACTGGGCAGCAAGTCTCAGGAATCCTCCTGTCTCCGTCCCGAAGTGAGGTGATTGCAGGCATTGCTGCCTCGGCCAGCTTTCTGGGTGGGTGGTGCAAGGATCAGAACTCAGGTCCTCAGGCTTCTGCAGGAAGCGCTTTTACCGCCAAGCCGGCTCCTCAGGCTCCTCCGTCTCCTCGTGAGCTCTTTCTAGGTTAGCACTTCCTGAGTTCACACGCCTGCGCATTGTGCACACACAGGTGTTTACGTCCTAGCATTATATGTTATTTTCTTTGACTTTTTCCCACTACATTAAAAAAAAAAAAAGGCCCATTTCCCCACAAAATGCTCTCTTTTCCATTAAAATTAGACTAATGGCCTTGGGCTTAGGGGGTCTGAACTGGAACTGGCTTTTCACCTGAAGGGGTTTTTGGTGCTTGGAACAGACAAACATTTTGCATTTAGAATCCTTTTCTGTGCTAATACCCCAAAGGGATTTTTCCCGTGAAGGGAGCAATTTTAAAATCTGAAAATGAATGATTGCAATTGAACATTTCATCTCTCGACTTCCTTACACGTTTCAAATACTAGCCAAATATTTATCATTAGGAGGATGGATTGGAAACAGCAAGGGTGAGGGACGAAACGCCCCAAGCATTTTATTGATTTGCCCCGAGTAGGTAAACACATTAAATTAGAAACCTGCCCAGTTCCGTCTCCGAGGCCAGCAAAGTCTGAGGTGGACTCAGATGTGCAGCACCAATTGTGGGAGAGGAGATTTTTAGGTAAGTATACAGAGTAACGGGTCTCATCCTGGTATCTTAAAAATGTCCGTATTACTCTTACATATTTATTTGTGTGTGTGCATCTGTGTGTATGTGTGTGCATGAGTATGTATGTGTGTGCATGTGTGTATGTGTGTGTTCATGTGTGTATGTGTGCATCTGTGTGTATGTGCATGCATCTGTATGTGTGCATGTGAGTGTGTATGTGTGTGTGTGTGTATACCTCACAGTGAGGACAATTTAAGGGAGTCAGGTCTCTCCTTCCACTATGTGAGTCTGGGGACTGAACTCCTGTCATCACCTTTACTGGTAGAGCCCTCTTGCCAGCCTACCACGGAGTCTTCACAAACAACCGCTTACACTTTGTTTTACCCACTTCCTCCCTTAGTTTCTTTTATTTTTTCAAGCAGGGCATACTAGGCAGCTCTGGCTGCTTGGCCGTCATCACACAGGCCAAGCTGGACGAGAACATGGCAGCGTGCCCTATATCCTGGCATTAAAAGTATGCAGGACTGTGCTTTTTTTTTTTTAAACAAGAAAAAAAAATCAAATCTAGTTCAAAAACAAAACAAAAAGAACCCCACCCCTAAGTGCAGCTCTTATCTTAAAAAGACTTAGAAATAGGTATTCTGTGAAAGGGTCTGTATTGGCCCTGGAGGCCCAACACCATATTCTCAGCACGGAGATTTATTTGCCCCAGAAAGACAAACATTCGAGACAGGGGAAGAGGAAGAAGGGTAGGGGACCAGGGAGAAGGGAAGGGTATTTGTCCCAGATGCATAGTCAGCCTCAGGAGGAAGTAGTCAAATAGAGGAATAGTAGCCTGGCTTTAGGAATGTAATCTAACGGTTTTTTTTTTTTGTTTGTTTTTGTTTTAGTTTTTAACCCAGGCAGAGGGAATGGGGGAAGGGCAAGACTTGCCAGAACCAAGTTTGCCATGCTGGCTAGAGTTCATTCATTCTGGAACCAAGTTTGAGTGAGCATGGATGGCCCTGGGACACAGTTTAGGTGAACCCAAACTCCATGTTTCCTGCGGTAGCTTTCCACAGCTTCACAGAACAAAGAGTTGTAAGTCAAGGTACGCTTAAAACACATCAGTGGGAGCCTCAGAGAGAGGCAGCTCTCAGCTGGACAGTGGGAGCTCCTGCAGGCCTCCCGTGCTGTCTGTCCAATGTCACATTCTTAGCTTTCGGGTCATGGAAGCCTGTGATCTGCTCAGTTAGCAGATTCCAGAGATTTCCAGTTTATGACTCAAAGGTTGTTAAGTTGCTAACCAGACACAGAGGAATTGCCACGGAAGGGGGGGGGGATAGTCTGAGATAAGGCAATTATCACAGGACCCGCAACATTCCATACCCCAGCCCTTCCCCTCCCAACGTACACACACTGCAGTCCTAATCTGTCAATCAGCTGTTGCAGGCACAAGCTTCTTTCCAGTAATTATTTTTTTTAAAAAGATTTATTTATTATTATATGTAAGTACACTGTAGTTGTCTTTAGACACACCAGAAGAGGGCATCGGATCCCATTACGGATGGTTATGAGCCACCATATGGTTGCTGGGATTTGAACTCAGGGCCTTCGGAAGAGCAGTCAGTGCTCTTAACCGCTGAGCGGTCTCTCCAGCCCCCTTTCCAGGCATTCTTGTTGACACTGGCTGTCTGGACTCATTTTGTCGTCCAAAAGTGCAAATTTGGGGATAATTCCCCAGGAAGGTCTTGATATTTTTTTGTTATTGTTGTTAAGGAAAACTTTCTTTTGGTTAAAAAAATGTTTATTGTTTCATTTCGCTTAGCTGTCAGGGTAGCGTATGGGCCTACTTCTGAGAAGTCACAGATAGAGGAGAAGGGGCAGTGTATGGGCCTGCTTCTGAGAAGCCACAGATAGAGGAGAGGGACGAAGCTATTTACAGAGGTGTTTGGGATTTCCAGCCAAGGTCGACCCAAGGCTGTGTGGCACTGCTTACCCATGATCCTCTCCTCAACTTGTGATCATAACCCTCATGGTTAAAAGGGCTTCTCTCGGATAGTTCTCGGGAAACACCTCTTTAGGCCTCTATTTCTTTGGCCTTTTATGGAGCCTTGACTGCAGTACAAAGTGCTTAACAAAATTCAATGGGTATGTGGAAGGCGTCCTTGCTTTGTTGAATGAACACAAAGAAATAGCGCACAAGACTGTTTAATTAATTTATTTTGTTTTTCATGACTAAATACAGCGAGATTACCCAAACTTTCTTTTTTTCTTATTGTTTTGACACAAGGTCTGGCTATGCAGCCCTGATAGACCAGGACCTCTTAGGTAGACCAGGCTGGCCTTGAACTCAGAGAAACACCTGCCTCTGCCTCGGGGCTTAAAAGCTTGCTCCACCACGGCTGGTGTCTGAGTCACTGTTCTATCACTGTGAGGAGACACCATAACCATGGCAGCTCGCCTAAGCGAAAGCATTTAATTGGGGCTGTCACAGGGGCAGTCCGTTATCACCATGGAGGGGAGAATGGTGGCACACAGGCAAACGTGGCGCTGGAGAAGGAGCCGGGAGTTCTGCGTCTGGAGCCTCAGGCAGCAGCAAGATAACCACTGGGCCTGGATTGGGCTTTTGAAACCTCATAGCCCACCCTCCAGTGACACACATCCTTAACAAGGACACACCTCCTAATCCCTCCCAAGTAGTGCCATTCCCTGAAGACTAAGGATTCAAAAATAGCCAAGAGGGACTGTTCTTACTCAGACCACCAGACCTGGCTTCTCTCTGGTGGGGGACACGGTCTTGTAGTTGACTAGCTGTCTTAGCGGTGAGGAAGGGACTGTGGGTGGTGAATGTATTCACCCTTCAGACCTGCATTTCTCAAGCCTCCTAATGTTGCTGCAATCCTTTAATACATTTCCTCATGTTGTGGTGACTCCCAATCATAGAACTATTTCGTTGCTATTTCACAACTGTAATTTTGCTACCGTTATGAAATTGTAAAGTAAACATCTATGTTTTCTGATGGTCTTAGGTGACCCATAGGAAGGGGTCATTTGACCTCCAGAGGGATCTCAACCTATAGGCTGAGAAGGGTCGCTCTAGGCCATGTGGGCAGTGAATGCATTCACTGTTGAGACCAGCATAGCAAGCAACATTGATTGGGTATACTGCAGGGAGCAGCAGTCTGGGCAGTAACATGGGAACTGCCCACAGCTTTATTCTATTGTTCCCAGCGGCAGGCTGATCTGGATCCCATGGAGAACCGGAGAAGCAGGAAGACAAACCCAAGCGCACCGGTGAAAGAATCAGCACTTTCCAGGGACCAGGAAGAACCCTAGAAGCCAGTGGGACATTGCACTGAAAGGGCGCACCTTCAAGCCCACTAACGTTTCTGTGGTTTACCTTTTTTTGTTTTTACCAACCCAGTTGAAAGGCTACCCCAAGAAACTTGCTGTAGCAGCAGAAACTGTCCCGCCTAAAAACAGTTCCTCTCAGTGTGCCTCCCTGGTCTGGTTCATCTGAGTTCTCCCTCCATCTGATAAGAGCTGCGGAAGACGTCAGCGTTGAGACATGGAAACATTTTGGCACACAGATCTCTGGGATCAGCATGAAGATAATGTGGTGTGTGTGTGTGTGTGTATACACGTACACTCACAGGCACTCCGGAGAATAGCCTTACATCTAGTTCCTCATTCTTGTCAGACTGGCCTGGAACTCCACAAGAAGGTTGTGCTGGCTGACTGGAACCCCCAGGAGGCCACCAGATTTTGCCTCACTAATGCTGGAATTATAACGCACTACCAGGGCTGGGGAGACTGCTCAGCCGTTAAAGGCTAGGCTCACAAGCAAAATATGAGAGAACTACCAAGCCTGACATTTTTGGCGGGTGGAGGTAGGTTGATGTAGCCTTAGGCTGACCTTGAACTCCTGATCTTCCTGCTTCTAGCTGGGGTCACACCTGTGCACCGGTATTCCAGGTATTGAACTAGGGGCATCAGAAGTACTCCTTCTAAGCAATTTTTTGTTTTTGACGCGAGTTCTGGAAATCAAAACCAGGTCCTCTGCTGGCGAGACAGCTGAGCTGTCTTCTCAGCCCTCAGCTAACTGATTTAAAGGAGCCTGTACCTATTGATCGTGTTAATGGTGACTTATTTATTTTAAAGTGTTGAAGAACACACTGGCCCCTACCCTGGCGGTGTCTCTCTGCAAGAGCTCACTGCCGAGCCCAAGGCCAGGTCTCATTGGGTGGCTCTAGGGAATGAGCGAGCATGTGAGAGTCACTGCACTGAGGTTCCCAGATCAGAAGAGATGGGTCTCTCCTGCCACTGTCCTGGTGACTAACTCCAAGTGTTTTCTGACAAGTATGGCTGCCTGAGCAGCCCTGCGAGCCAGGGAGCTTTCCTAGTACCCAGGTTCTGGGTGTGTCCCTAATCAGTCACTCAACGTTAGCTGGCCGCATTTAATCTGGGATCTTCAACCTTAGCTTTGGAAAGATAGCAGCAGGTAAGAGCCACACACTGCTCTTGAAGGGAACCCAAGCTCAAAGCTGCCTAAACACCAGCTACAGTGATTTGATGTCCTGCACAGACACACACACATGCGATTGTATACACACACACACACACACAATTAAAAATCAAAATAAATCTTTACAATGAAAAGTTAGCTTTGTGCTAGTAAGATGGGTCAGTGGGCAGAGAAAGGGTCCTGAAGCCAAGCTTGGAGCCCTGAATTTTATCCCTGGGACCTGTAGTGTGGAAGGAGAGAATGCACCCTTGCAAGTTCTCCTCTGAGCTCCATTCTGCACTGTGGCACACTGGTGCCCCACACCCATACACAACACACACATCCACAGGCACGCATAGGAAAGAAATGTAACCTCAAATGTTAGTTTTCCAAACTCCACTCGCTGGTAACATTTAAGAATTTATTTATACATTGTGTAAGAAAAATAAAACCTAGGAGGAAGTCAGGAGACCCTGGGGTTCATTAGAAGCCACAGCACTTCCCAAGTAAATATCCAGCTTGATTGTAACAAGACACTGGGAGCTAATTTAACTAAGATATAAAAACATTAGTTAAATACAATTCTGGGGCAATATACATTATAGCTACAACTGTTTTTCTGTAACAGTGGGTTTCATCCTGGTGTGTCTTCTCCATTTTCTGAGGAGGCAGAGTCACTGGGCGGTCCTAGATCTCCAGGCTATGAAACTGAAGTATGTGTTCCCAGCATAGCAGATGGTGACCAGGAAGGCAAAGAACTGTGGAGAAGGAAGTGCGGTAGAGACAGGGCTTTAGCACGCAGTCTGACTAGAAAATGATGGTTTCCCTCTGCTGTGTCTGGTGCTCAAACTGCCCTGGACTCCATCCAGGGATCGGTCTCTAAACCTACTTTATTGCTTTAATAGTCTTTTTTTCTTTTTAAATTCATTATCACCATCATCATTATCATGTATGTGTCGGTCAGAGAACCATCTGTGGGAATCAGCTTTCTTTTTTTTTTTTTTTTGTTTTGTTTTTTTTGTTTTTTTTGGATTTGGCTTTTTCGAGACAGGGTTTCTCTGGCTGTCCTGAAACTCACTCTGTAGACCAAGCTGGCCTCGAACTCAGAAATCCACCTGCCTCTGCCTCCCAGAGTGCTGGGATTACAGGCGTGCGCCACCACCACCCGGCTTCTTTCTTTTTACCATATAGGTCCCTAGGACCAAACTCAGGTCATCAGGCATGGTGGCTGGCACACACCAGTACCGACTGGGTCATCCCTCCCTCTTTTTCTTTTTGTTTCTTCTGTTCCTTTTCTGGTGTGTTCTGGACCCACTTCTTGAGTTTCTGGGACAGCTCTGAACTCCTCAGGGAGTTCACTGAGGGGTCATGATGGACCTGTGGGCACCTAATCTAGTTCAGGTAACCTTAGACAGGGCTCAGCCTCCCGGTGTCTGCCACCGGCTCTTAGACATGAGATGAGGCAGCCACCACAGAATACACCCAGTGTTTGTGTCCGTGAATCTCAAATCTCAATCTGCACATCTCTGTTAGGAGGAGCTAGGCGGGGTTCAGCTGCAGGAGGGGAGGTTGTCACTGTCACTCTGCCCTACAAGGGTCCCAACTGCATGCCATACCTTCAGCCATCGCTCTGCTCAGCTGACATATACTGGTTCATTCTTGCTGTATGTTAACTCAAGCCTGGCATTAGTGGTTTTTTTTTTGTTTTTTTTTTTTCAAGACAGGGTTTCTCTGTATAGCCCAGGCTGCCCTGGAACTCACTCTGTAGACCAGGCTGGCCTCAAACTCAGAAATCTGCCTGCCTCTGCCTCCCAGAGTGCTGGGATTACAGGTGTGCGCCACCACTGCCCGGCTCCGGCATTAGTTTTAATGTCTTGTTGGCTCTCAACCAACCGACTGCTGTATTGTTGCTCTCGAAAGTAGTCTTTGCATCTTGCAGATAACGAGACCCCCCTCCCTGATCTGTGACCTCCTGCCCCCCCATCCTGAACAGGCCGGCCTTGGGAGGAAGTTTCAGGAGGATACGGGTGGTGTTTGGGAGGGCTCACTCACCGAGGACGCTGCCCAGCTGTTGAAGTTGTGACCTTCCTTCTCTGGGGAGACAGAAGACGCGTCCACTACGGCTGCGGAGAAGTACAAGACGGAGGCACTGCTGTTAAAGCACAGGCCCTGTGAAGAGGGGCAGACTGTTGAGGGAAAGGGGACCTCACGGCACGCAGGAGCTTACCCTGGTGTGTGAGGGGACCAAGTAGACAGCTAGGGAGGGCCAAGGGGAGGCAGCTGCGAGAGGAGGGCGTGTCACTGCAGCCCAGCCCTGGATGCCACCAGAGATGGCATGGTTCTCAAGTGAGCCACTGAAAACTTACATTCAACAGAAATAGCTCAGTTCTTATAAGCTGCAAACAAAAATGGACACTATGTATTCAGTATATGCAGCTTAATATATTGTCTTTAGTCATTTAAGCCTAGAAAGAAAGAAAGAGTAGAGGGGGCAGGTCCCACTTTCCTGGATGGTTCCTGTGACTTGGTTTCATGTCTAGGGAATTAGAGAGCTTCATATACCTTCATCATTTGTCAAATGACATACTTCCCACCTTTTAAAAAAATGGTTGGGGGAGCTGGGCGGTGGTGGCACACATCTGTAATCCCAGCACTCTAGGAGGCACGGGCAGGCGGATTTCTGAGTTCGAGGCCAGCCTGGTCTACAGAGTGAGTTCCAGGACAGCCAGGGCTATAACAGAGAAACCCAGTCTCCAAAAAACCCAAATCCAAACAAACAAACAAACAAACAAACAAACAAACAAACAAACCAAAAAACGAAAACAAGAAAATGGTTGGAGGGCAAGCATGGTGGTACACGCCTTCCATCCCAGCATTTGGGAGGCAGGGGCAGGAGTAGGTGCAGAGGCAGGAGAATCTCTGTGAGTTTGAGGTGCGCCTCATCTACACAGTGGGTTCCAGGACAGCCAGGGTTACACAGAAAGACCCTGTCTCAAACAAAACAAAACAAAACAAAACACCTAAAAACATTAAAAGAAAATCGAATCTATTCAAATGGTAACTAAACAGGTTCTGTCCACAGGACAGAACAATGATAAGGAGAAAAAGGCTGTCCTAGCTGGGATGCAGCCCAGTCGGTGGGATGCTTGCCTGGCACGCGTCCATCACTAGCGCTGGATAACCCAGATGTCATGGGTGCGTGCCTGCAATCCCAGCACTCTGGAGGTGGGGGTGGAGGACATAAGGAGAAGTTCAAGGCCATAGTTAGAGACCAGCCTGGGCTACCAGACCTCGGTCTCAAACAAACTCCAAACTACAAAACAAAGAAACCAGCTCCTCAGAGGTTAAACCAAAAGAACCGATGGCTGCGGAGGTGGAGCGGGAGGAAGGAGCGTGGGGCCTCACAGCATCGCCATCCTGCTGCAGTGAATGAATGCCTGGGACCCGGGTGCAGCTCAGACTGGCTAGACCCTCCAGCTCCTGTTGGAGCTCAAGCGTCCCTGTGCCATAGATCTGAGCTTCAGAGAACACAGACTCTTAACAAAGGTGGCCAGCTTCTTTGTGGTGGGAATAGAGGGAGGCCAGGGTTCCCTCCTGAAATTCCATCCTGCTTTGCTCTGAAAGCACTCTGTGTTCTCTGGGATAAAGGTGCACACAGATAAAAGCCTGGCTCTTTGTTTAGCCTGGGTGACTGGGGACCTCAGCTTAAGGATGTCTATTTCTGACAGGAGAACATCCGTTCAGTGTCCTTTCAGGTTGCAATGGGCCAGAACTAAGCACCAATTTCTGACGAGGGTTTGTAAGTAGTGACTGAGAGCGGCTTCCCATGCTGGGGGAGAAGTTTACTCCAACAGGGCTGGTCACCACCCTCTGAAGTGACCCAGTCTCCACCAGGGGAGTGTTTTAGGAAGTCCTATATCAGGGGCTAGAGAGATGGCTCAGCAGTTAGGAGCTCTTCCAGAGAACCAGGGTTTGGTTCCCAGCATCTACATGACTGCTCACAACCACTTGTAACTTTAATCTAAGAGGATCTGATGCCTCTTCTGAGCTCCTGCATGTACACACCTAAAATAAGTATATATCAAAAAAAAAAAGTTTTGTGTATCTAAGGGCACTAAAGCAACATGGAAGATACTAACCAAAGATCAAATGATACTTACGTTTTGGGTACGTGTGTGAGGGTGTGCGTGCGTGTGTGCGTGCGTGTGTGTGTGTGTGTGTGTGTGTGTGTGTGTGTGTGTAGGTAGGTTACTCAGGTTGGCAGGTTTTGTGGCAAATACATTTACCTGCAGCTTTCCCATGGGTCCTAGAGAGCTGACACCCTCAGGCTTGTATGGGAAGGCTCTGTCAACTGAGCCTGCTGAGCCCCGACCTAAGCAAGCTTCATTCTTCCTCCTCTTCTTACGTTTTACTTTTCAATGTGTGAGTATTTGCCCGAATATAACGTCTGTGTATTATGCATGTGCAGTGTGCTCCTGGAGGCCAGAAGAGGATGTCAGATTACCTAGACCTGGAGTTAAGAGAGTTTGTGGGTGCTAGGAACTGAGCATCCATCCTCTGCAAACAGCATCAAATGCTTTTAACCACCGAGCCCTCAGACTTAAGCTTTACACTGGCCTGGTGAGATGTGCTTATGCACGGTACTTCCTAGGATCAATTTTAAAAAAATAAATAAATAAAGATTTATTTATTTTATGTATGTGAGTACACTGTCCTGTCTCTGTCTTCAGACACACCAGAAAAGGGCATCAGATCTCATTATAGAATAGTTAGCCACCATGTGGTTGTTGGGATTTGAACTCAGGACCTTTGGAAGAGCAGTTGGTGCTCTTAACTGCTGAGTCATCTCCCCTGTCTGGATCAAAAAAAATTTAATTGCATTTACTTACTTAGTGCATATGCATGTGCTTGAAGCAGGCTATGTATGTGGGTAAAGGTCAGAGGAGAACTTTTGGGATCCCTCCTCCCCCCAGTTCTACCATGTGGGTCCCAGGTCAAACCCTAGGCATCGGTCTTTCCCCACTGAGCCATCTAGTCGGCCTTGGGTTTTGGTATTTGAGTCTCCATCTGTAGCTCATGCTAGCCTGGAACTGGAGGCCATCCCGTTTCAGCCTCCTGGATGTGGGGATCATGGGTACCAACTGATTCTCCACTTCCTTTCCACTTCTGAAGACAAAAAGGCCCCTTAGAGGCCACCTCAGACGAGTCCTATAGATATCAACAGGGACAGCAGGTCTGCTGAGATGACAAACAGTTCTCCTTGATACACTGGACCTAAACCAAGTGACTTGAGAGTTTGTTCTTCTCTCATGGACCGAGCTAAAGCAGTCAGAGCCAGTCTGCCTGCCTCCTTCCAGCCCAGGAACACCAGTCTTTCTGTTCTCTGTGGGGCTAGGAGGTGTCCCAGGACACCCCAGCTACGGGGATCAAGAACTCACCCGGTGTCAAAGGCACAAGCCAGGGACTGGGCACATCATGTCCTCTTCTATAGCAGGAGCCACATTCGAGCATAAGGCTCACCTAGGAGCAGGTGGCTGGGAAATGTCTAGTGAGGGGAAGGAGCAGGCCCCAGCCCCGGAGGCCGCTGAGAGGGTGGAAGGCAGGATGTGGCAGACAGAGCTGGCGGACCTGCAGACATTCCCGTTGTCTCCTACGTTACCAGTTCTGGCCAGCAAGGACTAACAGAGTCTAAGCTACCCGAAGGGACAATGTCTTTCCTTTCCTTTTTATATATTCATTAATTTTTATTTTGACATTAAGTCTCATGGCTGGCCTCCAACTCATTTATCTGAGAATACTTTAGCCTTCACCTCCTGAGGGCTGGGGTTACAGGTGTGCACCACACACAGTTTATATGGATGGTGCTGGGGATCGGACCCAGGGCTTCATGCACACTAGGCGAAGACCCCACCTACTGAGCTACACGCCCAGCCCCACCTTGCTCACCTTTTAGTCCTCTCCCATTGGGTTGTCACGGCTACTATTACACCAAAGAATCGGCTACTTTTGAATCCAACATCCAAACGGGTCTGCCCTTCCCAGTGTGCCTTGGGAATCAGGTCACGGACTCCCAGGACCACCTGTGTGCTCCTGGATGGTCACAAGCACCTTGCTTGGGGTCACTTTCAGACCCAGATAACAGAGGCCTGAAACTGCCAATGGGGAATCTTCGCTTTGGGGTGTGGGAAAACAATCACAAGTTAATCTGTTTTGAAAAGTAAAAGGAGGCTTGTCTGTGGTTGGCACTGTACTCAGAAGGCAGCCCAGAAGGAAGCCGGGCAGGTACACTTTTAACAAAAGTGTGAAAGCCCTCGAGCCGCAACTCCCAAGGAGGATGGCATGGAACCAGAGATGTGCTCGTGTGTGTGTGTGTGTGTGTGTGTGTGTGTGTGTGTGTGTGTGTGTGTGTACTACTTGGAAACAGAGTAAACTGGAATGTCTTTTGAATTCTGTTTTATCCACATGCACATGTGATATCACTTTAAAAATAATTTATCATTATTTTAAGACATAATCTTAACTCACTATTTGGCCAGCTTGGATTCAAATTTGAGATCTTCTTGCCTCAGTTTCCCAAGTTCTGAAATTGCGAGGATTATAAGCTCAGGCCACCCTATCTATCTGTGTGTCTGTATGTCTGTCTGAAACAAGGCCTCACGTATTGCAGGCTGGCCTCCAACTCCATATGCAGCTGAAAATGATCTTGACTTTCTGATCCTCCTGCCTCTGCTTGCCAGATGCTGGCATTATAAATGTGAGCCACCACACCTACTGATGCGGTGCTGAGTATTGAACCCAGGGCTTTGTCCAGCTCTCTCGACTGATTTGGCCACTTCCAATTCCCTAGCAAGACCGCACACACTACGAGGCAGGCCCTTGGGGGCAGACTGTGTGATGATCACTATTGTCCATCCTGTGTTAGACATGGCATGCTCTCTGGAGCCAGGACAGAAATCCAAACCCCTTAACTATTCTTCACTTTATTATATCTGAGTTTCTGTGGTGCTGGGGTTTAAATACAAGACCACAAACATGGCACACAGGTGCTGGGCCATGGCTACCCATCTACCACACTGTGTTTTCTTTTCTTCAGGGCATAGAGAGCAAGGCTTCCCACACTCCAGACGCCTACCACGTGTTTGCTTTAACAGCCCCTGTCAGGATCCTTTATCTTCAGTCATGCACACAGAACTGTGATGCACAGACTTGGAAGGAAGGAGACCAGGAGACACTGGTGCCCGACACACATATTTGCAGGTGACAGTGCGTGTCATGAGAGAACCCAGTTTTCCTGGACTGAGTTTGTCTGGGAACTGGCTTGTTCCTAGGTGTGCTGGCTTCACACTCAGGCCATCGGGTTAGTGGGGACCACCTACTGCTGCTGGCTTCTCCAGCACTGGCCTGCCCCACTCGAGCAAAAGCGACCCCGTATCCACAAGAAGACACTTGCTGTCCCACCTCAAGGCCCTGGGCAGGTGCCACCCCTGAGGTATCCTTACCACTGTGGTCCAGGGCACCTGGGGAATCCTGGTGTAAGTCATGGTGATGTAGACAATGAGGAAGAAGACGGTGAGGACCCAGTAAAAGACAGCTACAAACATTACCCAGCCAAAAGCAGGGACTCGGAAATACTCAGTGCCAGCGATGAGCGTCCACACCAGCAGTCCCAGGACCTGCAAAGCGGCAGAGATGGTGCAGAGAGAGGGGAGAGGAAAGGCAGAGATGGAACACAGAGAAAGCCATTAGTCAAAGTGCCCATTACAACTCACCGTACATGTTGCACGCATGCACGCACATACATGCACATATACGCACAAATGCACTCATGTAGACATATCCCCAATATACATAATAAAAATATTTTTTAAACATTTATTTATTTTTATTTATATGAGTACACTGTAGCTGTCTTCAGACACCCCAGAAGAGGGCACCAGATCCCATTTCAGATGGTTGTGAGTCACCATGTAGTTGCTGAGAATTGAACTCAGAGCTCTGGAAGAGCTGTCAGTGCTCTTAACTGCTGAACCATCTCTCCAGCCCTCTCCCTCCCCCCATAAGTCTCTAAAACAAATCCGGGCATGTGCATCATATCCCAGGAGGCAGCTCACGGAGACCATGGGGCTTTGGCTGTGGTGCCGTGTCACCTAGGCCAGCCTCCCCCATCTGTGGTAGCTTTCTTTGTGCTAAACAAAGCAGTTTGGCCTACTGGCCTCTCACACCACAGTCCGGTTCATTTTAGACAGAGACAGATTAGAAAAGAAAGCAGGGATGGCGGCTCGCCCCTGATCTGCTGGGACCCTTTAAACGGCCAATTCGGAGAGCACGCTTTTTGTCACTCCAGTGCATTCTGGGAAATTCTGCAGTGAAGTTGCTATGTTACAGAGGTCAACCAGAGCCATCTGGGTTAGCAACGTGCTCCCTGAGCACCTACTCTCAACTGTACATGGTGCTGGGCACTTAGGTCACAGACGAGAGAGAGGCACAGCGTGACACACTATTAGTTAGACACACTATTAGTTAGACACACTATTCAGGTCTGATTCAACACAGTTGACCAATGATGACTGTGACTATCTATCTATATACAGCTCATGGCCTGAATCAATTGATGATGGTGGTGATGGTGGCAGTGTGTGGAGACCAGAGGTCAATTCTAAGCACCATTCCTCAGGAACCATTCTGGGGTCTCTCACAGGGACTCGGAGTTTGTCACTTCAGGCCTCCTGTCTCTGCCTCCCACACCTGCACTCATCACTATGCCCGTTTTTTTCATGTGGATACTGGGGCTGGGACTCAGGTCCTCATGCCTGTGAGGCAGGTCCTTCACTAATGGACCACGACCCCAGCTCACACGACCCGACTCACGCAGCGGACAGACACAGCCCCGCTCTTTCCCTTGCCCGTTGCCTGTGATGTCATGCTTAAATGACAGTCTCCTGTGTGAAGCCTGAAACAGTCACTTTCACAGAAAATGTCTGCCAGCTCCTGCTTCACACCCCACATGCTCTGCTTCAGAAAATATGCACACATGCACGCATACCAGGGGTTTTGTCCCCGATATATATATTTTTTCAAACAAATCACGCTATTAATATGTGGTGCTGCAGACTGTAAGAGAAAGAAAGGTGAATTTACTTCTGGGATCCACATTGACTCCAACCTGCTGCCTCCCCACACCTGATCAGTTTTCCCCCTCAGACTCAGGGACTGTCTTCCAGTCAACCCTTTCTCTCTCTACTGTCTCTCAGGGTCTGTCAGCACGCACGGCGATCACCTCCATTCATCCACTAGGGGGCGCCTGCACACTGCCGATGGATGACCAGGCCAGCAGAACCAGGGCAGCCCAGAGGGGGCTGTCTGCCTGGTATGAAGAAGAGGTGGCGGAAGGACTTCATTTCCACTGTCAGCATCAACATTGCCACATCTTGCCTGAGAAAAGGCTGGACTGATGCAAAGACCCGGAAGGCCGACTTTATCCCCGCGTCCTTGGACTTTATGTGATGTTCTTGCAGAGATCTTACTGAGGTGTGCTTCAAGAGCTACAGCAGAGCCCCTGGAGAATGCATCCAGGGGCCTGCGGCTTTGGTGGCATCTCTAACAGGGCACATGGGCCCTCTGTTTCCGGTCTTGGAAGTGAGGGAATAGAGGTGTGGGATTTAGGGGCCTGGCTTCTAGGTGGGGGTATCCAATTTGCCTGATGAGGGCAGATTTCAAACCATATGAACCTTGCCCCTACTCTGGGGGGTGTCATGAGGATGTCTGTCCCCTCAAGGACCACAGCCATTCCTCAGTACCACTGTGGCATCTCCTCAGCCATGGTG
Organism: Apodemus sylvaticus; assembly: GCF_947179515.1. NCBI lineage: Eukaryota > Metazoa > Chordata > Mammalia > Rodentia > Muridae > Apodemus > Apodemus sylvaticus. The sequence goes on along the minus strand of NC_067478.1, from coordinate 9,352,915 downwards.
GTGCTGAGAACTTGGGACTTAGTTACAACACATTTCATGATCAAACTAAGACCTATCCGGAGGCCATAACTGCAGGACTCTGTTATTCCCAGCAGGCAGTGTGACAGGACTCTGCATACAAGGTGGGTGTTAAAATATGTCTAAAGACTGAATTTAGGCAGCACCTGTGACCTGTCACCATGGACACGGCTGCCATCGAATTCTCTTCGCTTCTGTAAGGCACCCGATAGGCTCACAGGCTCGCAGGCTCACTGAAGCAGACTTGCATGTGGCCTGTTGTCTGCGCCTGATCTCTGGCGAGCGGTGACACCACAGAATAACGTTGCCAGGATATCAAGCTGCATGGAACTCTGCAGAGGTTGCCGGTCTCACGTTCATTCCCTCCACAAACGGCCTGCACAATCTGCACATCAGCGGTAAGGGCTCTCAGAGTCCTCAGCAGTTGGCACACTCTTTCTGGTCATGACTGCGTGGGGAATGTCGTGGGTTTTGAGTCCCATACGGTCTCCGTCCCAACCATTCATTTTGCTACTGTAGTGTGGCCAGGTTTCTCGGGGACGTTATTGATAAACCAGGGTAGGCTACATTTGGCTGGCAGGCTGCGATTAGCCAGGCTCTCCAAGTGTGTGGTCCCAGGCAGGGAGGTCCAGCGCTGGCTAAGAACCCAGACACGCAGCCTCCATCAGGACCTGTCATTCAGCGGTCAGGGCAAGGGGGTCACGGTCCGGTGTTCGGGCAGCCCCAGGGACTAGCCCCTCCCTCATTGCCCCTTCCTCCTTTGTTCTTTTCCTTTCTCCTTTCCCATAGAGGGCTCCATGCATCAGGGGGGTTAAGTGTGTGATCTTAGGGTTTCCATTGCTGCAACGAAGCACCACTGAGAGCAAGCTGAGGAGGAAAGGGTTTATTGGACGATACTTCCACCTTGCAGTCCATCACGAAAGGAAGTCAGGACAGGAATTAGAACTGGGCAAGAACAGGAGCGGACACAGGGGCTGTGGAGGGATGCGCTTACTGGCTTGCTCCCATGGCTTGCTCAGCCCGGGATGGCCCCGCCCACAATAGGCGGGGCCTATCTCATCAATCACTAAGAAGCCCTACAGGCTTGCTCACAGCCTGATCTTATGGAGGCATGTTCTCCACGGTTTTCTCCTCTCAGAGGACTTTAGCTTGTGTCGAGCTGACATCAAACTGTGCAGCGCAGACACTAAGGACCCAGCTCTGAGCTCGCAGACCTCCCAAAGAACAAGCATCACCACAATGAGTGTTGTCAGTCAGTGAGGGATGCTCTGCTCCCATCTGGTCACCAAGGGCAAGGCGTCAGGCAAACCGGGAGGTCTGCAAGAACAAAGGATCCTGTGGTGAGGACGCTGCCCTGATTTCCCTATGCTCCAAGGCTGGGCGAAGCCAACCCATGCTCAGCTCTAGCTGACTCCACATTTCCCCTCTGTGAGTGGCGTTTTCTTCTCTCAACTTCTCCAAGCCGCTGAATAAAGTGTTGCAACAGCAACAACAAACACAACAACAACGGAGAAGGTGAGGAAAAAGGAGATACAGGCTCATGGAAGGACAGAGAAGGCTGAAACTTAGCTCAGCTGGTAGAGTGCATCTCTAGCCAAGGTTCGCCCAAGGTTTGATCCCTCACACCACATAAAACAAATGTGGTGGGCACATCTGTAACTCTTGTACATAGGACATGGAGGCAGGAGGATAAGAAGCCCTCAGCTTGGGGCTGAAGAAATGGCTCAGGGGTTAAGAGCATGTATTGAGTTTGCCGAGGACCTGAGTTCAATTCCCAGTGCCCACGTTCACAGGATCACGACAGCCTGTAGCTCCAGGGGAATTTGATACCTCTGGCTTCAAAGGCACCTGTACTTATATACATATGAGTGCACATACGCCCCCCCCCCACATATACATATTCCCACACACAGGCACACAAACATACATACTCATACACATATACCCCCAAACACACATACTTAAGGATATATACATATGTATACATGTGTGTGTGTATCTATCTATCTATCTATATCTATATCTATATCTATCTATCTATCTATCTATCTATCTATCTATCTATCCATAAGAAACTCAAGTAAAGTAACTCGGAACCGTGTCTCCAGTCCTGTGGAGAGTCACCGGCTCCCACACTGTGCTCAGTCCCTGCTCCATTAGCTCCTGCATGAGATGCCACTCACACTGATCTGGGTTCTTTGAGACAGGACGGAGGTCTCTTCCCACAGTCTTTCTGAGCTCTGGGGGTTGGCTAACTGGGGAATCCAGAGGAGGAGCATTGCTGACTGGAGTGCTGGACCATCAGTGGTCTCCAAAGCCACCCGGAGCCAGCAGCATCCAAGTTCATTGTCTCATGCCCAAGAACATCAAGCAAATCAGGGCGGGGGGGGGGGGGGGAGCAGAAGAACATAGATTCATTAAGGAAGAAAAGTAATTAGGAACTCCTGAGAGTGGCTGGCCTCGAGCATAGGTCTGAAGATCTTTCTGCCCCAGAACCTTTTGGCAGGATGTGCAGGTCCACATTTCCCATGTACAGGCGTTTTCTAGATCCCACATGAATTTCAAGGTTTTTTATTGTCTATTTCTGCAAAATGTGGCATTGAAACTGTGCAAGGGAGTGGGCTGCACTGAACAGATAATTTCCTTCCAAAATAATATGTTTTGAAACACATTCTTGTCTCCGAGGGAGCTTTAGCGTCCTTTCCTGGATTTCATCTGCAGTCTTTTCGCTCTTTTAGCTGCTGGGAGTGAGGGTCAGGAAGGTTAGCAGACACCAGGACAACCAGTGACCCTGCGCCAAGCCAAAGCACACATGCAAGACAATACAGACCCCTTCCCTCGACAGGGTGCGGTGTCGCCTGGGAGATGTGGCAAGCAGGGAAACTAAAGCGGCTGCTCAGCCCGCCAGGGGTCAAGGAAGCAGGTTCACTGCAGGAGGCTCGTGCAGGGGAGCCACGGATGATTCTGTGGGGGGAGTGGGGGGAGAGTCTGCATTCCAGGCACCCGGGTTGAGGGCGTTGACAACACTTGGGCTGGCAATGGGAGACGAAACGGAAGAGAGAGGCAGCTCTGTGAATGGGTTCCTGGCTTACTCACTCAGTGGGCAGAGATGGGGCTAGAAGTATTTTTGGAAATGTATCCTGGCAGCAGCATGTCATAGTCAGCACATCCTAAACATCTCCTGACAGGTCAGGCAGAGTGGCTACACCTTCTTATCCCAGCACTTGGGAGACAGAGGCAGGCAGAACTCTGGGAGTTTAAGGCTAGCCTGGTCTACACAGTGAATTCCAAGCCAGCCAGGGCTATGTAGTCAGACCTTGCCTCAAAAACAAACTATCAAAATACCAATGAACCCAAAACCAAACAAAAACTCCCCATAAAAGTAAAATAACCACAACAAAACAGCCCTGCTCCCCAAACCAAGAACAAACAAACAAACAAACAAACAAACAAATCAAAACCCATTTCTTGGCAATGTCTGGGTCAGGAGGAACATTCATTCATGGAATCAAATGGGCGGGGTCCTTGGAAGGAAGTATTCCCATATGACCTGGTCTCAGAGGCCAGAGAATAGGTCCTGCCAGCCGGCTTCCACACCAATCCTGGTGGCTTGCCTGTGTTCCTGAGAGATGGTTCCAAGCCAGTCATTCTGAGCTGGCCACATCACACAGTCTTGTCAGGGAACCCATGCCAATTGGAATCACTGACTGGCTCAGCAACTAGGAGAAAGTCCACATCTGTCTGCTTGGTGGCCATGCTGGTTCCCTTCACGTCAACTTGACCCAAGTGGGCGCCATCTCAGGAGGGAACCTCCATTGAGAACTGACTTTGTACAATCAGGACACAGGCGCACCTGTAAGTCATTTTCTTAGTTATTGATTGCTGTGAAAGTTCCCAGCCGGTGGTGGGTGTGGCTGGTGGTCCTAGATGCTCCCAGAAAGCAGTCTGAGCAAGCCATAAGGAGCAAGCCGGCAAGCAGCATCCCTCGGCAACCTCTGCACCAGCCCTGCCTCCTTGCTGCTAGACCTGAGCTTCTTCCCTCAGCGGACTGTGACCCATGCTGTCAGTAAAAACAAAACACAAAAAAACCAAACCAAACCTTCCCTGTTAGCATTCTGTTAAAGCCCCACCCCACAGTTGCCTGGCAACAGCCAGGTGTGCCTGACTCACTTTAGAAGGGGCTGCTGGCCCATCCCCTCTCCAGCTCTCTTGCCTTCTTGTTCTTGCTCTGTTTTCCCTTCCCCCTCTCTCTCCACCTCTCCCCCCCTCTCTCCACCTGCTCATGACAGGCCTCTGCCCCCTCCCTGCCTTTCTCTGTCTCTGCTACCCTCCCAACCCCCTCCCCATGCCCTGAATAAACTCTATTCTACACTATACCCTTGTGTGGCTGGTCCCTCACGGGGAAAGGATGCCTCTGCATGGGCCCGAGGAGGCACCCCCTTCCCCACGCCTGACTACACATCCAAACATAGTCCCCCTCTCCTTATTTTTTTATAAAACACAACACTCCAGCCTCATCACAGGAAGAGAAACTGTAACAAAGGCAGTGCCTTAAATGGTCAGCCTAGCATTTCAGTCAGACGCTGACTCCTCCGGACTCCCTCAGTGACAAGAAGGAGTGTGTCTGGGGTGGTGAGTTAGGGAAGAAGTTAAGTACTAATGCGGGGAAATGATTCAGTACCTCCATAGGGAAAATCAAACACATACATACATACATACATACATACATACATACATACATACATAGTGAGGCCTTGTCTCCAAAAGAGAAAAAAGAAAAGGGGGGAAAAGTCAAATTCAGAAATACTATGGGGAAGAATATAATTCACAGGGATATAAAAGAATAAACTTCAAACCCCTCTTTAACCTGGGCAGCCTCTGGCCTCAGGCACCCGCCCGCTGGGAGACAGGGAGCTCACCGGAGGTCTGTGATGCTCGGATGAAAAGCTCAGGAATCAGAGCAGAAACCGCCTCGTTCATTTAGGTACCTACTGTGTTTGCCTTCCTCAACTTTTTTTCCTTTTTTTTTTTTAAAGTCCCCTCCACAATTCTAGAAGTAGGTGAGGTGGCTTTTGTCTGAAGAACAGAGGACTGAGATGGATTTCAAAGCCAGCCAATAACAATGCATCTCTTATTCAGCTCTGAAATTTCCAAGGCACTCTTTGGTTGGCTTCTCGATTTAAACCTGCCTGTAATGACCCACCAGGGTGGTCACAGATCAGTGTCCCCGTGAATGCTAGAAGACCCTATGCCAAAGGAGCTACGTCCGTAGACAGTTGTGCAACCCCCCAACATGCCACTTCGGTGTTCAGACTATTTGAAAAACACCCTGAAGAGTAGCGGATGCAAGGAAGGACACCTCAACGCTGCCTTTTCTTTCCAAAAACAAGCTGGAGAAGATCTTTATGGGAGATTCCCTTCCTGAGTCGCAAGGACCGTAACATTTTTATGGCCAGAGGAGGAGAGTTGAGGCCTACAGTCTGCACAAGTGAAACTTGTTAAAAGATTTCTTCCCTGGCTGGAGAGACAGGTCAGTAGTTAAGAGCACTGGCTGCTCTTCCAGAGGTCCTGAGTTCGATTTCTAGCAACCATCTGTAATGGGATCCAATGCCCTCTTCTGGTGTGTCTGAAGACAATGACAGTGTACTCACACATAAAATAAATAAATCTTATTAAAAAAAGGAAAGATTCCTTCTATTCTTTAAAGTATTTCTATTCTTTAACTTTTAAAAAAGACTTGCTTATTTGTTTAGTGTGTGTGTGTATGTGTGTGTGTGTGCGCGCGCGCGCATATGTGTGTGTATGCACAAGTCTGTGGGGATCAGAGGACAGCTTACGGGAGTCAGTTTTCTTTTATCCCATGGAAATGGGACTCCTCAGGGAGGAGGAATCCAACCCAGTTGTCCTCTGACCTTCAGTGTGTGCCCCCACACAATAAATAAACAAATAAATAAGTGTAATTAAAATTTAAAAAGCGCAGCCCCCCTTCCACAGCTTTCTGTCACATCACCTTGGGATCAAGTCTTTGGCATACAGGTAAAGGAACACACAAGTCACCTATAGCAACACCAGTACATTCTTCCTCAGACAGGACCCACGGGAAACAGGACAGACCGAGTCATGAGCTCTCCACGGCCCCCGAAGGTTGAAATTAGCCCACGTGCAAAGCAGTGCAGCAGGCAGCAGGCAGCAGTGCAGCAGGCAGCAGGCAGCAGTGCAGCAGGCAGCAGGCAGCAGTGCAGCAGGCAGCAGGCAGCAGGCCAGGTTTCCCTTATGTCAAGCGGGACTTAGTGATGTGATGGGGACTCTCCACCAGTGAGGGAACATGGCTTCTTAGCAGAACCTGCTTCTGGGATCGTGCCCCCTTCCCCCACACAAGGCTGGAAGGAGTCATTTCCACCAACGGACTCAGCCCCCCATGTATACCTGCACGCATCGTTTACATGCACGGTGCATACATGCACACGCATGCACTCTCTGCTGGCTGTGTGTTCTCATTTCTTTCCCACAGTCTTCCCACGGTGTGAGAAGCCTCTATTCACACGAGCCGCCGTGTGACCCTCTTCCCAGTCCTGAGGTTGTCTGAACAGTGCCTCTGGTTTCCCTGGGAACTGTGCTGGCCCAGCTGTTTCAGCAGCGTGCAGTAACCCCGACCTGAGTGTTATTTTTAAAAGTGCTGCTTGTTGAGTCGTGTCAACAGAAGGGCCTGTCATGAGCTAACACCAGCACCGTTTGCGAAGAGTGAAGCAATCTCTCACATGGGAAAAGGCCAGAAGGGAAAGCCCTTGGCACGGGACCAAGAAGCACGCCAGCGCTTCACACGTCAAAGAAGGGGTGGAGGGGGGCGGGTGTTATCTGCCACAGAACAGCTGTCATCCCAAAGGAGGAACCGGAAGCAGATCACGGGGTCAGGGATGGTCACTACCAGTCTGTGGGGGAGGGGAAGGACTGGAGAGACTTCACCATGTGAGGTCACCAGGAATAAAGATAAAAGCACATCAGTGAAGACAAACGAGTCTACTATAGAGGCACCATCTACAGATCAAACCCTGCTCAAAAGCACTCTTTGAGGCCGCAGAGACGGCTCAGCTATTAAGGGTGCTTGCTCCTCTTACAGAGGGCCTAGGCTTGATTCTCAGCACCTATGTGGCCAGCTAACAGCCATGTGTAACTCTGGCTAAGGGATCTGATGCTCTCTTCCGGCTTCCAGGGGCTGTGCACACATGTGGTACACAGACACGCACGCAGCCAAAGTCACTTATGCAGGCAAAAGTATTAAAATGCTTTTTAAAAGTTTCTTTTTGCCAAGTGTGGTGGTGCATACCTTTAATCCCAGTACTCAGGAGCCAGAGGTAGGTGGATCTCTGTGAGTTCAAGGTCAGCCTGGTCTACAGAGAGAGTTCCACGACACTCAGGGCTATGTAAAGGGACCCTGGTGTTTAAAGAAGTTTTTCTTCATCCCTCCCTCCCTTTTCTTACCTTCCTTCCTTCCTTCCCTTTTCTCCCTCTCCTCCCTCCCTTTCCTCATCCCTCCTTGACTCCCTGTTTCTCTGGGGTGAGATGTCGCTGTTTTAACTAGGCTGGCCTTGAACTCCTAGGTTGAAGCAATCCTGTGTCAGTGTTCTGAATAATTGGCAACATGGCCCTGTCCACTGTCCCTAGCTCAAACCTTACATTTCTCAAGTGACAGCTTTATGGAGATATAATCCCTTACCACAAACTTATCCATTAAGGAGTTAATAGATCGTAGTGTATTTATGGAGTTGTGTAACTGTCACAACAATCAGCCGTAGAACGTTGTCCTCATCCTACAGGAAGCCTTTAACCCAGGCCACAGAGGGCTCAGCTGTAAGGCACTTGGTGTGTAAATAACCGGACAACCTGAGTTCAATTCTTGGGACCCTAGGTAAAGATTGAAAGGAGGGAGCACATTCCACAAAGCCTCCTTCACTCCATACTCCCTCAGTGGTGCTCCAGACACCCCCATCACCCTCACTTCTCCCCTATGCACACAGGAATTTTTTTTTGATGCTCTAAGTCTTAGTGCCATCTTCTTTTTTTGAGACAGGGTTTCTCTGTGTAGCCCTGGTTGTTCTGGAACCCACTCTGTAGACCAGGCTGGTCTCAAACTCAGAAATCCGCCTGCCTCTGCCTCCCAAAGTGCTGGGATTACAGGTGTGCACCACCGCTGCTTGGCTCAGGATCTAAGAAGAGTTGCTTCTCATGGTCTCCCACCTCAACCATCCTCAGCCGGGATAACCCCTGACCTACTGACCTACTGACTTTAATAGTCTTTATGATCTCTCTGTGCTATGTGATCTGGAGAATGGTCTGTGATAGACGGGTTTTGTGTCTGAAAGACTGAACTGATAATGTATATAGTGAGTCAAAATAAAAGAATAAGTACCGATAGATAGGATAGATGGATGGATGGACAGGCTGATGGATGGACAGGAAAGTAACATCACCAAATCAGGGGCTTACAAATATCCATCAGAAATGGACTGACTAAATACCTTTAAGACAGCCAGCTGGGAGCATTTCCATGTTGGCTCACAACCATCAATAACTCTGACACCTTTTTCTGACCTCTGAGGACCCATGCACATGTACGCTGTGCAGACACACATTAGATACAAACACATTTTTAAAAAGATTTATTTATTTATGTATATGAGTATACATACTATAGCTGCACTGATGATTGTGAGCCATCATGTGGTTGCTGGGAATTTTGAATTCAGGACCTCTGCTCCTTCTGGCCAGCCCTGCTTGCTCTGGCTTAAAGATTTGTTTATTTATTATTATATGTGAGTACATGGTAGCTGTCTTCAGACACATCAGAAGAGGGCGTCAGATCTTGTTTTGGATGGTTGTGAGCCACCACGTGGTTGCTGGGATTTGAACTCAGGACCTTCGGAAGAGCAATCAGTGCTCTTAACTGCGGAGCCATCTCTCCAGCCCAGATACAAACACATTAAGATAAAAATATTTTTGTAAAAAGTCAGCTGGGGCAGAGGAGAGGGTCCCTCTGGAGGTTTCGGGGAAGAGAATAAACAGTAGCAGAGAGATGATGTCAATAATTCAGAGGCTCAGAATACCCAGCAGACACTGGGTGGGAGAGTTGAGGCACGGCCTGGAGTTCCTGACTGAGCCTCCTCTCTGTGACTGACCTTCCCAGCTTCTACTTTGTATCCTAGAATCAGGCACTTTTGTATCACGGGATAAACATAGTAACTTCTGCTAGAAATGGCTTCCCTTCCTCCTGTTCTCAAGGATGTGACGTTTTTACTCCCAGAGTGTTTTGCTATTCCTTCCCTGTTACAGAGTTGGGAGAAGGGCATCTCCAGACCTTGGTGGATACTTTAAGACAAACATGCTTGAATCTAAAACAGGGTGGTAGGGCAACAGCACTTCCCTGGGCAAGACTTTCAGTCAAATGGCACCTGACAGCAAACCAATACAATATAATCACAATATTTCACATAAGCAGAACCATGCAATGTGTGATGTTTTGTATTCAGGTCGTTGTCACTAAGAGTTAGCGGTGTTGTGGTTGATTCATTTGTGTGCACATCTTTGTGCACACAGTGGAGAGGCCGGTTGGTGCATCTTCCTCCACCACTCGTCTCGTAGGGCAGAGTCTTTTCTGGCGCTCCCTCCCCTATAAGTCCTACCAGGAATTGGCTCTCAAGGTTAATTTTTACTGGTCATAACCCTCCAGGGTTTTCTATGCTAAGTATCCTGGCGTCTGCTGACAACCAACCAAGAACTGTTTTGACAGCTCCGACAGGCCCCTTCATAGCAGCACTAGACGGCAAAACAAGCTAATTCACTGCTTGCTTTTTAAACCTCATTAGCCTTTTAAATATAACATGGAACTGGGAAGCTAGAGATAAAATCGTTAGCTACAAATTCACAGGGCCAAGTCACTAGACTTTGAGTTAACTGACTCAGGGTGATCAAGACGGAGGAAGTGGAGACACTTCAAAGTTCAAGAGGGAAAGCACAGTGACTTACTCTGAGGAAGTGAGAGGAAAAAGAAGGGTTAAGGGGCGGGAGGTTGTCAAGGTTAGCAGCAAGTGGCTTTTCCTGTGGGGCCATCTCACCAGCCGGGTATGAAGACCCTTTCTTTTCTTTCTTGCATTTCCTTTCTTCTTCTTCTCCCCCTCCTCCTCCCCCTCTGGTTGCTTTGAGACAGGGTTTCTCTATGTAGCCCCGGCTGTCCTGGAACTCACTCTGTAGACCAGGCTGGCCTCAAACTCAGAAATCCGCCTGCCTCTGCCTCTGGATTAAAGGCGTGCCTCACCACCGCCCGGCATGAAGATTCCTTCTAAGAATATGGAAAGCATCCTCATTTCCCTCCGTCTGCTTCGGAGCATTCCTGATTGGCTACTGTCTCTTTCTGGTTTCTGTTGGTGATCCCGCCTCCAGCTACTGCAAACAGCCCTGCCAAATGCCACCGTGCATGCCTAACCCCGCCCCCCCCCAGTCTGTACCCAGGTTCTCCTTGGGAGTCAGAAGTGACAAGTATTTTATGTTCCTGGTTGATGGAGCAACTTAAAAACCTGGAGGAGATAGCTCCTTTGGTAAAGTGCTTATCATGCAAGCCTGATGAACTCAGTTCGAATCCCCCACACTCGTGTAAAAAGGAAGGAGGTCAAGACCAGGGTCCTCTGAAGCTCACAGGCCAGCTGACTGATACTTGAGGTTGTCCCCAGTACCCATAAGTGTCATAGAGTACATGCACACACACACACACACACACACACACACACACACACACCACACCACACAGAGAGGATTTATTTTGGATTATCTACTGCTGTGGGAAATATTAAAAGAGAATTGCCAAGTTCCCATGCTTCATCTAGCTACTCTCTGTCCACGAACTCTGCAGTGGAGCCAGAGCTCCTCAGCTCCCTTGGCTGCCACTCCAGCCCCATGCAAGGACTGTCCACCCCTCCGTCAGCCACCACAATACCCAGCAATCCAGTAGAAACAAAACTCTTTAAGCTTATAATTAACCAATCAGATTTATATATCAATAAATTCTCAATACACAAGATGCCCACACAATAATTTCAGGGCCAAGTTCAACTGCCCACCCAGATCAGACAAGTTATCCCAATATTCTATCCTTCATGATATCATAACTACCTGTGGCTATTTAAAGCCACACTGGTTCAGGATCTTCTTCCTGTCCATCTGCCGCCATCTTGGCTTCTCTCCTGAGCAGCTCTCTCTGTCTTTGTAACTCTTCGCTCCACCTCCCTTTCCCTGTCCAATCACAGGCCTCCTGCTGCACTAATATTTTAATGTAATTGTACAGGGAAAATCCTGTCTCAAGCTGCCACCACAGATGACTGCTTTTATTTCTTTCGTTTAGACAGAATCTCACTGTCTGGCCTCAGACTCTCAGGGATCCCCTTGCCTCGGCCTTCTGAGAAAGCATCCCATTGAGATTTCTCTACTTCCGTTTGGGTAGTTCAGGGTCTGATTCCTACATGCCTCTGACCACCTTCCAAGCTCTGAGAAAGCAGCTGTCACCTGTCTTTTGCAATTTCCCAGAGGATATCAGATTGTTTCAAGGAAAGCGGAGGTTCTTAAAATAGATCTCATTCTCTAAACACATTCAAAACGTGAGAGCTATTTGATGTGTATATGTGTGCCAGCTCCCACGGTCATGTGTGACTGTATTCCACGCTTGCCTTCCACTCACTATCTTGATGCTCACTTGCTAATGACAACCTTGAGCTCTGATTCTCCCCCTCTCCCTTCCTGGTGTTGGGGTTACAGGTGTGCACCTCCACATCTGGTTTGTGCCATGCTGGGTAATCGAATCTAGGACTTCACAGATGCTAATCAAGCATTCTACCATTGGGGCTACATCCGCACTCCCATAAAAGCCATTGTTAACTTGCAGGCTGCATAAAAACACGCAAGTGGGCTTGTCAGCAGGCCCGGATGCTCTCCGTGACCTATGGACCAGTTCTGACTCAGCGTGTGTGTTCTCGGTCTGGCTCTTCTGACTCATCATAGCGTCTGACACCGGGTGGTATGGTTTGAGGCTCAGTCATTTACATTGCTCTATGCCCATTTGTTAAATGGCGGAGCTGCTACTGTTAGCTTATCCACTGGCTCATAGATAAGCTCCACTGTTTGCATTTCTTTATCATAATCTTGATTAAGAGAATAAACAAGGTCTGTCTGGGTCTGGTAGCGCTGGCCTGCAACTCAGGAGGTTGAAATGGGGGAATCACACGTTTCAGGTTTATCTGGGCCACAAGGTAAATTCAAGACTAGCCTGAGGGAGTTAGTGAGACTCTGTCTCAAATTGGAAAGTAAAACAAAGGGGCTGGAGAGATGGCTCAGTGGTTAAGAGCACTGGTCGCTCTTCCAGAGGTGCTGGATTAGATTTCTAGCATCCACGCTGAGGTCCACAACCATCTGTAACTCCATTTCAGGGGCTCTGATGCTCTCCTCTGACTTCTGGGGGCATCTAGCGTGCATGTGGTACACAAATAGACTCACATACAAGCAAAACATACTGCTTGCCTAGCATGGAGCCCTGGGTTCAATTCCCCAGCACATCCACAATGATGGGATGCAACCCAAAACGGAAGCCCAAAGACCCTTCCTTCAGGACTCGCTTTCTGTCAGGATATTTTATCATTGCTGGGTGTTTCACGGGGCAAAGCTGCAGAAGATAGCTAATCACTTTGCTTCAATCCTGCAATGCCTACCATGTCTGATTGCTCTGGGAGGCTCAGATAGAGCACCAACATTTTATTTTCTGAGTCTCATGTATCTCAGGTTGGTCTGAATCTCAATGTGTAGCCAAAGATGACCTTTAAATTTAGATCCTCCTGCCTCCACTTCCAGGGTTCTGGGATTGAATTACAGGGGCACATCTCCCCACTCCTGTGCCGTCCTGGGGATCTTACCCATGGCTCTGCTCTGCGCATACCCCAGTCCCCCAACCCTTTTTTTTTAAAGACTTACTTTTTTATTATATATGGTGTTTTGCCTGCATGTTTGCCTGCACGCCAGAAGAGGGCACCAGATCTCACTCTAGATGGTTATGAACCACCCAGTGGTTGCTTGGACTTGAAAGGACCTCTGGAAGAACAGCCGGCACTCTTAACCTCTGAGACTCTCCAAATTCTTTATTTGAAGGAATGGTTAAGAGTGGGTGTCCTTTTGTGAGGACCCGAGTTTGGTTCCCAGTACCCATTTTGGGCTGTTGACAACATCTCTAACTGTAGTTTCAAGAAATCCAACAACTTCTGTCCCCACTGAATACCACATGCAAACGGCACGTATGCATACTCGCAGGCACTCATACATATAAGATAAAAAACTTTAAAACAGGGGGCTGGAGAGATGGCTCAGCTGTTAAGAGCACTAACTGCTCTTTCCAAAGGTCCTGAGTTCAAATCCCAGCAACCACATGGTGGCTCACAACCATCCTCTATAATGAGATCTGATGCCCTCTTCTGGTGTATCTGAATACATAATAAAAAAATAAATCTTTAAAACAAACAAACAAACAAAAAACCCTTTAATACAAATACAAACATGGAAGTGCACACCTTTAGCAGTCAGTCAGATCTGTATGCATTTCAGGCCTACCAGAGCTACATAGTGAAACCCTGTCTCAGATAGAGAGATACAGATTAGATAGATGATAGATAAACACATAGATTGAGAGAGTCAAAAATAATAAAAAAATTGTGCTACACAAAGCTACCCTTCAAAGACAGATTTGTATAGAAATATTTAATACACTTGAAATAAATATATTTGCGGTTATGGAATCTCTTCCTCCTCCTCCTCCACCTCCAGCAGTCACAGGGGATTTAGATGGTCAACATTTATCCTCCTGGGGATGATAGTTTTTTCCACCAACCCAAAACCAATGTATTGATTCTTTGCTTTGTGGGAAGATTAAACATGAGTTCCTTCAGCTTTAATGTGCTAGCATGACGATTTTCTTTTCCTCATAAGCTTCCTGCAAGCCTGTTATTTACCAAGTTCCAGTATGTCTCCTTGAGTCAGTGTATGAGCTGCTGACTTGTCTCTACTCTGCAGAGACTTTACCCAGCGAGCCCCGAAGCTGAGTCCCCTGGTCTGTACTGTTATCTGCGGCTTGATAGCCAACACGTAACCAAGCCTGAGGAATCCCTCCTCATCCCATGTGTGCCGCTGGGCAAACACCAGGTGCTGTAATAATAACCCCATGCGGGCCTGCAGCGATTGTTTCTGGCTACCGACTCCAGACAAATATTTGCCTTGGAGGCTTTGTATAGAAAGATGCAGGCAAACCGGCTTGCTTTATTCCTATAGCGAGTCGAGCCATCTAGCAAGCAAGACTCCTCACGCATTCCTGGCAAAGGAGTCAAGCGGCAGCCCCAGGGTCTATAGAGATCTGACCTGACACATTGTTTCCTTTCTGCATCTTCTCTCCCCAGCCGTCCTCCATGGAGAGGGCTACAGGAAGCCTAGAAGAACCTCAGTGAACGCTTGGTCCTTGGGGGGAAAAGATATAAAAAAAAAAAAGTGACTCATGGGAGCAATGGAGATAGCTTGGTAGGCAGAGTGGTTGCCTCTCAAAAGGCTGAGTTTGATCCCCGGCACCCACATAAACATTCAGATGTGGTGGGGTTCGCTCGGAAAAAACTGAGGTGAATATCTCCAGGGAAACAACATTGATAAGATTGTCCTCTGGCCTCCAAATGCACTCAGCATGCATGCAGGGACGTACCCACACACACAGGCACGGACAGACGCTCGTCGTTCATAGGATCGCATAGAACCCCACGGACTTTCACAAGTCCCTGTCACAAGACTCTGTGTGACCAAGTTTGCAACACTAGTTTGGGATAATCTGTTATCAAATGCCATGTAAAGTGTTCCCACGAGACACACAGCATAGGACATGCTATAGTTTTTCAAAGACGAATAACAAAAGCCTTGTCATAGTCTCTCTGGAAATATCTTGAATGATCTTTAAAGTCTTTTTGCCTGAAGTGATCCAGAGATGACTCAAGACACAGGACACGTGTGCACACACGCACACTCGCGCACTCACATGCACAAATAAGTGTAAAAAATTCATAAAATTAAAAAATAACCCACACATTCACAGAAAGGGATTAGAGCACATTAACTGGTAAATATAAAAGAAGGCTGGCTGTGGAGGAGTATGACTTTGATCCCATCATTTGGGAGACAGAGCAAGGTAACCAGGCAGGCAGAACCGTGAGTTCGAGGTCAGCCTGGGATTAGAGCATGAGCCACTATGCTGACATGAGTCCTTAGCTCTTACTTTTCTTGCCGTAGCTTCCCGAGCGCCTAGCCTTGCCTAGGACACCTTTAATTTAATTAACCAAAGTTGGATGGAGGGAATTCCCTACAAAGGGACCAGAAGCTCATTAAAAGAAAAAAAGATTTTTTTTTTGAGACAGTTTTCTCAGTTTAGCCCTAGCTGTCTTGGAACTATCTCTGTAGACCAGGCTGACCTCAAACTTACAGATCTGCATGCCTCCTGAGTTCTGGGCTTAAAGGCATGTGCCACCACTGCCTAGTTTCAAAAATGTGTATTTTTAAAGATCTATTTATTATTATATGTAAGTACACTGTAGCTATCTTTAGACACACCAGAAGAGGGCGTCAGACCTCATTACAGATGATTGTGAGCCACCATGTGGTTGCTGGGATTTGAACTCAGGACCTTCTGAAGAGCAGTCAGTGCTTTTAACCGCTGAGCCATCTTTCCAGCTCGTCTTGTAATTTTTTTTTAAAAAAGATTATTTTATTTATGTGAGTACACAGTTGCTGTCTTCAAACACACCAGAAGAGGCCATCAGATCTTATTATAGATGGTCATGAGCCACCATGTGGTTGCTGGGAATTGAACTCGGGATCCTGGACAAGCAGTCAGTGTGCTTAACCTCTGAGCCATTTCTCCAGCTCCGTGTTTTGTAATTTTAAAAGATTTATTCTTGCTTTATACGTACAGATGTCTTATCTGCACGCATGCCTGTGCACCTCATTCATGCAGCCTTGGAACTGCTGTTACAGATGCTTGTGAGCTGCCATGTGTGTGCAGGGAACTGAACCGGAGTCCTCTGGAAGGGCAGCCAGTGATCTTAACTGTCGAGTCACCACTACTTCAGATCCCAGCATCTCTACTTCAGATCCTTATATAACCTTAGACAACCATTGCAGTTAGATTACAGAACTTGGGCTGGAACTCTGTGAGCTGTTAATGACCATGCAATCTACTAGAGGAGTCAAGCCTCCCGCATCACCTCCCAACCTGATGGAGGAGTCAAGTATCTTGCATCATCTCCCAGTCTGATGGAGGAGACAAGCCTTCCGCATCCCCTCCGCCCTCAAGTTTCTTGTCAGTCACTTCACTTGATTTTTTTTTGAGTCTCACTCTGAAGCTCAGCCTGACCTCACACTCTAAGTAGATGAGGTTAGCCTTGAACTCTTGCCTCATCTTCCGAGAGCTGGAGTTATAGGTGTGTGCACCATCACACCGAATCCGGAACATTAATTCCCAAGGCATTTCCCAAACCCTTTCCCTACAGAAACTGTATCATTTTACATACGAGCTTTTATTTTCTTTCTTTCTTTCTTTCTTTCTTTCTTTCTTTCTTTCTTTCTTTCTTTCTTTCTTTCTTTCTTTCTTTCTTTCTTTCTTTCTTTCTTTCTTTCTTTCTTTCTGGTTTTTTGGATTTGGCTTTTTTTTTTTCCCGAGACAGGGTTTCTCTGTATAGCTCTGGCTGTCCTGGAACTCACTCTGTAGACCAGGCTGGCCTTGAACCCAGAAATCCTCCTGCCTCTGCCTCCAAGAGTGCTGGGATTACAGGCGTGCTCCACCACTGCTAGGCTGAGCTTTTATCTTTAACTGCCAAGTGCCCCTGACATGTAAGTACTTTCCCCCTCTTAGCGATCAAGTCCTCCAGGAAGGCGAGGGAACAGCAGAAGAAACACAATTTTATATTTTCTCTTCAAAGTTTGAGCTGTGAGGTTGCTGCCGTGATTCCAACAGGCAGGCCAGCCAGAATGCTCACACCAGAGGTGAAAGCGGCTGATGGCCACTACTCTTCCTCTGTGGGAGGCTCTCCCTGCGTCTACAAGGTCACAGAAGCTGATTCAATGATGAGAATGGCCTGGCCAAGGGTCAGGATGGGGCCTGGGGAGATGGCTCAGTACGAAGAATGGAACTAGGTTCAAATCCAGAGCACCCACATAAAAAGCCAACTGTGGCCGTGGACTTGCCTCTAACCCCAGCACTGAGGCTGGGAAGGGGGACAGAAACGGGAGGCTCAAAGGAATAAAGGGGACACCTGTCACCCTGTCTGGCCTCCATAGATGGACACACGCTCACACAGGCACGCATGCATGCATAAATTGCTTGATTTTCCTTTACATCTGGGGTCAGCTTTCTAAGGACCATCCATCTTCATCTATCTCAGGAAGATCTGTCTTCTTTGTTCAGTGTTTTGCTCATTAATCATCCGGAAAAAGCACAAACACACGAAGCAGGAGCTGCGAGGGAAAGCTGTGTTTAGGACCACTCATTAAAATAATTGCCGTATGGACATTGGGGAGGAGGGCTCTGGTGCCCTCTGTTGGCCAGGCTAAGTATCGTCATCCTCTGACCCACCTAATCTTGCTTTGTCCTTCCCAACAAAATCTGAGTAACAAGGGCAGGAGGCCCCGCCCCGATCCCTCTGTCTCTGGTAAGAATACCAGCATTTGCAAGGCACCAGAGAATTCCGGAGGTTAGCCCTCAAACAGCTTTTGAGGCTGGCAGGCAATGACCAGAAGCAAAGACTCACAGGACTGGAAGAGAAACCCAAACCCAACACAGGAGAACGGGTCCCAGATGCTTTTGTCCCAGTGGACATAGCCACACCCGACATGTTTGTTAACCGGCTTTCTGTACTGTGACAACTACCCGAGTTCATGGGACTGTGGGGAGGCGAGACATCAGGACAGATGTACCCATAAGGGGGAAAAAAAAACATTCACCTTATGGTGGATGTCAAAACAGATCGGAAGGGGGGGGGGCAGGCTTCCACAATCTACTGGGCCACCACTGACTTAAAGACTTCCTGCAGGCCCCACTTCCTAAAGGCTCGGCCATCCCCCAACAGAGCCGATCTGAGGACTATACAGTTATCACATAGCTCTATGGGGAACACGTAAGATCTAAATTACAGGGGCTGGAGAGTTGACTCGGTCGTTAAGAAGACTTGTTGTTCTTGCAGAGGAGCTGGGTTCGATTCCTGACCCCACATGGCAGCTCGCAACCATCTACAACTCCAGTCCCAGGAGACATAATGCTCTCTTCTACCTCTGTGGCCACCAGACATACCTGCGGGTAAACACCCAGACACAGAAAAATCATAAGATATGGGGGGGACTTCCTGTCTGTTATTTGAAGCACAGAAGAAGGGAACATGATCCAGAGAGAACAGGAGACCCACCCACATACAAACAAAATATATTTTGATGTATTATTTTCATATATTAAGTAGTTTGTGAATAAAATATATATCCTGTGCATATGATATAAACGAAAAGGACGTGTATATAGGCCGTTGCTTTTCCATTATAGGAAGGGCTGAAAATGAAACCAGAAGGCCACGTGTGGTTCTATTTGCATAAAGGATTTTCAACTGAAGGTGACCTTGCCCCACTGGGGCCTTTGGCAATGCCTGGACATGCTTCTTACTGTCATGACTCAAGTTAGGGGTGTGCTGCTGACGTCTGATAGGCAGAGCTCAGGAATACTGTTAGGTACCCCACAAGGTACAAGAAAGCCTCATCTGGAGCTTACCCAGACCAGCATATGGAAGGATCAATAAGCCTCTCACACCGTGTGTACGGTGCAGGGTTAATAGAAGTGGGGGCAGTTACCAAGAGTTTTTATCATGTTCGGTCATTTGACATGTGACATATTAACTAGTCAAGGCCTATTTAAAAACTGAGTTTAATTTGGAAAGACACACACACACACACAGTGGTAATGTGGAAAACAGGCGAGGGTCTCTCTAGCAGACTTCAGGAGCCTGTGTTGTGTATCCAACTATGTAGGAACTCACCATGTGTTTCTCTCTCAGCTCCCTTTCTTGATCTGGACACATGTAGGAAGAGCTAGACTCAGGGACAAACCTTGACAGTCTCTTTCAGTACTGCACAATCCTGAATGATTACTTCATGGGCCTAGTTAAAGTCAAAACAACTCATTTGTACTTTTTTTTTTTTTTTTTTTTTTGAGTTAGGCTTTCTCTGTATATCCCTGGCTGGCCTGGAACTTGATATGTAGACAAGGTTGGCCTCATATTCACAGATACCTCCTGCCTCTGCCTCTGGAATACTGGGATTAAAGGCATGTGCCACCACATTTGGTTCAAAGCAGTTCTTAAAGCAGTTCACAGTACTGCTGAGTTTGGGGACATCTAGAAGAATCAAAGTCTAAAAGTAGGGGACCAGGTAGGTGGCTCAGTGGGCAAAGTGCTTGTTCTCTAAGCACAAGGACCTGGGTTGGATCCCTAGCACCCTCATAAAAAGTTGGGTGTAGCATCAGGTGTCTGCACCCCAGCATCAGGGTGCAGAGACAGGCGGACCTTGACGATGGAACTCCCTGACCAGCCAGATGAAACAAAATGGAGACCTCCAGGTTCAGCAAAGAGACACTATCTCAAGAAAGGTAGGTCAGCCGCCACACACGAAAATAATATATATATATATATATATATATATATATATATATATATATATATAGAGAGAGAGAGAGAGAGAGAGAGAGAGAGCAGAGAAGAGGGACAGCGGGAGAAGGAGTGGGTAAGGGGGTGAGGGAAGAAACGAGGGTGAAAATGACTAAACTCTACTCACTAAATGTATGAAACCATCAGACAAAAAAAACATGGGAAGATACAAGGCAGAAAAGCAATGAAGAAGATGTTCCCGTGTCAACCTCTGACCCTCACAAGTAAACACACACACAAACACACTCACACACATTCAAATACACACATGCACATGCACAAACACACTCACACACACACTCAAACACACACTCGGGCACACAAACACAATCACAAACACACACAAACACACACAAACACATGCGTTCACTCATTTGCACACACACTCAAACACAAACTCACACACACAAACACACACACATACACTCACACACATGCATAATGGCTAAAAGGACATTGCTTATGACAGGAAAAAAATTTCATCAAAGTTTCAAATTAGACACAAAACCATAAGCCAATGGAGTGCAAATCAACAACTTATTTTTATGACGATACACCTTTATCTACAGCTCAAAGACGGTACTGATAACAGGCAGGCAGATTCTTTTAGGTTTATCCAAACAAAGCCCACGTCTTCTGACAACCCCTGGAACAATGACGCGGCTTTTGTCATTCTCCCACTGCTAGCACAGCTGCTGCCGGCCCTTTCTGGTCTGTGGCATGATGACCTACCTGTGGCCTAGCTGGGTACTTAGATAATCAGTCTTTGTTCCAGTGTCACGAGCCCATGGCAAAGCACTACAGTTCACCACCAAGGTGACTGTAAACACAAACACAGGTGTCTGCTCTGAAACGACGGTCGGCTGCAGGCAAATTCAGAGGTCTAGATTTTGCTTACAGCGTTAAACTAATATGAGAAATTTGTCGTTAATAATCCCTGAGAATGCAAGCATGGGCCATAGAGTGGGAAACACCAGCGAGGTGTGTTGGCTCTGAATGCCTGCCTTCCAGCACCGAAGTCATCCACAGCTGGCCTTCACAGTTAACCGATCCAAAGCAAGCTATCCTACAAACACACACACACACACACACAGACACACACACACACACACCGTGTATTCCCACACAGAACTGTTAGGACTTGGACTGTATTTCTTTATCTGTTTGTCCGTTCGTTTTGGTTTTTTGGGGATAGGGTTTCTTTGTGTAGCCCTGGCTGTCCCGGAACTTACTCTGTAGACCAGGCTGGCCTCGAACTCACAGAGATCCACTTGCCTCTGGCCCCTGAGTGCTGGGATTAAAGATGTGTGCCACCACCATCCAGCTGAACTGTAATTGTTTTAAATGGGTTTATTTGACAGAATAGACATCTGTTCTTACATAGTTTTAGTTAGTTGGTTGGTTGGTTAGTTTTATCACATTTGTGAGTTCAATTAAAAAAAAAATCAAACTTTAGATTTAGTGTTTCTTTGAAAGAAAAAAATCAGAACTTCTGCCTGAGGGCCCTGGTTTCTCCACGGTCACGCCAGGCGGTCTCTACGTGATGCCCTGGTTGGAATATGGAGGCTGCAGCTTCTTGCTCACTGGCCATTGATCCTCAGTCATGTATGCTCCCTGAACGATCTCGTGATTGCTGCTGTAAAAGACACTTTAAGAGGCAAGCCAAGACTTCGGCCTTTCTCATTCTTGGCTTAACCTTCTGAGCACCACGGAGCCTCAGAGTCTTGCTTTCTTCATCCTGAAAATGGACGGACAACCCAAACCAGGGCTAATTTGTATCTCGGTATTTGATTCAAATTTGATAAACCACTGGTATCTGAGATGTCTTAAGAAACGCCGGCTGTGTTTGCATTTAGTTCTCCTCAGGAATGAATGTCAGCCCCTCCATTCTGTTGTAAGCTCAGGAGTAAGGACTTGTTGTGTGTTTGCAGAGTCCTGGATACAGAGACCGGGGAATGCACACTCAGATGACCTGGGGTTAGACTCCAGTCTAGCTATGTGCCATCTGTCGAGTGATTCAATCTTCTGGAACCTCTGTTTTATGGCCCGTAATAAAATACGCCAAGAAAATAGTGTCTATCGTATGAACTAAGATTTTATTATTTCTTTTAAAGCCATAGATAAATCATTCCATGTCAAATGTTAAGCACAAAATCCCACTTTGGATATTTCCCAGGGGTCAGCTGGGAAACCATGTTTCTCGGGATTTCAGTGGTCAGCTCTGTAATCTTACCAAGAATCTCCAGGTAAGTTGTGTGTGTGTGTGTGTGTGCAGGTGCTGCTGTGTGCATGTGCGTGTGGAGGTCAGGGGTCACGGCAGGAGTCAGTTCAAGTCTGTTTCCATCTTACGTTTTCGAGACCAGGTCTCTCCCTGGATCTGAAGCGTCCTGATTTAGTCACACGGGCGGTCTAGGGAGCCCTGAGCACCTTCCTTTCCTCTCCTTCTCACTGGCGGGACCACAGACATGCGATGCTGGGCTACACTTGTTCAGGTGAATTCTGGGGGACTGGGCTTTCTATGGTCTCCACACTTTCACGGAAAGCATGTTACCGACCAAACCACCTCCCCAGTTTTCCACAGTTTCCAGATGTTCTTCACAAACCAGAGCTGGAACCAGCATCTCTCCAGCCATATTTTTTGGGGGGGGGTTGTTTGGATTTGTTTTTTTCGAGACAGGATTTCTCTGTGTAGCCCTGGTTGTCCTGGAACTCACTCTGTAGACCAGGCTTGCCTTGAACTCAGAAATCCGCCTGCCTCTGCCTCCCAGAGTGCTGGGATTACAGCATTTTTAAAAAAGATTTATTTATTTAGTATATGTAAGTACACCGTAGCTGTCCTCAGACACTCCAGAAGAGGATATCAGATCTCATTACGGATAGTTGTGAGCCACCCTGTGGTTGCTGGGATTTGAACTCAGGACCTTTGGAAAAGTAGTCAGTGCTCTTAACCGCTGAGCCATCTCTCCAGCCCCCTCTCCTGCCATTTTTAAAAAAGATTTGTTATTTTTAGTTACATGTGTGTGTTCACGGAGAAGCCGGTGGCTCTGGGTGCCGGAGGATTGCAGTTACTGGTGATTGCGAGCTGCCCCACACAGGTGCTCAGAACCAAACCTGGGTCTTCTGCAAGAGCAGTACATGTTCTTACCCAAGTCACCTGTCCAGCCTCATCGTTACTACGGCTTTGATTGCTCCTGTCCACAGGCTGGGGAGTGTGGAAAGCAGTGTGTGCTTCAATTTATTTCAATTTTATTCATCTTGTCAATGCTGAGATATATTTGTGTATTCTACCAGTTTGTTATTTCCAGGATCCCGATGTTTTAATTTAACCATGTGCTGAATTAGTGTCCATGTACACACATGTACCTGCAGAATGCACACACACATGTTGGCTAGGTGTCACATACCTTTATATCTAGTTTGGTTTTTTAAGATTTAGTTCTTTATTATATGTAAGTCACTGTAGCTGTCTTCAGACACTCCAGAAGAAGGCATCAGATCTCATTACGGATGGTTGCGAGCCACCATGTGGTTGCTGGGATTTGAACTCAGGACCTTCAGAAGAGCAGTCGGTGCTTTTAACCACTGAGCCAACTGTCCAGCTGCTTATATCTAGTTTTATTTTGGTTCTCAAAGCAACCTCCTAAGGTGTGGTGTTTGGTAATAATGACTCAGGGAATGTAGCCCATACCTGCTACCCCACAACAAAGCAGAGGGCATTAGTAATGTATCCGTGCTGCATAATACTCCACTTCTAGTTGGAAGACAGGCATTTCCAGGGCCCCAGATCCTTCCAGGCTCATAGGCCTGGGGCTTGGCTCTGCCTCGCCTCTGCATGAGACAGGTTTATCTGGGGACTGTCCCACAGCGAGGAGTCCAGGGCTGAGATGATTTTGTTAAGCCTTATGTTAGGCATTCCTGCTGTGAAAACGGAAACAATGTAAAAGGAGAAAGGTTTTCCAAAAGTTTCCATCCATCATGATGGAGTGGGTGTCAGGAGCAGGGTTTGTATGGCAGGGGCCTGGAAGCCAAGAGTTCCTACCCTTTACTCCAGCTGGGCCTGAGTCTGTGGGAGCTGCTGTGTACCTCATGTACCTCACGGTAGGTCCTCCCCCTTAGTTAATCCTCTCTGGAAACTCCCTCACAAACACTCTGTCCCCCAAGGGCTTCTCCATTCAATCAAGTTAATCAAGTTAAGTTGCAGATAAGCCCAAAAGTGACAGTCTCCAAGAGAAATAATGTCTGAGCCACCAGGCTTTGTACCGTAAATCCAGGCACAGAGGTGGGAATGGGGTGGGGTCAAACTCAGTAGGTAAAGATGCCTAGATTTGATCCCTGAGATCCTAAGTTTCCCCCTGACTCTCCTCCGCATGCACACACACACACACACACACACACACACACAAAATAATTATAACTTAAAAATTGGCCTTAAAAGAAAAACCCCGCAGGGTTTACTTAGCACTCAGAGGTGGCTTCTTCCTAGCTCAGTGAGGCAGCCACTGTGCCCATTCACGTGTGGCAGAACTGACATGTCTACCAGGGATCAATGATCTTCCTTATTCATGATATGCTCCGGCCCCATAGTGATCTACAGTAACCCTGCTTCAGCAAGGGACACAATTCACAGATTACATCAGTTAGAGATTAATGGTAACTAGGTTAGTTACCTGTTTCATCTCTGACCAAACACCTGACAAGACAACTCCTGGGGAGAAGGAGTTACTGTAGCTCCTAGTTTTATGATGGAGTTGAGTCTGTGCCTGGGCTCTGGCCTGGGTGTGGGAGACAGCATCTTGGCATATCACTGGGGTGGGTGAGAAGCATAAAACTAAACTGGATGTAGGCCTCCTCATACCACTGACCTACTTCAGCCAGCTAAGACTCAAGACTCACCTCTGCAAGGGTCCACAGCCTCCCAAACACTGCCCGTAGTGGGAAGTATTTAAAAAGCACCTCCCGGCCAGGCCTCTTCACCAGGTCCCGGCGGGTCTCGCTCAGGGCAGCTCTCACTGTTGCCGCCCAGCCAATCTTTCCCAGCTAGCTCTCCCAGCATCCCAGCTGTGTTTCCTCTCCGCCATAGACGGTAACATAGACTCTGTAAACGGTGGGAGTCCCGTGCTCCGGTTCTGCACCCAAATACCTGGTAAAGCATGTCTCTTGAACTTAAATAGTTAACCACATATATTTATGTATATAAAACTCCCAATTACATAATGCCACTTTATAATGATAAAGTCTTATCCCAATATTCCTAACTTTTCCAAAACACCAGAAATACATCTGGATATCCGCGTCTCTAGTCCACCAAGTCTATCTCTCTCTCCCCGCCCCTCACTTCTCTTAGCTCCTCCTCCTCTCTCCCCTCCTATCACTGGCTCTCATTGCCTCTCTCTGCCTCTCTCTCTCTCTCTCTCTCTCTCTCTCTCTCTCTCTCTCTCTCTCTCTCTCTCTCTCTCTCTCTCTCTCTCTCTCTCTCTCTCTCTCTCTCTCTCTCTCCCCCCCCGCCCCTCCTTCTCTTAGCTCCTCCTCCTCTCTCCCCTCCAATCACTGGCCTCTCTCTCCGCCCCTCACTTCTCTTAGCTCCTCCTCCTCTCTCCCCTCCAATCACTGGCCTCTCATTGCCTCCGTGTGAATGGATAGGAAATATCTTGCAACAACTGCCCACAACTGGGGGCCACATGCTTAAACACTTGAGTCTGTGTAGGAACATTTGACATTCAAATCATTACACTAGCCAGGAATAAAACTGAACACCTAGAGTGGTAGACGCTAATACAAGGTATTCAAATACCTCTCAGAATGTCCTGCACTATGCTCACCACGGTTGACTGCATGTAGCTGAGGACCAAGAGGCACCACGGTGCCTGGTTTCCAAAGTGCTTGTGCGCACCTGTGACCAGCAGCGTGGACCACACGCTTGTGCCAAATAATACTGCCCGGTGCCATGAGACACTGCACCAATCACTGCTCTCAATCAAGCCACCACCTGTCATAGCTGCTGAGAAACGAAATCGTATTCATTTGTTTGTTTTCGACACAGGGTCTCGCTGTGTAGCACTGGCTGGCTTCAAACTGGACAAGTAGCTGAAGATGACCTTGGGTTCCTGATTTCCCTGCCTTCGCCTCTCACACGTTGGGACTAAAGGCAGGTGTGCCACCACACCTGGCTCATTTTTAATTTTGGAGATTTAAATTTTTTATATGTTAGCTTTTTTATAATTTTTCATAATGAAGTGACTCACATTGTAATAACTGTTTTCAAGCCACAGTGCAGAAGTGAGCTAGAATGGTTAGCTAGTAGGGACCACATACCTGTAATCTTCTGGTCTCTGAGCACACAAACAATACCCCTCTCCCCCAAAAAAGGGGAAAACAGTGTTGTGTGTTATGCTGGCAGTAGTATCAAGTATCTTAGTTTCTGTCAAATATCCTAATTTCTTTCACCTTCCTAATTGTATAGTTTTTGTTGAACTTTGGAAACCTCATGATGTTTTCCGCACAAGCCTAGGTGCATTAGGCTGTGTCATACAGATAGACAGACAGATAGACAGATAGATAGATACATAGCATATATCTATGTTATCTAGGTTTCTGTTGCATCATCTTGACATGATAAAAACATGTGATAATGCATTTCCCAAAACACATCCCTGTCAGGACATGATGTGTGTTTGCACACAGTCGTAGTCTCGGGAATTAAGAAATTTTAGAAAAGTCACCACCATTCAGCAGCAATGGTGTGGTCTAGCTCTCCAGCCCATCCTATGCTCTGCCTTACAAAAGCCTCCCTCTTTATTTTAGTGTTAGCTGTGTGTGTACGAAGGCTGGGGTTAGGTGTGCAGGAGTGCAGGTGTCTGAGGGGGTCATAGGTCAGATCTTCTGGAGTCAGACGCACTTTCGAAACCATCGCTCATGGGTGCTGGGAACTGAACTCAGACCCTCTGCAAGAGTGATACCTGCCCTTAACCACTGAGCCATCCCTCCAGTCTCCAAAATTAATTACAGGCTTATAAAAAGTTGCAAAAATAGTATAGAGAGATCTACACCCACCACCGAGCTCCTCCTAACAGCAGAATCTTGTATAACTGGTACTTTAGGTCCAAACCAGAGAACAGATATGGGAACAGTCTTAAGTCCTCCCCAGAGCTCCAGCAGATCTCACTACTCATGCATGTACTTATTATCATGTATTTATTATTATGCATGTATTACTACTACTACTATGAATTTGTTGTTGTTTGAGACAGGGTTTCCCTGTGTAGCTCAGGCTGGCTTCACTCTCTCAATATATAACCAATGCTTCCCTGGGAGCGAGATTCAAGGACCGTTCTCTCCTCCCCGCAGGATCTGTGTGTGTTTGCCCTTCCATTCGGTCAGAGGGCAAAGGATCAGACTCCATTAGCTGCGGGCATGGCTCTGAGGGCATGGCTCTGAGGGCATGGCTCCCTGGGTCAGCCTCAACTGTTTCCTCACCAGAAAAAGTCACATAAATTCACATCTGGTCCAGGCATGGTGGCATGGGCCTTTGATGCCAGCACTTGGAAGGCAGAGGCAGGTGGATGTCTGTGAGTGTGAAGATTTAGTGTCAGGACAGCCAGGAATACATAGTGAGAGCCTGTCTCAGAGAGAGAGAGAGAGAGAGAGAGAGAGAGAGAGAGAGAGAGAGAGAGAGAGAGAAGAAAAAAGAGAAAAGGCTAAGCCCCCATCCATCACTAGCTTTCTTGAGAGCAAGGCACAAGACGCCATTGAATCTGTCGCTCTAATGGCCCAGACACCAGCCAGCTCCCAAAATAGTGACAGGAAAAACAAAACTGTCCCCTCAAACAATCCACAGGCCTTTTCCTTTTTGGCAGGGAGAACTCACTCAACTAAATATGTTTACTTCCAGGTCCTGCAGAATGAAGACAGACAAACACAAAGTTATACACCCTGGGGCTGCGCTTTACAAATGAGGTTTCACAGGACTGACATGGGAGCTACCTCAAGCTAACGATACTTTCTGTACCCAACTTCCTAGTGAGGCACGAAGCCTGCAAAATTGAGGGCAGCCTGGGCTACACAGGGAGAGCCTATCTCAAACAAACCAATGACTAGAGATAGCCAAAGGAAACAGTTAAAAATCCACTGGGGTACACATGTCCCTACATTAATTAATTAATTAATTAATTAATCCATTCATTCATTTTTTTACTACTGTTTAGTATCCCTGATTCTCAAACTGGTGTGTGTGTGTGTGTGTGTGTGTGTGTGTGTGAGAGAGAGAGAGAGAGAGAGAGAGAGAGAGAGAGAGAGAGAGAGAAAGAGGAGGAGGAAGGAGGAAAAAATGAGGGACAGAGATAGAAGAGAAATACATTTCATCTTTTGCCTCTCTCTTCCTTCTCCCCTCCTCTGTTATGACAACTCTATTCAACCTCCTCTCCTCATCTCTCACAAAACAAAACAAATGTCTCGTGTGGGTAGCCTGTGTTGGTCTTGAAATCTTTATGTACCCAAGGATGATGTCAAAATCTTGACCCTCTTTCTTTGACCTGCCAAATGTTGGGATTACAGGACTCCAATACCATACCTAGCCAGTTTAAAGGGAACACACACATAGGGGCCCACGCGCCTGCACACACATGCACACTCCCAGCACGTGCACAAGTTCACATAGAGTCAAGGGGTATAGGTGTTATTGCCTGCACAATATATTTGTGCACCACTTGTGTGCCTAGTGCCCTTGAAGGCCAGAAGAGGGCGCTAGATCCTCTGGAACTGGAGTTACAGATGGTTGTGAGGCACCACGTGGGTTCTAGGATGTAACCTGGGTCCTCTTGCAGCTGAACTGTCTCTCCAGCCCCTAAGGGAACTATTTTCAAGGGTGGTCACCAGAATAGTTCCAGGGAAAAGCGGAGCTTAGAGTCAAACTGGAACTCAGCATCCTGCTATGATAAGGTTGCAGAAAATTGCTAAAGTCTGACTGGTAAATGCGGGAGCAACGGTTTCCCCTTGCAAAGGTGGGGGTGGCAGGAAGATGAACCCCCTGCCCCCACAGAAACAGCTGGGGCTACTGAGTCAAGTCTTGACTCCACCTGGGGTCATAAAGGCCTGTTTGGACCCCTCCTGCTTCTTCCGGTTGACACTGTGCTCACCCCAAGGCCTTCCCTTTAGGCCTCACAGTGGTCTCTGTGAGTCCAGAGGAGGGCATCTCCAGAAGGAGTTGCCACATGTCTTTGCCTGTTTCACATCTGCTCCAGTGGACAGAGGGAGTTTACCCCACATCTAAGAACAGATGACTGAGGTGGGGAGGGTTTTCCGCCTCCAGCAGAAACAACAGCCATGTGACCAAACCAGGTCTGCCAGGGACCTCCTGTCTTTGGTTACCACCAATAAGAAATAAACTCATCTGCCAGGTATGGTAGTGCACTGGGGAGGCAGAGGCAGGGGGATCTCTGAGAGTTTGAGGTCACTTTGGACTACAGAGTGAATTCCAGGCCAGTCAAGAATATACACTGGGTTTTTTTTTGTCCCAAACAAACAAACAGCCCAGCAAAAAACAAACCCTCAAGTTCTAACTATACAGGTATTGAGATGACATGTAGCAAGTACGCCCACCGCAAAAATAATTTCCGGAGAGATCCCACCTTCCATGATAAACTACCCCCACCAAGATGAACCCAGCCTCATGTAACTTGTGAAGTATGTCAGACTCCTTTTTGATCTTATTTAAGCCAGGGTGGTCCAAATTTCCATCATCTTCAACTGCTTCACTGTGGAGAATTAAAAAGTACATTGGCAATAGTTTCAAGTACTCAGCAAATAGTACTCATCACTAGTGTGCTAGGTACCGAGAGCTGTGCCAGTCAGGGTACCTACAGAGGAAGGAAGAGAGGAGAAGCCAAGCAGTCTCTGGTGGCACCCACAAAGCCCTGGTCTGACCCCCAGCACCTCTGACATAGTAGTCACACACCCACCTGCCCCAGGCCACAGCGATTTGACAGTCAAAAGAGAAAAACAGGTTTCAGCCTGGTCTGGGCCACTCAGCCTGTTTCGACACACAGTGCTTGCCCAACAATCTGTCAAGAGTGCAGAGGGCTAGTCCTTCCTGTATCCAAAATAATCACTACAGGCTCCACATTGTGTGTCTGTTCCGTGATAGCTGGTTTTTATATAATGGCAATGAATTCAACTGAAGCAGCGCTTGGGACAAAGGACAGGTATCTGTCTCCTCGGGTCACCCTCATAGGCAGCGACCAGAGCTGTCAGTCCATTTCCCAGAGAGCAGGATCAGCAGTGTGAATTCTGGTCCTTTCTCTCTCTTCTCCCAGTTCTTAAAAAAAGTTATATTATTATTATTATTAATTATTGTTGTTGTTAATATTCTGAAGGAATGTTTTTATGTAGCAAAGAATGTCCTTGAACTCTGAGGCCCTGTCCCTCTGCGTCTGAGCTGTACCAATCTGCTCGGCTTCCGGCAGCCTAAGGAACCCAGTGAGAGGCGTATATTAGGGAGGCCCTCTGCCAACCCCGCCACATCTCCAGCACACCCCTGCCTTCCTTTCAAGATTAAACAATTCTCTCTAACCACAGGACTGGAAAGCAGCACCATGGAAACGCTAGCTACCTATTCAGTAAGTAAATAAATAAATAAATAAATAACGCCAGCAGGCGAGAAGGTTGCCTGCAGTTTCTTAAAGAAGCTCTTCTGGGAGCCGCACGGAATGAGTTCACCCAGACCAGCAGCTCCTTCGGATGGGAGGGAGAAAGGGAGGACCCAGGAGACTCGACCTCCAGTGCTCACTGTGTGGGACGGTGAGGTGGCTCAGGTACCAGAAATCGACCTGAGGGGGTCGAGAGATGGCTCAGCTGTTTAGAGCAATTTTCTGCTCTTCTAGGGGAAGAGCAGTTCCTGGCACCCACATCAGACCGTTCACAACTGCCCGCAGCCTCAGCTTCAAAGATCTGACAGTCTTCTGGCCTCTGTGGGCACCCAAACACACGTGGCACACACACATATAAATAAAACAGAAAGTGTGAGGTGTACTGGCTTCTTGTAAACATCAGAGCTGGGCAATAGCTGTGCGAGGGCAGGAGGCAGCGGGGAAAGCACCGGCTCGTGGGAACTAACAGGTGTGCGGGAGGCCGAGGGATGCTGAGATTTTGTGACAGCGAGGTCCATATCACTTATGTAACATCACCTGATTCCCCACAAAGGGCTTCGAAATTTAAGAAGGGTGAAGGAGGGGGTGGGGCTGGGGTGGGGCAGGTGATGAGGAGGACCTGGTGAGTTGCTGGCTTCAGGAGATGAGGCACCAACAGCGTGCCCAGCATGCCCAGCGTGCCCAGAGAACCTAGCTGGAACTGGGTTCCGCAGCACACACCTGCAGTCCCAGCATTTGGAGTCTGGAGTTCAAATCCCAGCAGTTGAAAGTCAGGAGTTCAAAGTCACTATTGACAGCACTCTTAGCTCAGGGTCAGCTTGGGCTTCCCAAGACCCCCTAACAAACACACACACACACCCCTCAGGACCAAAATGAAACACTAAATAGAAACAGTGGGTGAGTCTTTTCAATAGAAGGATCAATAATCCAAATCAATAATCCCCTTGTTTGACAAACTGTAGCGTGGTAGCTGTTGTTTACAAAAGCAAAGGAAAAGAAGAAGAAAAAAGAAAAGCAAAGGCATTAAACTAGAAAGAGATGCTGGCTTACAACTAACCACCAACTTGGCTATGAGCCACCAAACCAGGAAGCCAGAAGAAAGACACATTCCACGCACTAACAATAAACCGTCAATCTAGAGCTGTGTGGCCTGAGTAATTATCTCCCAAGAATGAGGAAGAAAAAGATTTTCAGGAAACTGAAACAGTTGAGAAGTCTGAGGGGTAGAAAGCACTGAGGGGAAAGAAGGTCTGTGGGCAGTGAGTTTGCTCAGCTGCTGGGGTGGGGGTGGGGCACCAGGCAAGGGCGGAGAATGCTTCCCTGGAGGTAAATTAAACTGAACCGTTAAGTGCTGGGCAGTGGTGGCTCAGGCCTGTAATCCCAGCACTTGGGAAGCAGAGGCAGGCCAATTTCTGAGTTCGAGGCCAGCCTGGTCTACTACAGAGTGAGTTCCAGGACAGCCAGGGCTACACGGAGAAACCCTGTCTTGAAAAACAAACAAACAAACAAACAAAAAGGCACTGGAACGTCCTTTCAGATTTAAAAGCCTTTAGATCTACGGTCCTTGGAGGGGCCCACGTGTGCTGTCGGTACACATATGCATTCGGGGCATGGAGGCCTGAGGAGTGCTCTGCCTCATTATCTCCGAGATGGGATCTTTCACTGAACAAGGAGCTAGGCTGGTGGCCAGCAAGTCTCCTGTCTCTCCCCTCCCCCTTAACCCTCCAGCTTAGCCAGCTCCTTATGTAGACACTGAGGATTTGAACTCTGATCTTCACGTTTTGCACAGCAAGCTCTCTGAACCACTAACCGCCCCCCCCCCCACCCCAGTAGATCATTCAGTATAGCTATTCTAGAAACCTCCTCTCCACAAACATCTCCAACTCTAAGGGGACACTTTGCATTGTGAGACACAAGACACGGCTCACAGGCTGGAGACAAACCTGGAGTCGCGCTGATAAGATGGACATTTCCCCCTCTTGACTGTGGTTTCTCCCAGGAGCTGCCTCAGTAGTGTCTGCCTCTAGGAGCCCCTTCAAGGCTGCCCAAAGCTAGTATTTCCAAGCGAGATTCATTCTCTACAGAGATCTCAGGCATTGATAGGAATTTAGTGGCCTTTACAGCTTCAATGTAACGAGGTCTGTGCTGCCCCCAGCTGCTTCTGGAAACAAGGCAGATTTTTAAATAAATACTGTTTTTTCTCCTATGAATTATTTTCCCCTGTAAGGTGAAACCTCTTATAATTAGTTTGGGATATGGGAAGGAAAGCTTAGGTGAGAAAAGGAACCGAGGCTGGAGTTTGGCCTGTTTCTCACCTCAGGTCATAAGCTCAGACCTCTGGAAAATCAACCAGTCCCGTGGCTTTTCAGACTTTCCTTGACTCAAGCCTTATGGTAATGGAAGTCGATATAATCTTTCCACTGTGGCTTCAAAGCAGCACCATTCACAACTGCAGCTAAATCATCCTATTAATCTTTTACAAAGTCCAAATAAACTGAGCATGGTAAAATACACAGGTCTCTCGCTTTCTTACTGAGGGCTTGCTTGCTTATTTATTTACTTTTTATTTATTTAGGTTTTGTTGCTGCTGTTTGGGTTTTTGTTTGTTTGAGACAGGGCTTTTCTGTGTAGTTCTGGAACTCACTCTTTTTTGGGCAGGGGTTATTTATTTATTTATTTATTTAGAGATAGGGTTTCTCTGTTTAGCCCTGGCTGTCCTGGAACTCACTCTGTAGACCAGGCTGCCTCTGCCTCCCAAGTGCTGGGATTACAGGGGTGTACCACCACTGCCCGGCCTGGAACTCTATAGAGCAGGCTCAGAGATCCATCTGCCTCTGCCTCCCGAGTGTCCCATGCCTGCTTGGGTGCCTGCTGTAGCTTTTAACCTTTAAGATTCTTTAATGCCGTGACCCTGCCTGGTGTGGAGGTTGAGGCAGGAATATGGACAACTGAAGCCTGAACAACATCTGGAAACTTCATTTCAAAAACAACAAGAAGGGTGGGGCTGGAGAGGATGACTCAGTGGTTAAGAACACTGGCTGATCTTCTAAAGGACCGGGGTACAATTCCCAGCACTCACATGGTGGCTCACAACTGTCTGTAATTCCCGTTCCAGGGGATCTGACACCCTCACACCAATGCACATAAAATAAAATAAATATTTAAAGCCCAAAGAAGGGCTGGAGGCGTAGCTCAGTTGGTTCGTTGCTTGCCCAGCCTGTTGGGGTTCAATCCTCAGCATCACGTGACCCGTGTGTGGCGGTACGTTCCTGTCATCCCGGCACCCAGGAGTTGGATCATCCTTGGCCACATAGTGGGTCGAGGCTATCCTGGGACAAGAGGCACTGTCTCTAATAAACAAGCAAACAAACAAATATATATATGTGTGTGTGTGTGTGTGTGTGTGTGTGTGTATCCATCCCCACCACTAAGCACAGTTAGAGCTTAGGGACGCTGAATCTATGGTGAGGCAGGCAACTTGTCCACAAGTGCTGTTGGAACAACTGGACAGCTGTGTGTAGAAAACCGAAGTGAAATCTAAAATCAAAATGAATCTTGGATATAAAATTAAGATCTAAAAGTATAAAACTAACGGGGAGCATACACAGGAGAGAACGTCTATGACTTAATTAGGCTTTCCTGGAAATGACAAAATTTACATACAACCAGAGGAACAACTGGGGTCTGGAGCGATGGCTCCTGGTTCACAGCATTGGCTACTCTTTCAGAAGACCCAGGATCAGTTCCCAGCACTCACTTGGTAGCTCAAACCACCTGTATTCCCAGTTTCAAGGGACCTGACACCCTCTTCTGGCCTCTACAGGCATCATGCATGCACACAGGGCACACATGTACAAACAGGCCAACACTCTACACATAAGATAAAAATAAATAATCCTATAAGAATAAAATAAAACAAACCAAAAAAAAAAATCACCTCAGCCTGGGAGAAAAGTTTTCAAAGCAAGGATCTGTTGAGGAATTCACCACATGGTATAAGAGAAATGGTAAAGAGAAAAGGAAGCCAAGCCCTGGGAAATACAGTCAGTCAGTAAAACGCTTGCTTTGCAAGCGCGAGGACTTAGATTTAGGAGGGGTGGGGGTTAGCCTCCAGTGGTAATACCTGCTCGAAATCCCAGAGCTGGGGAGGCAGAGACAGGAGGATTCCGGGGATCAGGGGTCAGCCAGGCCTGTTGTGCAAGATCCAGACCAAAGAGAGACCCTGTCTCAAAACACGGTGGACATTACAACTGACCTCTAGCCTCTGTCCACACACTCATGACATGTCCGCCCCATACCACATGCACACCCACACACGCACATTCATATGCACACAAGCAAATCATCCTTCAAAACAGCAAATGATTCAAATAGACATTTCTCAAAACAAAACAAAACATACAGATGACAAAAAGACAAAGGAAAATTGATCAGCATTTTTGGTCACAAAGCGAACCAAAACCACAATGGTAAATCACTTCACACCCAACAGAGTCGCTAGAATCAAAGTATATCCTGGTGCGAAGTGAAACCCTCCCGGCCTTCCTTCATGGGCTACCAAGTAGTCCGGCTGCTTTGGGGACAGTCTATTGAAATCTCGAGATATTAATCTGAGTCACCTTCTATAATTCCATTTCTTAAGCTAAAAGAATCAAAAGGGAACACGTCTTCTGCAGAAGTTTGTCCATCAAGGTTCGCAGTAGCATTATATTCATAAAGGTCAAAATACGCAAGCAACTCAAAGATCTGCCAGCTGGTGAGCAGATGACCGAAATCTTAAATACGGTGAGATGGAATAGCACCTGACCACAACAATAGTAAAATGCTCACACTGTACAGCATGAATATACCTTTTGACTTCGGTTGGTGTCCTGTGTGTGAGTGTGTGTGTGTGTGTGAGATGCATGTATGTACTGTGAAGCCAGAGGTCGGCTTCAGATGTCTTCCTCTATTGTGTTACACCCTATAATATATATATATATTGGAGACAGGGCCTCTCATTAGACCTGGAGCTCATCAATGGGCCAGTAAGCTTAGTGAAGCCCTTGTCTCTGCCTCCTAGCACTGGGGTTGCAGCTACACACCACCTCACCCTGCTTTTTACGTGGGTGCTGTCGAGCTGGACTCAGACTCCCATGCTTGTGCCACAAGCCTCTTGTGAACTGCACGGATGATTCTTGGAAGCATGACACTAAGTGACAGCCATTGAAAAGTAAGGACCACGCAGAGCAGGACTCCATTTATGTGTAACATGCAGAGCAGGCAAATTCACAAAGACAGAAAGTAGGTTAGTGATTCCCGTAGGCAGACGAATGGGAAGAGTGGGGAGTGCCTGCTGGCAGGTGCAATCTCTTTTAATGAGGTGAAGTTCTAATTAGCTAATGGGGATAGTTTGTCCAAACCTATAATCATCTATGAGCCTCCGAATTGTACCTTATAAAAGGTCAACTTTACAAATGAGTCATATCTCAATAAAGCTAGGAATTCGTGCCTGGTACTGTAAACCCGATCATAATGGCTAGGGTGGACACAGTCCCTGGGGGTGAGCAGACTATTGTTACTTTGCTAAATGGGCCTGCTACTGTACTTTCTCCCTAAGTGGGACGTCTGCACCGTCCTTTCCAAGGCTCAGGGGACAGTAGAAGAGGGGGCAGAAAGATGTAAGAGCCACAGGATGGGAAAGAGAGCTGTGAGATGCTGTGTCCTGGATGTGACACGGCTATGGTACCCATCACCCCACAGCAACTGTGCCCACTTGCTTTACGCATGCACAAGACCCAGCCCACCCCTCCCTAAGGAGCCACAGGCAGTGAACAGTTGCTGGGGAGGGGGTCCCTTTCCCTAATGGTGTAGCCCCTGCTAAGCTGCCCTTGTTCAAGTAAACCCCTTACCCATGCTCACCCGGGCACCACCATGCCCTCCTCCTGTAAAATGAATTTTAACCACTCTAAGAGTAAAATGAAGGCTGGAGAGATGGCTCAGAGGTTAAGAGCACTGACTGCTCTTCCAGAGGTCCTGAGTTCAATTCCCAGCACCCACATGGTGGCTCACAACCATCTGTAATAGGATCTGATGCTCTCTTCTGGTGTGTCTGAAGACCATTTATTTATACATATAAATAAATAAATCTTTAAAAAAAGAGTAAAATGATCCAGAGAAAGAGAGAGAGAGAGAGAGAGAGATTTATTCTTTTTTGTTTGCTTGTTTTTGTTTTGTTTTTTTTTCAAGACAGAGTTTCTCTGTGTAGGCCTGGCTGTTTTGAAACTCGATCTATAGATCAGGCTGACCTCCAACTCAGAGAGAGAGATCTATTTGCCTCTGCCTGACAAGTGCTGGGATTAAAGGCGTGCGCCATAACTAGTTGGCCAGAGAGATTCATTTAGTTTAAAGGATGTTTGTTAAAATGTCGTTCAAAGGAGGAAACAAATGCATAAACAGCGGTAGGAGTCTGGCTGCTTCTGGGGTACCGTGTGGTCATTAGAAATGGAGTAAAGGGACCTCAAGTGTGGTTCAGTGGGTAAGAGTGCCGACTGCTCCTGCACCCCCACGGCAGCTCACGACTGTCTATGACTCTGTGTCTAGCTCTCTCTCTCTCTTTTTTTTTTTTAGCAACTTTTTTTTTTTATTTTATTCATATGAGTACACTGTTGCTGTCTTCAGACACACCAGAAGAGACCCTTACAGATGGTTGTGAGCCACCATGTGGTTGCTGGGAATTGAACTCAGGACCTCTGGAAGAGCAGTCGGTGCTCTTAACCACTGAGCCATCACTCCAGCCCTAGCTCTCTCTTTTGCCTTCCGTAGGCAACAGGCACACAGGTGGTACCCAAATACGCACACATCCTGGCAAAACACCTGCACACGTGAAATAATTAAATGAATATTTTTTAAAGGACAAAAGCAAGTTGGTCAGGGAGGTATATAATATATAATACTTATGCATTATGTAAGTTCATATAATAAAAAATCTTTTAAAAGATGGAATTTTAAAAATTCATATAATAAAAAAATGCTTTAATACCCTAGTAAGGGTGTCACATACAGTGGCATACTCCTTTAGTCCCCAAACTCTGAGGCACACCACAGGTGGATCTCTTCTACTTCTAGGTTAGCCTGGTCTACATAGTGAGTTTTGGTGTAGCCAGGGCTCCATGATGAGACCCTGCCTCACATAATCAGACAAAAAAAAGGTGGGAGGAATAAGAAATAAATGAATGAAGAAAAGAAAAAGAACAAGAGAAAGAGGAGGAGGAGGGAGCAAATATGATCAGAGTACATCATACAAAACTGTGAAAGAAGGTAATTTTAAAAATACACACGGCAGGCTGGGCAGCTGGCTCAGTGGTTGGTTAAGAGCACTTCTGCTGTTGCAGAAGACCAGAGTTCAGGTCCCAGCGCCCACTGTGGGCGGCTCCCAACTGCCTGTAACTCCAGCTCCTGGAGAGCTGAAGCCTTGGTGAGGGCTCCTGGGCCCACGCGCACAAACCTATTCACAGACACAGGCGCTACATATACCTAAAAGTAAAATAATCTTTAAAACAATGGGGCTAATCACTTCTGGGAAAAGGTAATCAGCGTCAGAGATAGCACGTAATGGCTTTGAGAGCGCATAGAGTAAAACTGGGCAGACGCGGAGAAGATTAGCATGGCCCGCTCGACACAGAGAAGATTAGCCCGGCCCGCTCGCACGGCTGACGGCGCAAATTCAGCCGCTTTCCCCTTTTAGTTCAGTTGCGGATCTCAGCCCATGGAAAGGAAGCTGCTGCCTACACTTGGATTGAGCTTTCCCATCACAACAAACCCAATTGAGAAGTCCCCTCAAAGACACACCCAGAGCCTTGTTCCTGGGTGACTAGAGTGTGTCAAGTGGACAACCCATTATCCACCACAGCCACAGCAAGAGACAGGTAGAGTTGTTTATGTTTTTAAAAATTATGGATAAGTAGCAGACAACTCAAGAAATTCCAGAAGATTTTCAGAAACTACCATGAAAGGTAAATAATGGTTCACCAAGAGTTCTTACCAACGAACAGTCAGCCCACAGCAGTTCTTTGTGCTGGAATTGTCCCACACATTTCAAGGCATTGGCATCCCTAGCCTGCACGGGGCATTAGCCAAGCAGTAGAAACCCCTACATTATGACAATCACCACTTCACGATGCTCCCCACTTTAGATGTAGAAGGGCACCGCACCTATGCTTGTATATGCGAGAGTGGGGGTGTGTGCGGAGGGGGGGCTTAGTTCATCTTTTTAAAGTTTCTTTTTCCTCACTGGCTGGCTTCTTTTTTTTTTCCTCTAAAGACTTTTGCGAAATGGAAATGAACCCTCACTCCTTTGAAAAGGGGCTGACAAGATGGGATTTAGATGCCAGCCCTCAGTCCACCCAATCCCGGTTGCCTCAGCTAAGTTTGCTTGGGACAGTTAAGCAAATAAAAGAGGACTTAACATCCTTACATAAATGCCATACTTCATTTGAAAGTCACCAATAACAGGAAGGAGTCAATTAGCCGAGATTGTTGCAATCGCTTTGATTCTGTTTCGAGTGCTTGTAATAGTTAGAAGATTGCAGCATCATCCAATTCACAGGTCAAGTACTGGGCTCTTACTAGCTTGTAATAAAACTGTAAAAGGAAAGAAACCCCTATAATTTGGTTTCAACATAGTTACCATGGCACAGCCCTGAGTATTAGGTTGATCTACAGCCACTCCCCCTGACCCCAACAGGCAATTATTCCAATTCTTTAAGGTTCAAACAGAAGTCACGTCTTGCAATGTTTGTATCGAGGTATGTCTTAAGAAATAGGATGGAAGAAGTCAGAAACACACCCACGGTCCTCCATCTGCAGTAATCACCATATTTCATGATATTCAAGAATTGGACCCTTATAAGCTGTATCTCAATCCAGATGCTAACTCATGAACAAATAAGTATCTTAGAATAAAGCACTGGGGATAGAGAGAGAAGGCTCGGGAGTTAAGAACACTAACTATTCTTTCAGAGGACTGGAATTCGGTTCCCAGCACCCACATCAGGTGGCTCCCAGGTATGTGTAACTCCAACCCAGGGGATCCAATGTCTCTTCCAGGTGAGCTGGCCAGAGAGTACGGGGGTGGGGGGTGGTGGGGGAGGGGGGAAGGTATGGGGGGAGGGCATGGGGGGGAGGGGGAGTCTCCTCCTCCAGTATCATGGTATGAGTGCCAATGTCAGACACACCCATGAGTGTGGTTTCTCATGGGTTCTGGGAATCTGAATTCAAGTCGTCACGTGGTGTGTCATTTCAGGTGATCCTGTGCATTTTCAATTCTCACGGTCCTTCTAGCCTGCACATAAATGGCACACACTACTGATGACATCAAGCAGCAGAACTTTGAGGAAAGGTGACCTCAGAATGTTCGCAAGTAACATACATCTGTGCTTTCTAGCCAACAGTTCTACTTTAAGGAACTTTTTTTTTCTTAGATAAAACCAACTAGATAAATAATGGAGAGATCAGCTGTCCTGTTAGCCAGAGCCATTCGTTCCTTCACCCTCCAGTGCAGGGGTGAGGAAACACTGGAAATCCTGCAAAACTCACACAGCATCTGTCTTACAGTGTTACTGCTGTGAACAGACACCACGACCAAGGCAACTCTAATAAGGACAACATTTAATTGGGGCTGGCTTACAGGTTCAGAGGTTCAGTCCATTATCATCAAGGCGGGAGCATGGCAGCATCCAGGCAGGCATGGTGCAGGAGGAACTGAGAGTTCTGTATCTTTATCCAAAGGAAGCCAAGGAGCAGAGTGTCTTCTAAGAAGGGTCTCAAAGCCCACAAAGACACTCTTCCTCTAAGAAGGCCACACCTCTTAATAGTGCCACTCCCTGGGCCAAGCATATTCAAATCACCAAAGCATTCATGCAAATAGGACCTGGGGGGATGGTTCACTGCTCTAGCTGAGCAGTGATGAGGATTGAGAGTTTGGGTCCCAGCACCTACAATGTAACAAGCTGGAATGGCAGCTATAATGTAACAAGCTGGCAATGCGTGATCAGGCGCCACACACACTTGTAACCCAAGTTGGGAGGATATGGAGGCAGGAGGATCACTGGCTTCTAGCCTAGTTGAGAAAATGCAAGCCCCTAGATTCAGGGAGAGACCCTGGTTCAAACAAAGACGGAGAGTGACAGAGGACACACAGGCCTCTTCGTTCACACACACAAACATACACACACACTAATAAATAAACTTAAAAAAATGTGTAAACAGCAGGCCACATATAATGAAAACAGCATAAGAGGAGTTTTGTTTTTGTTTTTATTTTTAAAGTGGAAAGACAGGCTGGAGCGATGGCTCGGTCCTTAAGAGCACCAGTTGACCTTCCAGAGGTCCTGAGTTCAATTTCCAACAACCACATGGTGGCTTACAACCATCTGTAATGGGACCTTTCTGGTGTGTCCGAAGACAGTGACAATGTACTCATAGACATAAAACAAATAAATTAATAAATTTTTTAAAAAAATGTTTTAAAGAGGAAAGGCCAGAACAATAAAC
Source organism: Apodemus sylvaticus (assembly GCF_947179515.1). NCBI lineage: Eukaryota > Metazoa > Chordata > Mammalia > Rodentia > Muridae > Apodemus > Apodemus sylvaticus. The sequence continues at coordinate 9,311,931 of NC_067478.1, read as the reverse complement.
CAATTTTTAAAAAAAAATTTAAATGATGTTTTTGGGCTGGAGAGATGGCTCAGTGGTTAAGAGCACCGACTACTCTTCTGAAGGTCCTGAGTTCAAATCCCAGCAATCACGTGGTGGCTCACAACCATCTGTAATGAGAGCCGACGCCCTCTCTGGTGTGTCTGAAGACAGCTACTGTGTACTTACATATATTAATAAATAAATGAATCTTTAAAAAAATGGTGTTTTCCTTATTTGAGAGAACATGCCAGGTTCTCAGTGTGCAGGAAGGAAAGACCCTCACATGAAGCCATGTCGCTGTGACAGTTTTACAGAGAAAGAACATTCTAATGGGATGGGGAAGTGAGCTGGAATTAACTTTTGGTTTTGAGAAAGATTCTCAGGCAGCACAGGCTAGCCTGGAACTTGCTATGTATCCAAGGATGACCTTGAACTCCTGACCCTCCTGCCTCGACTTCCATGTAAGTTAGCCTATGGCTCAGTGGTGAGGTGTTTGCCAAGTCATTGTTCAACTGTACCAGTCTAACCCAAGCCACCCGATGGCTATCACGGAAGAGAGGCAGGGCTGAACGTCCGTGGTCCACGTATGGCTTTTCTATTGCGGTGATAAAGCACGTGACCAAGGCGACTTATAGAAGAGTTTATTTGGGCTTATGGCCCCATGATGGCAGAGCTAAGGTGTGATGGCACAGGCAGGAAGTTTGAGGTCCCTCTCTTAAACCACAAACAGAAACAGATGAGTGCACCGGGAATGATCCCAGGCTAAAAGCTCACGCCACTGCTTCCTGGGACAAGGCCACATCTCCTAAGACTCCCCCAGCAATGCTGTTAATTGGGGAATCAAGTTTTCAAATATCTGAGACAATGGGGGACATCTTATTCAAACCACCACAGTCTGCTAAAGCCAAGGCTTCGTCTTTTGGAGCGAAAGGCAATGCACAGTGTCTAAGATCAGCAACAGACTCCAAGAGACAGTACCATAAACGTGTAAGACCGCAGGCGGCTCGGCAGTGAAGGTGCTGACTGGCAAGGTCCTTCAATCCCAGGAACCAACCTAGTACTGAGAACTGATTTCCTCATATTGACCTCTAACCTCCACTCTCATGCCTGCCAGGTAAATAAACAGAATAAAATAATATATGATTCAAAGCTCCAAGAGATCTGAATGCGGCTACCACTAGGTATGGAGACAGAGTGAAATTTGCGTTTTCCTGCCTGTAATACTATCTGGCTATTTATTTATTTATTTATTCATTCATTTATTTTGTTTCTTCCGGGTAGCTCTGCCTATCCTGGAACTCACTCTGTAGACTAAACAGGTCTTGAACTCACAGAGATCCACCTGCCTCAGACTCCCAAGTGCTGGGATTAAAGGTATGTGCCACCACTGCCCAGCTCAAGGATAATTTGACTCTAACGGGCACTGCTGTCTCTGTCTGAATAAGGCGGGCAATGGCTCAGTGGATAAAAAAAGTACCAGCTGCATGAAAGTCCTGATGCTGCCCTCTCAGTATCCATGCAAAAATCTGGGTGTAGTAGTTCATGCCTATAAGGCCAGTGCTTGGGGTTTGAGACAGATGGGTCCCAGAGTCTCAGCTAAATACCCAGGTTCAGTGAGAGACCGTATCTCCAAAAATAAGGTGGCAGGCTGGTAGGACGGCTGCACAGAGATAGGTGTTTGCCACCAATCCTAACATTGTCCTTCAAATCCCAGGAGCAACTTGGCGGAAGGAGAGAATTGATTGCCATAGCTTGTCCTCTGACCTCCACAGGCCACGCCCCCTCCCGAATAAAGAAGAGAACTCTGAAGACACCTGCTGTGGCTCTCCAGCGCCCACCACACCTGGATGAGCATAGCCACACACGCCCACGCACACACATACACCAAAGCCAAAAACTGTACTGAGCAGCTCACCGCAGCCTATAGACCCGTGGCAACCCATCGACGGTAGTTTGTCTCATCGATGGGATGAAGGGTCCGTCACAGTTCTTTTGCCTTCATGTTTTCTGAAGGTACGAAACAGAGAGCACATGAGCAGCAAACCAGACGACACTAAGTGGTGGTGGTCCCAGCCACCCCACAGAAGCCCCAACTCAGCCACTTGAGCGTCTGTTTGCTTTGCTGAAGCAGGAGAGCCTGCCAACTCCCTCACTCACACAGCAAATATTTGTCGAGCTCTCTAACGCCAGGCCAGGCCTAGCACTGTGACTGTACTACTCAGGGCTATTTAATAGGGCTGCAGATACCCTCGGGGCTTGGTGATGAGCTCAGCCACCGCTTTCCCAACTTTCTGTGGAAGCTGATTGGGTGGGTCTGGGGTGGATCTGCGCCTTGAACCATCAAGCTCCCTGGATCCACACACCAACTGCTCAAGGGCCCTTTCTCAGAGGGTCTACGCACGTCTCAGCCACTGTACACCACGACCCCCCTCCAATTCTCTAGCTTCCATACGGGCTGGATTTCAGTTTCACCAATGCTTCCTTGGGTCCCTAGATGCCACAGAAAGGAAACTCCTATTAGTCGACGCTCCTTAGCAGGTAAGAGCAGAGAGAAAAGGGCAGCCGTGGGTTTGAATCTCAGCTCCGTCCCCTCTCTGAACCTCAGTTTCCTCGCGGGTAAAATAAGCTTACTTACAACTACCTTCTCGGAAGAGCACTTCAGGGACTACACAAGCTCAGAAGCTTCTACAGGACTGACACCCTGTCAGAGGGCGAAGACAATAGATAGTGGCCGCCACAAGCACTCAACAGAACTCCAGGCGGAAGGCCTGGCTTCCCAGGAACAGTATGTACAAGCCTGCCTCCCTCCCAGGCACGTGCCCAGCCCCCATCAGGATGTGCTCGGTCTGTACAAAGGCCCTCAAGGTCTCAAAGAAGCTGAGATTCTCAGATTTATTCAGGGAAATGTTCTTGATTCATCTCAATCTGACTACAGGAAGATAAATTATGAGAAAGTTCTCTTCTTTGTAACTTATAATAGGAAAAGTTTTAGAAATGGGGGTGCGGCTCAGTGATAGAACACCCAACTGGCACGTGTAGCTCTGGGTTCCAGCGCAGCACTTTGGAAGGGTCAGTTTGATAAAGAGCTTTGTTTTTAGGGACCCATGCACGTGGAGGAGATCAGGTGAGGTAGGCCCTAGGTATTCCGGACACCCATGATCAATAAACGCCCACCAAAGTATCCCGCTGCCAGGAAAGGCCACCATCCTCTAATGAAAACAGCAAGCTGAGATGCCTCCCACAACAGACACCCTGAGGGTCACGACCCCGGTCCCCAAGGGAACTTCGGGTGAAAGAACCTGGGTGTGAGTTTTGCACTTTACAAAGACGCTGAGCTCAAGAGTGTTCCCGGAGTCCGCGGGAAGACCGGAGCCAGCTCGGTGGGCGGAGCTGGAGGCGCGAGCTAGCCGAGTCCACCTGCCTCCCTCTGCCCGGCCCAACCCGGCCCGGCCGGGCCCGGCGGACACTTACGATCTCTGCCACGATCAGGAGCCCCGGCGGGGTGCGGAGGAACTCTCGGTCGTAAGCGAAGCTGCTGCTGGTGGTGGAGAAGTTCTCCGCGAAGGAGCTGGTAGTGGTGGTGACCGTGTGCGAGCGCGCGCGCTGCTGCTCTTCCATCGTCGCGCCGGGAGCTGGCCCGGGTCCCCGGGGACCCTACCCCCACCCAATGAGTTCCCTGGGCTCAGGGTCGCGGGCCAGGGAATCGCGGCTGATGGGAGGCGGGCAAACCCGGGTGATCTCCAGGGTCAGGTCCGCAAGTGTCCCAACCCGTCGTTGCGCGCACTCTGGGTCTGTTCGGGACCCGGGAGCGGGATCGCTGGCGACCGGTAGCTGCGGACGGTGGGGGGAGGGGAGAGGAGGGGAGGGGCGTAGACTGGGTGAGGGCGGGCACTCCGGGACCTCCCCTCCGGGGCGCCGCCGCGCGGCCACAGCACCTGTCTCCCGGGGACTGAAAGCTCTCAGGGGTGCAGGGACGCTCACCGGATCGCTAAGGGTGAGCGGCACCTCCTGGTCACACCTCTCCTAGCTCGGGCCACAATCAGGCTCCTCCTACCTAGGGCCACCAGACTTGGACCAGCTTCCTCCCACCTGGCCGGACTAGCAGCACAGGGCCTCTTAAGGAAATCCAGGACTCCAGGGACGTGGCGGCTCCGGGACTCAGACAACCAGGCGGATGGGGGAGGGAGGCTAGAATCGTGACCCAACCAGACCTTAGACCGGAGATCGATGTGAGGCCGCTTGGACAGCCCTCACCTACTCTGCTGCAGCCGCCAGCAAAGCCGAGCGCTGTTTCCTGCCCCTCCTGTCCGGAACAATTTGAGGAATCAATTTAATCGCCCGGGACTAAGAGCAAGAGGCTTCCAGTCGCTCTCCACAACTCTGGCGGGGACTAGCTCGCGCATGGAGAGGAGGTGGAAGATGGGGAGATGTTCGGGGCTCCTGGTCAAGATGTATCATTAAAACGGATCCCATTAGCCTTGGAGGGGAGAAAAGTTGTTTCAAACTTAAAAGGAAACTGTGCAAAGTGATGTTTTTGACAAGCTAGCTGTGCTTCCTGGGGTCAGGGAGGAGGGGTGGACATCTCTGTGCGTGGGAAGCTGTGCGCCAGTCAGGTGAGTGCTGCACTGAACCCTGGGTACTCGTGGAATTAGCATGAAGTTATCCGTTCTGCTTTACCGCACCTCAGTGGTGCCACCCGAGATTCAAGACAGGCTTTGATGGACGACGGACATCTGGTCAAAATGATCTACGTCCCTGTGCCCCCTCCTGTTTTGTGAAGAGTGACAGTAGACAATTAATCTGAACCCACCAGGTGGCTTTTGATTCCGAGTGAAAGCATATCAGATCTTAAAAGTTGTCAGAGGGTGTATCCTATTGGTGGATCCAAAAAGAAAGCACAAATAGCAAGCCAATAGAAGGAGTTAGTTTATAGGAAATGGTTCCCACTCGTAATCCCAGCACTCAGGAGGCAGAGGCAGGCAGATTTCTGAGTTCGAGGCCAGCCTGATCTACAGAGTGAGTTCCAAGACAGCCAGAGATACATAGAGAAACCCTGCTTTGAAAAAAAAATAATAAAACAAACAAAAACATCTTTTTAAGCCAAATGGTGGTGTTGCACCTTTTAATCCTAGCCTGGGAAGTAGAGGTTTGAGGCCAGCCTGGTCTACAGAGTAAGTTCCAGGACAGCCAGAGATACACAGAAAAATCCTGTCTTAGGGGGTGGTAGTGGTGGTGGGGAAGAGTTTAAACCTGGAGCCTCTCTAGGAAAACTCTGGGGTAAAGCATTCAAAGACATATGAACAATTTCAGTGTGCTGGCTCATACCGATAATCCCATCACTGGGGGGAAGGGGGAGCAGGAAAACAGTTCAAAGCTAGTCTAAAGCTATAGGGTGAAACCCTGTCTGTGCTACCTAGTGAGCTCAGCCTGGATACAGAGTTCCTATCTCAAAATAAATAGTTTGAGGTCATATTGGGCTCCATGGAGGGTTGAGGCCAGGCTGGGCTACATAGTGAGCCCCTCCCACCCCCAATGAAAACATTTTTCCCCTCAAGGCACCACCTACCTGCCACTACCTGATATCAACTAGGGCTGGGATTAAAGGCATGAACCACCATTCCTTTATTTGTTTATATTTCATGTGCACGGTAGTATCAGATCCCCTGGAACTTGGGCTACAGACCTTGTGGGCTGCCATGTGGGTGCTGGGAACTGAACTCATATCCTCTGGAAGAGTAGCCAGTGCTCTCACCCACTGAGCTGCCTCTCCAGCCTCGGGAATTCAAGTTTTAGACCCCACTGTAGACCAACCCACCGAGAACGGAGCCAGGAAGCTGTCTGGGAATGAGCCTCCAGAAACCAAGTGCTCAGAGAAATTGCTAATGCTTTGGGAGTGAGAGCCATGGGCGTCTGGAGGAGCCGAAGGCAATGTGTACAACCATATCCAATAACGGAGACACGAAGTCTCAACCACTCTATTCCTAAGACAAAGGGCACTCCCTTTCTGAGAGTCTTGGAGCAGGATGACTTTCAGAATTCTGGCTTTTCTTTACTTTGGGAAGTTAGGCTAAACAGCTGGAGAAATGGCCTGGGCACTGAGAGCCAGACTGTTCTTACAGGAGACCGGAGTTGGGTTCCCAGCACCTGTGTCAAACAGCTCCTGACCACCTGCAGCTCCAGCTCCAGTGGCTCCAGTGCCCTCTTCTGGATTCCTCAGGGACCTGCACCTCACATACACTCACGAAGATACAGACATGCACATAATATGTATGTGGGGGGGGGGGAAACGTGTGTGCATGTATGTAGAGGGATGAGCATGTGTGCACAAATGTGGAGGAGCGAGTGTGTGTGTGTGCGCGCATATGTGTGTGGGGGAGTGAGTGCATATGTATGAGGCTAGAGGAGGACATTCAGTGTTGCATTCTGTTACTGTTTTATTCCCTCAAGACAGGGTCTCCCACTGGTCCAGGAGGTAGGCTGGCATCCAGCAAACCCCAGTGACCCCCCTGTATCCATCTCTGATGGTGCTGGAGTTAAAGACAACTTTGTGGCCAGACCCGGCTTTTTGTATGAATGCTGGGGCTTTGAACTCAGGTCCTTAGGCTTAGGCAGCACGTTCTCTTCTCCACCATCCACCTCCCCAGCTCCGACAGATGCGCACACAGTGTATGCAAGGACCCTGTGCAAGGTCCCAAACAATTGTACTGATTTTCCGTGGTGGGAATATGTATGTGTTGGGATTATCTATCACAGAGTAACAATGATTCTGAACATCAGCAGCTTCAAATCACCATTTTATTTGCTAAGGAAAATTTTGGTTATGAATTGCATCTGGGCTTGGCAGGCAGGTGTTCAGCTCCATGTTGGGTGGGAGGCATGCTCTCATCTGGCAACTGGCTGGGCTAGGTGAGTGACAAGGTGTCCCTCCCATAGATGCTACACTCACTAGGCTCTCTTTTCCATGAAGTTGGACTCTCTTGAAGCATGGTGGGCTCTGTAACTGACTGCTGGCTACTAAGAGGGGCAAAAGTGATACATTAGTTACTTTTCTTGTTGCTTTAAGTCCCTGACAAAGGCAACTTGAAGAAGTGAAGGCTTGCTGGATCTGCAGTTTGAGAAGGATACAGTCGCCATAACAGGAGAGGTCTGTTGGCAGGAGCATCTTGCAGCTGGCCACACTGTATCCACAGGCAGGAGGCAGAGAGCAGTGTGAGTGACACTCAGTTGGCTTTCTCCATGTCATTCTGTCCAAGTGTCTGGTACTGTCCTACCCAGGTTCATGGAGAGTCTTCTCAGTTTCGTAAAACTTGCCCGAGACTCTTCCTCAGACACACCCAGAGGTATGTCTCCTAGGTGATTCTAAATCCAATAAAGATAACCTGAAGATGAACTATCACAAGCAGGTACCTCAGGCCCAGACCCTCATGATACATCGCATCTTCAAAACAAAACACAACACAACACAACACAACACACAGACAACATACTCTACTGGCAAAGGCCAGCCAGATTCGAATAGGAAAAACAAACATCAGCTTTGCGTGGAAGGAGCCTCACAGAGTTCTGGGCATCTCCTGACCTACTAAAGAGACAAAGAAAGGTAACAAATAGCTCCAGTTCAGTTCAATTAGATTGCTCACCAGCTACATTTTTCTGTGAACTTAAGAACCTCTTCCCTGAGGAATTTGTGTGGGAATAGAACCTAGAGCTGAGATCTGAAGGAATAGAAAACCAAAGAAGAAATCAGGAAGATGGGAGGCTTGCTGTAAGGTTAAGGCATTTGCCACCAAGGCTGGGACCCATGTAGCAGAAGGAAGAAGTGACACCTTAGGGTTGTCCTCTGACCTCTAAACACACACTTTGGCAGCCCGCCCCCAAATATGAATACAAAGTTAAAACAGCCAAGTGTGGGGGTTTACATCCTCAGTCCTGCTTGGGAAACAGAGGCAGGCAGACTGATAAGAGTTTCAGAGTAGCCTGGTCTACATAGCTACACAGTAAGTTTCAAGCTAGCCCGAACTACACAGTGACTCCCTTTCTCAAAGAAAACAAGACTTCTAACTTCATCTGGGGCTGGAGAGATAGCTTAGTGTTTAAAAAGTGCTTGCTGCTCTTGCAAAGAATTCTCACGTTTGACTCTCCACATCCATATCAGACGGCTCACAAATGGCCAGTAACTCCAGATGGGGGTGCGGGGTTGGTGCTTCTGGCCTCTAAGGCAGCAACACTCACACGAACACCCACCCCTCACCAACATACATAGTTAAAAATTAAAACAAATCTATCTAAAATTAAAACAAAGGATGAGCTATCACAGCCCCAATACATACATAAGTAAAAGTTAAAACAAATCTATTTAAAATTAAAAAAAATTTAAATTAAAACAAAGGACAAGCTATAATACCAGTCTCCAGCCATCTTCGTTGGCACGAGCCCAGGTGAGCTGGTCAAGAGCAGCCAAGTGCCAAGGGCTCCCTGGAGAGTTGCTATTAGGGGACGTACAGTGACATTATTCTGGCTGCAGGACCATGCCATCCACTGAACAAATAAGACACAGCCCTCTCATGGGTACAGAGTGCCTAGAAGTCAAAAACAGTTTAAATAATTGAGTGGATAATTTGTGGTTTCTGCCTGCTATCGAAGAAAAGACCACGGCACAGTCTCGGTTATAAGATTGTCTTCTTAGGGTCACCTATCATTTATTTCTTTTAATTATTCCATTCCTTTTAAATTAAATATGGCTAGTTCAGGCAAGAAACGTCAATGGGTGTTAGGATTCATGGTAATAATAATAATAATAATAAAAATAATAAAAATAGTAATAATGATAAAAGACCATTTATATCATCTCAAAGACTCTTCTAGAAAATGCTATTTCTCCTCCTTGAATTTCATAACTTTGCAGGAGAGAAGCCCATGAAACTCAGGAGACATTGTGTGCCTCTCGCTATAATGCACTCAGTGGAATCTGACTCCCTCCTGCAGTGTTCCCATCCAAATGTGCGCTGGGTGTAATCACGGGGAAAGAGCAGACGAAAGCTGAGCGTGGTGTCACACACTGTGGTCCCGGGTTGGAGAGACGGAGGCAGACACTCAGGCTTGCTGCCCAGCCCATCTAGCCCCCTGGTGAGTTCCAGGATGGTGAGAGATCCCGTCTCGCCATTTTATGCACTGTGATCCGAGCTAGGGTGGATTGGGGCTGGAAAGATGGCTCTGTGGGTAAAAGGACAAATGCTCTTCTGCTCTTGCTGGGGACCCAGGTTTGATTCTCAGCACCCACATGAAGGCTCACAACCGCATGTGCATCTTGTCCCAGGGGGTCCGAGTCCCTCTTCTGTCCTCTACCGACTCTTGAACTTACGTGATGCACATAAACTCATGTAGGCAAGCATACAGATGCATAAATAAAACTAAAGAAATGTCTTTTTTAATGATTTGATTTTATTTGTATTTTATGTGCATTGGTATTTCGTATGTCTGAATGAGGGTGTTGGATCCTCTGGACCTGGAGTTACAGTGTGTACCGGGTGTGTTCTGGAAATGAACCTGGCTCCTCTGGAAGAGCAACCAGTGCTGTTAACTGCTCAGCCATCTCTCCAAATGGCAAAATAAATAAGACTTCTAAAAAAGGGGAATGGGAGTCGGGCAGTGGTAGCACATGGGGAGCAGAGGCAGATGGATTTCTGAGTTCGAGGCCAGCCTAGTCTACAGAGAGAGTTCCAGGACAGCCAGAGCTATACAGAGAAACCCTGTCTTGAACTCTCTCCCCCTTTCAAAAAAAAAGGGGGAGTGGGGGTGACACATAAGGAAAAATATCCAAAGTTGATTTATGGTCTCCTCATGCATATTCACACACACACACACACACACACACACACCGGTATGTCAGAGAAACATCTGTATGCCAACGCTCATTGCTGCGCCATTCACAACAGCTAAGAGCTGAAAACAACCTAAGTGCCACTAGCAGATAGATGGAAAATGTGCTCTATGTACACAATGGGATATTATCGCACAGGAAAGGAAGGGAAATTCTATCATTTGCAATAGCATTGGTGGCACTGGAGGTTCATGAAATAAGGCAGATACAGAAACACAAATGCTGCATCGTCTCAATGTGGGAGCTAAACAGTGGATCTCATGCAAGCCGAGAAAGTAACAGTTGCTACCAAAGCCCGAGCTGCGGATGGGGAGGGGTGGAGAGAAGATGGCTGTGTGGTAGGGCTGGCTGGGAGGAGCAGTGTCTGGCGCTCTGACGATGGGAACTGTCAGGGACCACAGTTAATTGACTGTTTTCAAGGAGCTAGGAGAGAGGGTTGTTTTTGGATTTTTCTCATCAAAGAAGTAACAACAGTCAAGGGGAGATAGGCTGTCACCTTGATCTGGTCACTGCACATGTTGAAATGTCACACTGTAATACATAGCCATTTATAATCACTATATGTTGGTTAAAAATAAAAATATAGTTTTAAAATTTTCCAGAGGTTGTAGATATAACTTATGGCCCTGGATTCAGTTCCCATCACTACAAAAACAAACAAACAGATAAACTATTAAAACCTCATTAAGGTCTTGGTCAGAAGAAGAAAATGGACTCCTCAAAGTTGTTCGTTTTTTGTTTTTGTTTTTGTTTTGTTTAAGAAAAACCAAACCGGGGCTGGAGAGATGGTTCAGTGGCTACTGACTGCTCTTCAGAAGGTCCTGAGTTCAAATCCCAGCAACCACATGGTGACTCAAAACCATCTGTAATGAGATCTGACTCACCCTCTTCTGGTGTGTCTGAGGACAGCTACTGTACTTACATGTAATAAATAAATAAATCTTTAAAAACAACAACAACAACAACAAAAAGAACAAGCCAAACAGAATGCCACTGTGTAGTCCTGGCTAGCCTAGAGCTCCTTATGTAGACCAGACTGGTCTTGACCTCATAAAGATCCACCTGCCTCTGCCTCTAAGATTAAGCTGTGGCTACCATGCCTAGCTTTCCCTAAAGTCCTTATCTGCATTCGGAGCCTTAAAATGCATTTACCTAAGGTGTGGCATTTACTACTAGAATACACAGTTTGGAAAATAAGACGCAGTCTCTTCCCAGTTGGAGCATCAAGAGTGGCTCGCAGCAGGGATGAGTGGTACCCCATTAGGCCAGAGACTGAGCAAAGATGGGTGGGACCCACTGGGCAACAAATGGGCCAGGGACAACTTTGTCTAGGATGAGGGTAGCAAGATCAGTCTGGGCTAGGGCACGGTTTCTTCCGAGAGCAAATATTTACATTGCCGTCAAGGGGTTGTTCAGATTTAACTAAGCAAAGAATGACAAATGACGGGCTAGATGAGGAAACTATAGAACAGAGAGAGTCGGCCAGACAGGAAGCTCTAGGTAGGTGTTTTTGCTGATACAGTTAGAGGGAAATGCCTCCCATGTGGAAATCAGAGAGCCTTTCCTCCCTGCTCCTCCTCTTCAATAAACATCCTATGGGTGGACATTCTACTGTCGGAGATAGGGAAGGGGATTTGGGATGAGACTCAACTCCTAGCCCTGAGCATGATGTCATATACTTGTAATCCCTTCATTTAGGAGGCAGCAGAGACAGGAGGACAGAGAGGCCATCCTAGGCTACACACAAAGACTCTGCATGCCCCACGCAGCATAGCCACAGATTATAATCTTTTTAGGGGGTAAAATGCTTTAAGTCTGTCTTGTTCTACACACTCGCTACTTTTGGTCAGCAGCTATTTATAAAAGCTAATAGATACAGGATATATAATGTCCAATAAGTGGAGGGAGGGTACCGGCTAGTTTCTCCCACCCGGAGGCTTAGAATGCCCTCGAGTCTGGTTAGCAGGTAATCACGGAGGCGAATTGAAGGAAAGTCAAGTTTAATCAAACAAGGAGTCGGGACAGATACAAAAAGATGGTGACCCCTGGGTGAACCGTGTCTCCTGATGAGGTCCAAGTGAGAAGGACCCTGCTTTCTAGAAATAGGCCAGTTAGCTTGGCAGAAGCTGCAGGAGAGGCTCCACAGAGCAGGGCGGGGCGTTGGAGAGGATGCAACCGGAAGTTCCTCAGAATGCAGCCGGAAGTTCCAGTTCACAGAGACCTGAGGGTGTAGGAAGCATCACAGACCCAACCCGCAGAATGCAGCCAGAGTTCCACAGAACAAAATTAGGAGTAAAGCTGGAAGGCCGCAGCTACTTCACACACCGTGCGGTTGTTGCTAGGGCCTGCTACCTTGCTGAATGCCAGTGGGCCAGTCTTGAAAGCCCTGTTCCTGGCACTGCCAATCTAAGTTCTGCCAGGTGGAAGGACTTGGAACCTCACCTTGGCGCTCACCTGGCGGTCCTGATGCCAACACCTTTCGCTCGTTAGTGTTCATTAGGCGCCCACGTTTGAATTCCTGTCTGAGGAGCTGGGTGAGCAGAAGGACCTGCCCTCAGAATGCTGGTCACACCCAAGGAAGGGTCGAGATGTGTCTACAGAGCAGTTGGAAGCACACCACACGTTGGACGGGAGCATTAGAAGCAGCAATTATATCTGTCAAGTGCCTCACCTGACGGCACTAGCCAAAGGAACTTTCAAAACAAGCAATTTCCAGAGTGCCTTTTTGCTTACCAAGGACTTCTGCTTTGGGAAGAATGCATTGGAGAGTTCTGCACCCTGGGCACCAACAAATATTTAGATGTTTGTTCACAGACAATGAACTGTTTGCAAAGAGCTGATGAACCCCCGGAATTTAGAGGTGGCTAGGGTCCTTATTCAACAAGAAAAATAAAACACCACAGTACATTTAAGCATTCCTGAAGAGTTCCTGGCAAGCAGCAGGTAAACTGTGTTATAGGATTGTTCTACAGTTCCTGTTGCCTGTGTGTTTGTAAAGCCAAGAGTCCTCCCTCCCTCCTGAGTGTGTGTGTGTGTGTGTGTGTTGTGCACATGCATGTGAAGTGCAGAGACAGCCTTGGGTGTTACTCCTCAGATATTTTCTGCTTTCTGTCTGAGACAAGGTCTCAACTTTGCTGAGATGGTTAAGCTAAGCCAGTCAGCTAGCTGGTGAACTTCCCAGGAGCCACCTGTCCCACCTTGGGTGGTCAGGTACATGCTCCCACATCTAGATTTTTACCTGGGCCTGAACATCAGACACAGGGCCTCACACTTGCCTGGTAAGTTCTTTACTGACTGAGCCATCTCCTTAGGCCTCCATCTTTTAAAAACCTCCTTTTGCTTAAAGGCAACCAACTGTTCCTCTGGTCCCTGGTCTCCATGTGGCTGCTTTAGAAGGTGGGGAGAGGCTCCAGACCTGACTTGTAAGGCCCTGCCCTGAGCTTTACAAGATGATAGCATTAGGCTAATTACTGGCTGACAAGAAGCTTGGGTTCATCCTTCTCTCTGACCTGGAGAATGTGTAACCAGAGGAACCAGTTAGATTCCCCGGCACAGTAAGGGGGCAGACACAGAGCAGGGCACTTACTTGATTGTAGCTAGGCAAATGGCTGTACTAGTGTCTTGTCTCTGAGGAAAGGTGGTATTGGCAGAGAAGAGATGATAGAGACGGTGCCACCGTGATTGGCAGATGGTAATTGTTCAGCAAGATGTGGGGAGAAGCCCGGATGCGGGGCAGTGGTGCCTTCTGCTAGGCCACTGTGGACTCTCTGAAGGCTTTGCTGGATATGTACTGAGGAAGAGCTTCACACAGGACTGTTTTTTATTTATCTCCATCTCTAGAAATGGTCCACTCCATATCGCAAGGAGCGTGGGTACATTGTATGAGGCTAACTAGAGAGGATCTTTTGGGTCACCTTATTTCCTGAATGCAGCAAAGACCTAGTTTTCTCCTGGACCCACCTCCTTCAAGAATGGATTTTTTTGGGGGGGGTTGTTATTGTTTTGATTTGTCTGTTTTTTTTAAGTCAGAGTCTTGTGTAGCCCAGATGCTTCCAATTTACTATGCTGTAGAGGATGACCTCAAATTTCTGATGCCCCTGCCTCTGTTTCCTGAGTGCTGAGATGGGGTAGGTGGGAACACCTCTACATCCTCAGAGAAATTCTGCAAAGTGGGTGTGGTCAACCGGTATCTGCAGTGAGGCATCTGCAGTGAGGCATCTGCAGTGAGGCATCTGCAGTGAGGCATCTGAGGCTCAGAGTGGTTCAGTCATTCGCCTGAGGTCGCGTCACTGCCTTGGTGGACCGACTGGATTTCAGCAGTTTTCCTGAGGTTTCCTTTTCAGAGCTCTGCAGCGATGCCTCCTGTAGGGGGTGACTCATTCAGGAGAGGCATTTCTACAACATCTGGGCCGTGATTCACAGACCTTTTATTGCTCTCCTGAGCAACCTGGGCAGCTTGGTACTCCTCGTCCTGTCTCACAGAGGTAATTATGCTCCCGTGCTCCCAAAGGCAGCACACTGCTCCTCCAAGAGGCTGCAGAGACTCCAGGCTGCCAACTCCTCTGCAGAAAGAACCAGTCTGCGGCCTTCTTCAAGCTTGGAGAGCAAAACCAAAAACCAAGGCTTCTCTTTACATGAATGTTATGGGACAGCAGGGAAGGCTGTGCGTTCCTGGGGACACAGAATGCTATGTGTGCTGCCTTTTAGAGGTCTCTGCCCCCATCAGCTTGACTCAGAACTCCTTATGTAGCTGGTGATGACCTCGAACTCCTAATCCCCCTCTTTTTACCTCACAAGTGCTGGGATCACCCTAATTCCTGGTTTGTGTGGGGGCCGTGGAGCAAACCCAGGACCTCTAAGTGAGCTACGGTTCTCGCCCCTGGGTTGGCTTTTTAAAGGTATGTAGACATCCCAGGTTGCAGGTGACAGAGACATGAGGACCCCAGCCTGTAAATAGACCCTCATCTAGAGACAAACACCAAGTTCTCTTCAAACAGCCACTCATAACCTCACGGGGGGGGGGGGGGGGGAGGGGGGAAGGCGGAGCACCCCAGTTCTCTCTTCCCAGAGGAGTCCAGCTTTCTCTCTGGTCTCTGGGGACATGGTAGTCAGCAGTATTTTACTGCCTGTTTTCCTGGATTGACAAAGACAGGGAGGCTGAGCTAGAACTTGCGTCTTGGGCCTCATTTTCCCTAGAGCGTGTCCAGTGGTTAGGCTTTCGTTCCCTTCCTGTCCCTCGCCTACCAGCAATGGCTGCTGCTCTGTGAACTGGGGGAGAGAGAACAGCAAAGACAGATGTCTTAGGTCTGGGCCTCAACCTTAGCTGCAGGTGGGGGTTACCTGAGGAGCTTCAGAGCTCCCCAAGTCCACGCCAGTGCCTGCACACTCATTATTTTAAAAGTTTGATTTTCGTTTATCTCGGTGTGGTGACTTGTGTCTTTGAACCCAGCGCTCAGGAGGTAGAGAAAGACAGAGATCTGTGAGATCAAGGCTAGCCTGGTCTACATAGTGAGTTCTATTGCAGCCAGGGCAGACACATACACATACACACACACACACACACACACACACACACACACACACACACACACAGGTAAAACAAACACATATAATAAAAAGTAATGAAAAAAGGCTTTGATCTCACTAGAGATATCTGTAAGTATGTGTGTGTGTGTGTGTTCCAGCACACTTGTGTGTTAGGGTGTACATGTACATGTGTGTGCATGTGGAGGCCAGAGACCAACCGTGGCTGTTGTTCCTCAGGAACCATTTACCTTGCCTTTCCCCACAGGCCCAGAGCTCACTCACCAGTGAGCTGTCTCACCAGACAAGCCTGGGCTGTCTGCCCAGCGAACTCCAAGGAGCTCCCTGGCACAGGGATTCCAGCTCAGGCCACCATGTCTGGGAGTCAGACTCGGATCCTCATGCTTGTAAGGCAAACACTTTACCAACTGAACTATCATGAAGGGTTTTTTCCTATTTGTTTATTTATTTATTTACTTACTTACTTATTCATTTTTAATTATTCCGCCAGACAGAAGTTGTGTATGCTTTTAATCCCAGCACTTGGCAGGCAGAGGAAGTTGGATCTCTGAGTTTGAGGCCAGCCTACAGAAGGGGGTTCCAGGATGGCCAGAGCTACGCAGAGAAACCCTGTCTTGGGATCTGGGTTCAAGTCTCAGCACTCCCATGGCAGCTCAGGAGTGATTCCAGCTCTAGTTCCAGGGCATTTGGCATACACAGAAAAACACGTAGGCAAAGCACATAAAGTAAAAGTAAATTTTAAAAAAAATGTACTGTTAGGGTGTTTGTGTGTGTGTGTTTATGGGGGGGGGGAAGAGAGAGAGATAGAGATTGAGCACTTTGACAGAGGTCCTGAGGGCGGGCGCCATAGCAGGTGTGTGGAGGTCAGAGGACAGCTGTGTGGAATGGGCTCTCTGTTTCCACCTTTCCTGGGTTCCAGGGGTCAAACTTGGGTCACTAGGCTTGTATGGCCAGCCCCTTTACCCTCGGTGCCATCCCTCCAGGCCCCAAGAGACTTTCTTCCAATGTGCAGACAGCCCCCACTTTCCCAGACGAGCCTTAACTGGTGTGGCGTGTAACTGGGAGGGAGAGTGGGCCTTTGAGGGGCTCCCGAGGTGACTGCAACAGAAGCATCTGACCGCCCGGCACGAAGGGCTATCTCTCCATCATTCCCACCCGATGCCTCTGTTTTCCACCTCCCAACCCTTTCTCCTAAACTAGGAGAGTCAATACTGAAAAAAAAAATCCCAATTCTGCTCAGCTAGTGAATTCCAAGAAAGCAATTACACGATTGTACAGTTTGATTTAAGTTTAAGGAAGGTTAAATAGCTCCAGGCAAAATTACAATGGAAAGAATCTTCTGGAATCCTTACAGGAATGACTGTGCCTCTCTCTGCGCCCCTCCGGAGCCCTGCTCCCAGAGTTGAGGTGTACTTTCTCTCTTCTCAGCCACTTTTCCAAGCAGATGAAAGAAAAGATCACCAGGGTTTGTGATCTGGCCGTGATGCCCATTTGTTATTGATTTGATGCCTCAGCCCACAGAGGTGTTGGATTTTGTTTAAAGCTCGCCTCAGCTCCAGGGCTGCCGAGTCACGCTTCGCCTCACACTGTGAGTGACTAAGCTACAAGGCACTCTCCGGCTGTGTAGCCATGAGAGACTGGGCTCCCATTCTCTTCCTGGATAGCATCAGAGGAAACAGTTGAAGGCCATTGTGGGTCAGCCATCCTTTTGGGACAGACAGCCCTTGCTGCAGGAGGAGGTGCTTCCTAGCTTTCTAGGAACAGGGTCACCGCTCTGCCCCCTGTGTCTGTCTTCACTGGGACCTGGCTTTCCCCTTACCTCCCCAACTCCCTCCCTTTTCTTTTCCAGGGAAAGAACCCCATCTCCTAACTCCGGCCTGTGGCAGATGTTGAAGGTGAGAACCAGAGCGTTTACTTTCTAGGAGGCAGGCAAGGGGACTGGGGAGCTGTGGTTGTGTCATTGAGAGGAGACAGACCTGAGCCAGGGCTTGTCGTCTCCCCCTGGACAGCAGCCCGCAACCACGGCTTCTCGGCTCCTGTTGAGCTCTGCTCTGAGGCTGAGGGAAGATGGCACATGGGGAGAGACGGTTTGGTACGCACTGAGGGTGCACGTCCACCCCGAAGGCCTCGATGGGAGGATGAGTCTGAGGCCATCTCTTGCTTCACATCTGGGTCCAGATGGGCTCAGGGCGGTAAGCAGCGCCTCACCTTCCTTTGCCATCTTGGTTGATAGGAATGGAGACCCATCTCAGTGTTTAATGACGTATGTTTTTGCCTAAGGAAAAGTTTTAGGTTGAATATATATATATGTTCCTTTGTTGATGTCTTGATGCTGTGGGCCCGTCGCCTGGATCACCCTTTCTCCCCGGTCTACAAAATTTACTCATGCTGTCGGATGCGACTGAAGCCTGAGTTCCCCGTGAGTCCTGCCTAATAAAAGTTAGTCTCGGGCTGGGTATGTATGAGTGCATGCCTGCAAGCACAAGGACCTGAGTTCAGATCCCTGTCACCCACGAGAACCCAGGCATAACCTGGGCATCTGCAACCCCAGTGCTGTGGTGACTGGAGACAAGGACCTGGGGGAAATGACAGGGTCTGGGCTCAATGAGAGAGAGACCTGTCTCAGTGAGACTGATAAGGAGGATGCCTGACGTCTCTGGCCTCCATACATGCACACACACACAATGACACACACATACTCATACAGACACACACACAAACCCACACATACACACACAGACACACACACACACACAAACCCACACATACACACACAGACACAGACACACACAGACACACAGACACACACACACACACACACACACAGAGTCCTGAAATCCCTTAAACTACTGTTACAGTGGGCACAATGTTTTAGTTTTAAAAGTATCTTACTAGGATTGGGCTTTGGTCCTCTCTCTCTCTCTCTCTCTCTCTCTCTCTCTCTCGTGGTTTTTTTTTTTTTGTGTGTGTGATATTTTTATGTATTTCCATGTAGCCCTGGCTGTCCTAGAACTCACTCTGTCGACCAGGCCAGCCTCGAACTTAGAGATCTGCCTGCCTCTGCCTCCCGAGTGCTGGGATGATAGCTGGGCCCTATGCCCTGGCGGTGACCTTTTTATACACCGAGTGCTTAAGGACAGGGCCCCCCATTCCCCTAAGGACTAGTACAGTGCTTTACACAGAGCTGGCACCCAGTACCTGGGCACAAGGGGGTGAGTGGGTTTGCAAATGCTCTAACCAGTGACCATAAAAACAAATAAAACCAAAAATCATTGTTCTCACCTCCAAGGACTAAGAAAGAACTTGTCCTGAAGCCAAGTGTGAGCAGCCTACACAGCCCAGGATACAGAGCTAGGTTACATCAAAGGAGTTTCACAGACTTTTACTAGCAGAACAAAGAAAGTCATGAACTAATGCACTTTGAAAATGCCATGGCGGGTACATCAGGGAAGCAGGGTACATGGGGCAGATGGACTCGGATGCTGTCCGATAGCATTCTTCACCCTCCTATGGGTGGAGGGTTTGGTTAGTACATTCCAAAGGTCTTGATTTAGTTAACAAGCTGTTAGGAAAAGCCCTTTGGTGGGGTGGAGGGGTGGGGTGGGGGGGAAGGCCAGCGATAGCCTAAGAGAAATCACGATTAGGTTCCCAGACCCTGTAACATTCCAAACCCAGCATTCATTGAGCGATAATCAGTCGTCAGCCTCAGCGCACACACAGCTCCTCTACAAGAATTTCCTTTCACAATAACAACTAGTTACCAAATAGAGGTTTGTGTCAGTATCCATCCAACTGACCAAATCTTCATAGCTTTTATTTGAATGAGTTTTATCCAGGCAGGATCTCATGTAGCCCAGGCTAACCTCAAGGGTACTATGTGTAGGAGATGTCCTTGAACTTATATTCCTCCTGTCTCTTCCTCCAGAGTGCTAGGGTCACAAGTGTGTGCCACTACATCTGGTTTATGCTCTGTAGGAGATCAACCCAAACCTTGTGCATGCTAGACAAGCCATCTACCAATGGGGCAGCAGCCCAAGCGGCTTTTCTGGCTTTGATACTGGCCATGTGAAGCAGCAGTCTGTCCCAGCTTGGGTTCTGGGGACTGGGAACCCACAGAAATCATGTGCAGAACTATGCATGTGCAAGCTTTGATCTGAGTGGAAGGAGGGTCAGTGTGTTTACCAAGTGGAAGACCTTACGGTTCTGGGCTCAGTAGCTTCTGGCCCCCTTCCCTCAACCCCTTCCCAGGCTACACGGCTTCCTTTCCAACCCTGAGACACTCTCTTTGGGATCCTTGCCCTTGCAGCGCTGCTTGCCTAGAATTTGTCTCCTAGACCTCCGTTCAGAAAGCCACAGAGGAGCTGGAGCAATGGCCCAGCAGTTAAGAGCACTGCCTGCTCTTCTGAAGGTCCTGAGTTCAAATCCCAGCAACCACATGGTGGCTCACAACCATCCGTAATGAGATCTGACACCCTCTCCAGGTGTGTCAGAACACACCTACAGTGAATTAGATATAATAATAAATAACTCTAAAAAAAAAAAAAAAGCCACAGAGTCCCGATCTGCCAGATCGGTGCAGAGACAGACATGTCCAAGTCCTTCCTCCGCAGCCCTCGATGCCCGCGGCACCCTTCCTCCTCCTTCCCTGACGTAGTGACGTAGTGACGCCTGTTCCTGGGAACGCCTCCTTTGGTGTGGAGGGGATTCTGTGTGTGTTTACCTCGGCGTCCAGCGCAGTATTCAGCGTGCAACAGGCACAGTTAAAAACCACTGCAGAACACCCGGAGCCTGAGCTTATTGGAAAAATCAAGGACAGCAAAGATCTTCCTCCATAGAGAAAGAGGACAGAGGCAGGCAGAACTCTGGGAAATTGAGGCCAGCCTGGTCTATGTAGTGAGTTCCAGGCTAGCCAAGATTACAGAGTTAAGTCTCTGTCTCAAAAAACAAAAAAACAAAACAAAACAAAATCAAACCACCAACAAAGAAAGAGCAATAATCAAAAATCTTGGGGCAGGGAAGGCAGCTCAGCTGGTGGGATGGTTGCTGGTGTGCACAGAGCCCTGAGTTCCGTCTCCTCCCTTACACACTTGTTTTCCCAAAGGTCAGGAGATAGAGGCAGGAGGATGCCAAGCTTAGGGTTGTCTGCCTGTAGTCGGTTCAAGCTGGCCTGTGTTATGTGAGACTATATCTAAACGGGGTGTGGGGCTGTGGGGGTGGGGTGGGTCTGGGGGTGTGGGGGTGGGGTGGGTCTGGGGGTGTGGGGGTGGGGTGGGTCTGGGGGTGTGGGGGTGTGGTCTTGGAAGCAGCTTTAAGGGGGATGACAGGACCCAGGAGGCAGGGTCTGCTCTAGCTTTCTGCTTCTTCATCCTGGCTTCTTCCTCTGCCCACAGGAGCAGCCTGTGGCTGGAGAAAGAGCAGAGAACCATTCTATGGCCTTCCTGCCAACGGGGCAACACTGGGTGAGTTTTCTGTCCCAGAAATAAGAATAGTCGTCATGGGGCTCCCAGGACACACAGGCGTGTGGCCCATCCTGCAACTGCACAGCAGGCTGGGCAAGATGTAGCAACTGAAAACAAGCTCTGCTGTGTCAGACTTTGTGGATCAGGGACTTGAGCAGGATGTAGCCAAGTGGTTCGTCTGATCCTTTGGGTGTGGGCTAAGGTTGCTCAGTGGGGAGATGGACTGGTCTGAAGGATCCAGGATGCTGGCACCCTTGTCTGGTGCATTGGTGGGATGGCTGCTGGCTGGGGCATTGGAATCTCCTGGGGGAGCTGGGTTCATATATAGTGGCTGGCTTACCACAGAGGGAGTGCCCTAAGACAGCTTAGCAGAAGCACGTTAGTATTTTCTGTGTGAACCTGGGAAGTCATGTGACAGGAGTCATTAGGTCAGGCCAGAGTTGAATTGGAGTCTCTGGCTTTGGCAGTAATAGGGACATATAGTGTCAGTGCTCTAACCCTGAGCTGTGTCCCTGGCCCTAGATCCCAGCTCTTTTCCTTTTAAATCTCTGTGTGCGATTGTTCATGTGTCAGGGTTTGGCCGTGGGTTCGTGGGTGCCAGGATGCACACGTGGAGATCAGAGGGCTGCCTTGGGTGTCAGCACTCATTTTCCGCCTTGTTTGCTGCTGCGTGGGCGAGCTTTGGCTTCCCCATCTCTGCCTCTCTTCTTACCCTAGCAGAGCTGGGATGGCAGAGGAGGATGACCACATCTGGCTTTATGTGGAGTCTGACTTGGGATTTGAACTCAGGTCCTCATGCTTGCGAGGCAAACACTTTACTTACTCCCCAGTTTTAGATCCTAATTCAGCTCCTTACGGAGGAGTGATCCTATCACAGTGCAGAGGGGGAGGGGGTGACAGATGGTGCTAAGGGAATCTTTAGAAGCACAGAATGATCTGAGGTGAGGAAAGCTGTCTTAGGTGCTGTCTCTTAAGGGTTTATTTAAAATTACCTTTCAATAGCACAAAGCTGAGGGCTAGCACTGAACACACATGCCTTTGGGGGAAAAACAAAATCCAAAGGCAGTAGCCACGCTGCATGACTCTTCTTACTGAGTCCAGTGTCCCGGCATCTCAGTCCAAGTTCCAGAAGTGAATGAATGTGGCTTCAGGTGCAGGCCCTGAAGGGAGCGCAGGTGTCATCATGTGCTCCAATGCTCTTAGCATTCCCCTGGGGATCTGGTGACACTTTACCATCAATCGTGCCCAGCACCCCAAACTTTTTTTTTTCTGAGACAGGGTTTCTCTGTGTAGCCCTGGCTGTCCTGGAACTCACTCTGTAGACCAGGCTGGCTTCGAACTCAGAAATCCACCCGCCTCTGCCAAGTGCTGGCATTAGAGGCATGCACCACCACTGCCTAGTGACCCCAAACTTCTAAATTCAAGGGAATCAAAGGTCAGTTTTGGGGAGAAGCAGTTTTCAGTGTGGCTTGACTGGTCTCCGCATTACAGCCCAGGTTTGCCTGCTGGAGAGGGCTCAGGGCTGAAGTGCTATTGATGTGGCTTAGGACAAGCTATGAGGGTGCCTGGTCTGCTGTCGGGGATGGAGGGTGGAGGGTGGGGGTGGGAGATGGGAGAACCTGTCTGGTTGTCACCTGTGAGGCCACTCACTTCTAGAGGACTATGCAAGGCTCATGTGTCGAGTTAGTTTTTAGGTCAATCCTAATGAAATGGTGTCTAAACGGAGGAGCTACTTAGGGACAGACTTGCACTTCTCTCTGATGGTCATTTTAGCATATGGATACATAGTCTTTGAGATGTATCAAAGAATGTAAAGAATGAGATGTATCAAATGTCCCCGCCATCCAGACTGGAAGTTTAGGTCTTCTTGTGTGTCCTTGAACATAGTGGAGCAAAGCTGTGTTGTGCAAGGCCAGGCACCTCCTGTATTCCCTGACATACTGGTCCAGCCTGAAGCTCCACGCTGCTGTGGGGCAGGCTAGGTCATCTGAAGAGCCCAAACCACACTGAGAGGCTGTGCGGGCTCTCCATTACCGCATACCAGAGGAAAGGTGGACTTCAGCTGCGGTGTCAGTCGCTGCGTGTTTGGTCTCCTTGCTTCAGAGCCTGGTGGGACAACCGCTGTGGGAATGGGTGGTGAGCAGACTGCACATGTCGTTGTGACTGGGAAACACAAAGACAGTGTCCCCAGCCATCTTTTGAAGATGTGACACCAGGGACTTAAGACCTCTCAACCAATGAGTTCTTTTTTTCCTCTCCTCTCTCCTCTCCTCTCCTCTCCCCTCCCCTCCCCTCCCCTCCCCTGCCCTCCCTTCTTCTCCCCTCTCCCCTCCCCTCCCCTCTCCTCTCCCCTCTCCTCCCCTCCCCTCTCCTCTATCCTCTCTTCTCTCTTCCCCTTCCCTCTTCCTTCTTTCATTCCTCTCTCTTTCTCTCTCCCTCTCCCGCTCTCTCCCTCTCCCCCTCCTGCTCTCCCTCTCCCCTCCTCCCTCCCTTCCTTTCTTTCTTTGGAGACAGGATCTCTGTGTATCCCTGGTTGTCCTATAAAATGGCTGTGTAGACCATGCTGGCCTCTGACTCACAAATCTACCTGCCTCTGACTTCCAAGTGCTGGCATTAAAGGTATACACTACCTAGCTGCTCAAGTACTGGACTTACAAACTGTTGGATAGCAATTTTCTCAGGGCTAAAACATTCTACCTTGGGAAGAAGCTGGAGATAAAACATTTTATCTGGAAGGGAAGCTCCTTAAAACTGAGGAAATAAACAAGCCAGTAGCTTCGGAAGTCCCTGAAAGTGACCAGATCCATTAGGACTCACCAAGCATGTATAAACAGTAAGTACCGCTGAGAGAAATATGCTGCCTGGAGGAGGCTCAAAGCGGACTAGCTGCCTGAGAGAGGCAGTCTTCAAGCTGTTGCTGGGCCTGTAGATTATACAGTGAGCGCCCGTGTTCCAGATCTCATAAATTAGCAGCCGTGCTGAGGTGGGCCACGGGGGTGCAGCTGTCTTTGAATCATTTCTACTTCTGTAACTCCTCACCCATACTTATTTAAGGAGGCCAATAAAGGTCTCTGGGCCACTAAGTTGGACTTTGGCAGTGTCCTTATTGTAGTCTGCGTCGAGCAGACATTTGTTCACGCCTCCCCAAGAATGGATGTCTCATAGCATAAGCATGCACCACCACACCTGGCCTTAGGTCTGCCTCTTAAACGTTTCCATTACCGCCCATGAACACAAAGCTAAGGACCAAACATTCGCAAGGTTTTGGGGGACAGTCACAACGTGGAGGAAGAGGAGGCCATGTGCAGACACCCTGCTTGCTTCTTCTAGGCGAGCCTCATAAGATGACGGTATCTCAGTATAAATTCAGATGTGAGTGAGTGAGTGTGGCTTCCGAGTATCCGGGCCCACCCACACAGGTCTTCCTAGCTGAAACTCAGGCTGTACAGAGCAAAGGCGGGGCAGCCATGTGGTCCCGTGTCCGGATCCCTGAGCACACTCACCGGTGTTTGTCCACACCACCAGATGCTTATTCTCCAGACTTTTTTATTAACACATTGCATATGTAAAAATGCATATAGTTTAAGCAAAGCTGGGATCATGTTATACTTTATATATGTAAGGCAGTTTTAGTTAGGGTTTTACTGCTATGAACAGACCATATGTTCTGTTCTATGGCCAAGGCAACTTTTTTAAAAAAGATTATTTATTTATTTAATTATTATATGAGTACACTGTAGCTGTACAGATGGTTGTGAGCCATCATGTGGTTGTGGGAATTGAACTCAGGACCTCTGATTGCTCTGGCCCCACTTGCTGCAGCCCTGCTAGCTCTGGCCCAAAGACTTATTTATTTATTATATGTAAGTACAGTATAGCTGTCCTCAGACACACCAGAAGAGGGAGTCAGATCTCATTATGGATGGTTGTGATCCACCATGTGGTTGCTGGGATTTGAACTCAGGACCTTCAGAAGAGCAGTCAGGGCTCTTAACCACCGAGCCATCTTAGTAGCCCAACCAAGGCAACTCTTATAAGGATGGCACTTAATTGGGCCTGGCTTACAGGTTCAGAGGTTCAGTCTATTATCATCAAGGTGGGAACATGGCAACATCCAGGCAGGCATGGTGCAGGAGGAGCTGAGAGTTCTACATCTTCATCTGAAGGCTGCTAGCAGAATACTGAGTTCCAGGCAGCTAGGATGAGGCTCTTAAAGCCCACGCCCACAGTGATACACCTACTCCGACAGGGCCACACCTTCTAATAGTGCCACTCCCTGGGCCCAGCATATACAAACCATCACAATAACTATGATTTTATCATCCTGTTGGTGAATACATGCTATACTGTTTTAAATTTGAATTAAGTTATTCTATGATAAGAGGTTTTGAGGGGTTTCGAAAGGGCCCCTGAAATCAATCACGGGTAAACTTATTCGCTGCCAAGCCCAGCTACCTAAGTTTGATCTCTAGGACCCAAGAATCCATTTCTGCAAGCTGTCTTCTCTCCTCCACCTGAATAGTGTGGATGTATGCTCGCACACAGACATATACACAGACACACCTAATTTTAGAACACTTATTTTCTTTCTTTTTTTTCAAAGATTTATATATGTGAGTACACTGTTGCTGTTGCTGTCTTCAGACACACCAGAAGAGGGCACCAGATCTCATTATAGATGGTTGCGAGCTACCATGTGGTTGCTGGGAATTGAACTCAGGACCTCTGGAAGAGCAGTCAGTGCGCTTAACCACAGAACCATCTTTCTAGCCCCCTCTTATTTTCTTTTTAAGATCCGGAGAGACAGTGCTTGAGTTGGGTGGTGGCGCACACCTTCAGTCCTAGCACTCCAGAGGCAGAGAGGAAGGCAGACCTCTGAGTCTGAGACCAATCTGGTCTACAGAGTGAGTTCTAGGACAGTCAGGACTATGGAGAGAGAACCTATCTCAAAAGATGGGGAGAGGGAATGTTTATAGAAACTATTTCACAGGTTATTCTAGAAAAATCCTTGCTTTTTGGCTTGGAAATACCTAAGAACAAATTTGAAGGCAGCCTGACGTATGCTACAGCAAGGTTTTCTTC
Source organism: Apodemus sylvaticus (assembly GCF_947179515.1). Lineage (NCBI taxonomy): Eukaryota > Metazoa > Chordata > Mammalia > Rodentia > Muridae > Apodemus > Apodemus sylvaticus. The sequence continues at coordinate 9,285,966 of NC_067478.1, read as the reverse complement.
CCCATATACCTCCTTGCCACAGAGAGTGGATCACTGCCCACATGGATCTTTAGGGGGGAAACTATCTGCAAAGATTATTTATTCCCTAAGCCATACAGGCATGTATAATTATCTGCTATGTGGAGATTAAGTTTTTAATAGTCTTGGAAACGGCAGTGGGTTAAGAAAGAGATTTGGACTGAAGGTTTTCAATAATTACCCATTAGAGCTGGCTTATTAACTTTTGGTATTAAGTGAATACATCTATAATACACTTGTTCCAAGAACAAATTATCTTGAACCTTCTTCATGCACCCTAGTGCTAACACAACCTTCAGAAGTTGTCCTGGACATCCCTGTCCTTCAGGAAGCTGGACCAGGGAGGGGCATGCCTGGAATCCAGCACCCAGGAGATGGAGGCAGGGGGATTCCATTTGAGGTCAACGTGAGTACAGAGGAGGCTATGTCCCATCCCCCCCCTACATCCCTGAAAATTAAGTTTTCGTGTAGTGGCCATTTTAACAACTGTTCTTTACCTGTTAAAAATGTAGTTGGTGTGTGTGTGTGTGTGTATGTGTGTGTGTGTGTATGCTACTGTGTGTGTATATGCTAGTGTGTGTCTTGCACCTGCAGAGGTCAGAGGACAACTCATAAGACTCAGTTCCTTCCTTTACTGAGTAGGTTTTAGAGACCAAATTCAGGTCCCAGGCCTGGCAGCAGGTCCTTTACTACTGAGCCATCATGATGAGCCCTGCTATGTGATATTTAAATGTGATTTTTTTTTTTTGTTTTTGTTTTTTGGATTTGGTTTTTTCGAGACGGGGTTTCTCTGTATAGCCCTGGCTGTCCTGGAACTCACTCTGTAGACCAGGCTGGCCTTGAACTCAGAAATCTGTCTGCCTCTGCCTCCCAGAGTGCTGGGATTACAGGAGTGCGCCACCACCGCCCCGCTAAATGTGATTTTTTTGACACAAAGGATCTGAACTAATTACTTTTTATTTCAGCTAATTTATTTCTCAGCCAGTTCCTCCCTGTTTGTTCCTGTAACATGTCCTATAAGCTCATGTTGAAGGCAGGCATGCTCTGAGTCTATGTATTTAATTTAGGTGTCAATAATAAACAAAGACCTTTGTGATTCTTAAAGTGCTCCTGCCTTGGGGATAAATTATGTGGGTGTCTAATTATTATGTAAATCATACAGGTGCTGCAAGTCTCCCTCCTGTGTGGGCTGTTTTCCCAGTGGAATGGAGTCGTGTGAATTTTTCTTTCCTTTCTTTCTCCTCCTTTTCTTCCTCCTCCTCTTCCTCCTTCATAACCACCACCACCATCACCACCACCATCACCACCACCACCACCACCCTCACCACCACCACCACCACCACCACCACCACCCTCACCATCACCACCACCACCACCACCACCACCACCATCACCACCACCACCATCTCCATGATCATCTCCAGGTTCTCATGTCCACATGCAGCCAACCACTGAATGATACTACCTCCCACTGAGATGTATCGGTTATGCCCAGGATCTCTGTATGGAGCCCTGCACAGCCTGGAGCTCACTATGTAGCCCAGGCTGGCACCAATTCACTATGTAGCCCAGGTTGACATCAGACTTTCAGGGATTTTCTTTCATCTGACACTGGCCTGAGTAAGGCTGGTCTTAGTATTATGCTGGCCACAGCGGGGTCTTTGAAGCTACTGGCTACGCAGTAACTGGGTTGAATGTATGGTAGAAGACATACACGTGACTTGCCCGGAAGCCCTCGCTCAGCATGGTTAAGTGATAAGTTTCCTGTAAGCAGGAAACAGTGAGGAAATGGTCCTGACCCAAAGCCCAGGAGTGACTCAGAGCCTGCAAGGACCTGGCCTCGCTTTCCTGAACAGGGCTGGTGCCACAGATCCAAGGCCCCCCAGTCTTACCATGATACGTGTGCTGGAAGTGGGAAATTACTTAGACCACGTGAATGATGAACTTGATCTTTAAAATTTAACCATGGTCCTTTGTGGAATTAGTAACTTATTTTTATGAAAAAACCTCAAACCCTTGGGATAAAAGGGATGGCGGCGGCCTGGTTCATTCTGATACGGTGCCATTCACATCTATGTAGCACGGCAGCAGAAGCAGTACTTTGGATTTATAAACGTATTCCCATGCTAGAATTATTCTCATGTAATAAATCTTGGATCTTATGGCAACAGAATAAGAACTGACAGCAAAGAACATTCAGGAATAAGTCCTCGTGTAATGGGTATCTTGTAACAGTTTAAGGAAATGTTGCTCTGAATACTTTGCCCTCAAACTCATAGAAGCGGTATAACGCTTACATGACATCACATAAATAAAAGGCGCAAATGGAGCCTGAAATTCAAGGGTTGCCTTGGCTGGTGAGACCCGGCCTCAAACCAAAACAAGCAAAAACTCTACAAACAGTGAAAATTACTTCTTTTTTCTATTTTCAAGAAACATTCGCCAGGCAGTGGTGGTGCACACCTTTAATCCCAGCACTTGGGAGGCAGAGGCAGATGGATTTCTGAGTTTGAGGCCAGCCTGGTTTACAGAATGAGTTCCAGGACAGCCAGGGCTACACAGAGAAACCCTGTCTCAAAAAAAAAACAAAACACAACAAAAACGAAACAACAACAACAAAAAAACCATTAAAAAAAAAGAACAAATATTCACGGACAGGGGATGTATAGCTCAGTAGACTGCTCGCCAGGCACACAAAGCCTTGGGTTTGGTCTGCAGCACTGTGTATGGCACTGCGTGCCTGTAATTTGAGGACCCGGGAGGTGGAGGTGGGAAGATCACGAGTTCAAGATAATTTTCAGAGGAAATGGTGAGGCCAACCTGAGCTACACAGTCTCAAAAATAAAATAACTGGGGCCGAAGCGATGGCTCAGTGGTTAAAAGCACTGACTGCTCTTTTGAAGGTCCTGAGTTCAAATCCCAGCAACCACATGGTGGCTCACAACCATTTATAATGAAATCTGATGTTCTCTTCCAGTGTCTGAAGACAGCTGCAATGTACTCACATATAATAAATCAATCTTTAAGAAAAATAAAATAAAATAACTGCCATATTAAAAGAAACTAAACAGGATTTTACAAAAGAATGACTTAATAGTCTAGATAAATGTATTTTGCTCCTGTACATAAAACAAAAAGATACTTTCATTTTCTCATTTGTGGTATATACATCACATTCGGTCATAATCCATTGATCCAAAGCTTTTGTTTGTTTTTGTTGTGTTTTAAAGACAGTCTCATTGTGTAGCCAGAGATCACTAAATAGACTACATGAAAACTCACGTGGATTTCCTGTTTCTGCTTCTGAGTGCTAAGATTAAAGGAGTGTAGCATCGCATCTGGGCAGACATCCCTCCCCTCTCCCTCCCTCTCCCCCTCCCTTCTTTCTCTTCTTTCTTTCCTATCTTCTTAATACTATTTGTAACCCTGGCCTTTTCCACCCGTGCCAGTTCCTGAATAATGACTTGGAGGCTTATTATTTATGAGTAAATGTCTAGGCCATTATGATGGTTCGTATACGCTTGGCCCAGGGAGTGGCACTAATAAGTTGTGGCCCTGTTGGAGTAGGTGTGTCACTGTGGGTGTGGCCTTTGAGACCCTCATCCTAGCTGCCTGGAAGTCAGTCTTCTGCTAGCAGCCTTCAGATGAAGATATAGAACTCTCAGCTCCTCCTGCTCCATGCCTGCCTGGATGCTGCCATTGATGATAATGGACTGAACCTCTGAACCTGTAAGCCGGCCCCAATTAAATGTTGTCTTTGTAAGAGTTGCCTTGGTCATGGTGTCTGCACAGCAGTAAGACCCTAACTAAGACACCCGTTAAACTAGGTTCATTCCCTGACTAGGTCATAACTTATATTAACCCTTTGTACTGTTCTGTGCCTACCACGTGGCTGGTTACCTCTCCGATGTTTCATACGTCAGACTTCCTCCAAGTCTGGGGAGAATCTTTTCACACCGACTCTTTCCCAGAGTTCCCCTCTCTCCCTGGTGGACATTACTGGCCGCTGTCAGCTTTTTATTACAGCTGATGCCTCCACACGGTACACAAGAGTAATCCGACAAGTTTTTCCCCTAGGTTTTCTGTTTTGAATTTGTATCAGGCTTGCTCATTTATTCATTATGTGTCTGTGAATGTGCACATACCCCACAGTGTGTAAGTCAAAGGACAGCTCTCAGGGTTAGGTCCCTCCTTCTGCCACGTGGGTCCCAGGGATACAACCCAGGTTGTCAGGCTTGGTGGCAAGTGTCTTCTCCTCCTGGGGCCTCTCACCAGTTTCTTTTACACTTTTAATTTTAAAATGATGATGATCTCAAAAGAAGTTATGAAAAGGCCCACGGAGTGTGGGGCCCCTGAATGATGATGACATACTGTATCATGTGACCCAAACCTGGAAACTGAAGCTATCAGTTCTTTTTTCATTTGTGCATTTTGTTTTTGCTTTGCTTTGTTTGATTTTCTTTTCTTTTTTTAAAAAAAGATTTATTTATTGTTATATCTAAGTACACTGTAGCTGTCTTTAGACACTCCAGAAGAAGGAGTCAGATTTCATTACAGATGGTTGTGAGCTGCCATGTGGTTGCTGGGATTTGAACTCAGGACCTTCAGAAGAACAGTCAGTGCTCTTAACTGCTGAGCCATTTCTCCAGCCCCTTTGTTTGATTTTTGTGACAGGGTTTCTCTGTGTAGCCCTGGCTGTCCTGGAACTAGCTCTGTAGACCAGGCTGGAACTCACAGAGATCCTCCTGCCTCTGCCTCCCAAGTGCTGAGACTAAAGGTGTCGCCACTGCCACCTGGCAATATCACTTCTTTATAGAACAGCCCGTTGTTTGTAGAGATCTTGCTATAAATATGATTATGACTAAGAATTCTTTATGTACAAGTGAAACGATTCTATAAAGTGTCTGCATAATAGAAGGACCTGTGAACACTGGGTGTGTGTGGGTGTGCACGTATGTGAGTGTGCACCTGTGCAAACATGGTGTAGAGAACGAAGGATGACCCCATGTGTCATTCTAAAGGAACCATCGCCTTGTTTCTTAGGACAGGCTTCCTCACTGGCCTGGAACTCCCCAAGCAGGCAAGGCCTCAGCCCCAGAGGTCCGCCCATCTCTGCCTCCCTAGCCCTGGGTTGACAAACACTTACCACCACACCCGGCCTCTTACCTAGGTCCTGGGGATCAACCTCAGGCCTTTATGTTTGAATGACAAGCACTTTACCAACCGGTCCAGCTCTACAGCCCAGGAACTGTATGTACCCACCGGACACATCGAAAGCTTGAGTAGAAGATATTATGCCAAAGCACTCGGTGAGCCCCGTGTTGGTTTGCATGTGGCGCCATCCTAGTTTAAATCAGAAGAATTTAGAGTAGCAACTGGTATTGACAGTATTACCATGTAAATCACATATGTACTTAGTGGTAATAAGATTGGAAATAAGATTTTCCTTAAAGTATGATTTAAATTCGTAATCTCTCTCAGAACCTTGCATCCAAAGGCAGCTGGTAGCATCCTTAACAATCATAAGAATGCATACACCAGTATTCTAGCAGAAACACAAAAGCCTGCCCCCAGGGCCATATCTACTTCAGTTCTTGAAAATACCACATTCTAATTTATGTGGGGATTATCTTCACCTCAAACATCGTGCCCTTCTCTCTGTTACAGGTAGCAAAATCAAAGCAAATAAATATGATAATGTGTCTTATTTCCAAAATGGTTTTCTAGTTATTAAGAATGGGCTTCAGGGCTTAGGAAACAATCATGGTATATCTTTATATACCTCTGATACCAGAGACATGTATCAAAACCTTTGCAAAGTCAAAAACCTTTAAGAGGGATGGGAGAGATGGCTCCCTAAGAGAGAACGCTTGCTATGTAAGTGTGAGGACTGAGCTGCAGATTCTAGTGCTCAAATAAGGAGGGGTATGGCCATGTGTGCTCCTGTAACACCCTGGGGGCGCTGTGGGGACAGGAGCACTGTTTGGCTTGCAGGCCACCCACCTAGCTCCAGGTTCAGGGAGAGACCTGGTCTCCAGAGAATGCTGCAGAGTGACAGAGCAGGATCCCTGATCTTCATGTGGGAGCATGGTTCACACACTGTACAAGCATACAGCATCTTTAAGATTTGTAAAACCAATGTATTCAAGAAACATTTTCTAACCTTCATCTGGTGGTCAAGGATCATTCTGGGTACTAGGTTTGCAGTGCTTGATTAGGCTTTGTTTGTTGTTTGTTTAGTAGAGGGTCTCCCAGAGCCCAGGTTGGCCCCAGCCTTCCTATGTAGCTGAGGCTGGCCTGAAACTTCTGATCTCCCTGTCTAGGATTAAGCAGTGTGCCATCATATGGAGTGTAGTGGTTAATGTTGGTGATCGACTTGACAGGCTCTAGAATCACCAAGGAGACAAGTCTCTGTGAGGGAGTTTCTAGATTAGATTAATTGGGGGCGGGGAAGATTTACCCAAACTTCGGGCAGTACCATTATCTAGGGAAAGGGATATGAGAGAGGGTGTCTCATAAGCAAGCTGGCTTTCCTCCTAGATGGAATTAAACAGACTGAGCCTCTGAACCCAGGAGCAAGCCCCCAGTTCAATGCTTTCTTTTCTAAGAGTTGCTGTGGTCATGGTTTCTCTTTGTAGGAACAGAACAGTGACTAAGACAGAGGGCAAATAGATGCTGAGCAGTCTGTCTGTCCATCCATCTGTCTATCTATCTATCTATCTATCTATCTATCTATCTATCGAGACAAGATCTGACTATGTAGCCCTCACTGACTGTAGCTCTTTAGGTAGACCAGGCTGTCCTGAAACTCAGAGATCTGCCTGTTTCTGCTTCCCATGTGCTGGTATTAAATGTGTTTACCAATATGCCTAGATATACTTGGCTTTTCAAAGTGTTGTTCAGACAAAATTAGATATGGTGACTGCCATTGAATAGTTTTTTTAAAATGGGGTCAGGGTGGTCTTATGCACTGGGAAACAAAAAGTCTTGTCAGCCAGTTGCCTTCCTCCTTACTAATGACAGTGAGGATTGTTAGGACTAGCTGGACCACAGCCTGTAAGCCCTTCTAATAAACCCTCTTTCTGTCTATACAAAGACTCATTCCAGCAGTTCTGTTCCCCGAGAGACCCCTGACTAATACAGTGACTGTCAGTGTGAGCTGATAGCAAGTGACAGATGAGAGACGGAAGGGACACCCCTTCCTCAGCTTCAAAGACAAGGGAGCACAGACTAGAGAGAGTATGTGGTGCTCCCCATGGTCCCTTGGGTGTCATTTGGGTGGACATTGCTACACACCGAGCCTCTCAGAACATGCTGGCTCATGGCACGACCGTTCCTTAGGATGCGCCTGGCTCTGCAGTTGGGCAGGTTTGAGAGGGGCAGCTCCATCTCTGCTCCACATCATGCCAGCAAGCTGCTTCTGGGTGATATTTTTAAAGAAGTTGATTCTAAAGAAGAGCTTGGGAGTGAGGAGACAGCTCAGTTGATACAGCATTTGCTTTATAAGCACAAAGACTTAGGTTTCATCCCCAGAAGCACCCAGCTGTCCTGGAATCCAAGTACTGGAGACCCACAGTCCAACAGATGCCTGGAGCTTGCTGGTCAGTGTGCCTAGCCGGCTTGAGGCGTTCTCTACAAAGAGGTGGAACCCTGTTCAGGGCTGACCTCTGACTTCCACATACGCAGGTGCACTCACATGCACCTACACACACACACACACACACACACACACACACACACACACGAACATACACCTACGAAATGAAGAAAGGAGTGCAATAGCTTCAGGGAGTCCTGAGAAGTGGGCCGAGCGAGGAGGCTCCAGGGAGCTGGCTAGAACTCTGCTGTCTGCCTCAGGAAGGAGCCTGGCCTTGCAACAGATTGTCAAGGCAGCATGCTCCAGAGGCCCGCCTGCTCTTCCTATGCTTGCTGCCTGCTAGATGAAGTCCCCACTTGCGCCCTGAGGAAGGAAGACCTTGCTCGACTTTATAGATCCAACTGGACCATGCAGCCAGCCAGTAGAGGTGGAAGTGGTAGGGATTTGTATTAATAAACAAACCCAGGCTGGGCGTGGTGGCGCATGCCTCAAGTCCTAGCACTTGGGAGGAAGAGGCAGGCGGATTTCTGAGTTCAACACCAGCCTGGTCTACAGAATGAGTTCCAGGACAGCCAGGACAACACTGAGAAACCCTGTCTTGAAAAACCAAAAAGAAAAAAAAGAAACAAACCCCGCAGGTTTAGCAATAACTAGGACCCCTTTCTTTGTGGAGCGCGCCCTGGGATGGCATTCGGAAGCCAGCGTGCTGATGCCCAGAGTGCTGATGCCAGCCATCTGTGCTTCTCAGAACAACTCCATCCAACGCTGCCTTCTGATTTCACATGGCAGCATTAGCCATAAAACCACTTGAGACCACCTGAATAAAATGGAGAATTGCAGACCGTGAGTTCAAGACCTTCCATCACCTGGATCAGATGACCGTTACAGTCATCATTGTCCTCGTTGCATCAGCTGCAAGAAACGGGATTTAAAATAACCAGCCTGGTAAGGTCGGCAAAGGTAAAGATGCTCGCTGCCGCGTCTGACACTTGAGTTTGATCCTGAGGCCCATCCCATGGGAGAAAGGGCTCCTTTTAGTTGTCTTCTGACTTTTACACGCGTGCCTTAGAAACACACACACACACACACACACACACACACACACACACGCACACGCGCGCGCACACACACACACACGCACATGCACATATATAAAATAAACATAAGAATATGAAACAAAAGCATAGAAGCTGGAGAAATGGCTCAGCAGTTAAAAGCACTTGCTGTTCTTGCAGAGGGCCTACATTCAGTTCCCAGTACATGTACAGAGGCTTAAAACTGCCTGGACTCCAGTCCCAGGAGATGCAATGCCCTCTTCTGACCTCCAAGATCACTGTGCATGAACATGACTTGCATACATACATACATACATACATACATACATGTATATGCTGGCAAAATACTCGTGCACATAGAAAGCTAAAAATAAGAAAAAACAGCCAGGCAGTGGTGGCACACACCTTTAATCCCAGCACTTGGGAGGCAGAGGCAGGCAGATTTCTGAGTTCAAGGTCAGCCTGGTCTACGGAGTGAGTTCCAGGACAGCCAGGGCTACACAGAGAAACCCTGTCTCAAAAAACCAAAAAAAAAAAAAAAAAAAAAAAAAAAAAAGAAAGAAAGAAAGAAAGAAAGAAAGAAAGCCCAGTAAAATAATTTTCTCATAAGAAAGCCAAGCTTATTTTAAACACTCATTCAGTTGACACATAGACACCATCCCTTCTACCATGTCAGCCCGAGGAATGGAACCTAGGATGTCAGGATTGGTGGCAAGCGCCTTTACCTACAAGTCAGCTGCCTGTCTTTGAACTCTCAATCCTCCTGCCTTAGCTTGCCGAGTGCTTCCCAACACTTACGATGTGTGTTAGTACGCACAGCTTAGACACTCCCCTGCTACTTTTATTTTCTCCTGTGGTGGTCCTGTGGCACCCCACTTTTGGTTTATTTCTAATGCTCTCCTGTTTGTGAGAAAGTCCTCAAAGGATTATCTGAGGGAACATAAAATTCACCAGTCATTATCGGTATACTAAGCCCCGTCAAGTTTGCAGGAACACTTTGTGGGAGACCATTTCCTGGCATACAAGGGCCATTGTCTTTCGTCTCCACACAGCTATTCCCATGAGGAGCGCTCACATGAGACCCAGCCTTACCTTTCTCTCACCCCTGTGTGACCTTCTGGGCACTGGACCAAGAAGCAGGATTCTGTTCCTTCTGGTGACCCGCCCTCAGGCTGTCTTAAGGTCTTCCCTCACATTCAGCTCAAGCTGTCTGTCACTTAGGAAGGACTGGCCACTCCCCGTTTGGCAGCCCTCTGCTGGGTAGACCAGCGTTCTGGTAGACAGTGGAATGGCGGTGACTGGAGGTTGGATGGTCAGTGAAGCTGAAGGGACAAGAAGAGGCGTGCCATTGAGGCCCAAGTGAGAACGTTGTGCTGTCTGTCGCATGATGGGAGACTATGGAGCAAACAATGCATGCTGTCCATTCCTTCTTACAGTTTATTTCCTTTATGTGCATGGCTGCTTTGCCTGCATGCATCTCTGCGCACCAGATGCCTGCCTGGTACCCGTGGAGGCCTGAAGAGGATCAGATACCCTGGAACTAGAATTATAGAAGGTTGTGAGCGTTCATGTGCGTGCTGGGAATTGAACCCAGGTCCTCTAGAAGACTAACCAGGCTCTTAACTACTGAGCCATCTCTCCAGCCCTGTACTGTGTATTTCAAGAAGACTGGAAAAAGAAGTGTCATGATGCATTCTTGTAATACCATAAAATAGAAGCTGGAGGCAGGAGGATTAGGAGTTCAAGTCCATCCTCACATCCTTAGTTACACAGTATGTCCAAGGCCAGCCCAGGCTCTATTTTACTCTGTCTTAAAAAAAATGCAGAGGGAAGGGACATCTAAATGGCTCAGTTAGAAATGGTGCTTATCACCAGGCCTTAAAGTCTGAGTTCAATGTTCCGGATTCACAAGTACCCACCTCCACTTATGCAAACACGTAACACAGACACGTATACTCAGAGTGTATAAGTGTGTGTGTATGTATGTGTGTATATGTATATATATGTATGTATGTGTGTGTATGTGTTTTTTATATATGCACACACAGTATTATACCATATATACTGTATAGATGCTGTATACAACATGTATACAGTATGTATAGAATAAATATTATATATACTGTATATATACTGTTTACACATATATGTATACTCTGTGCATGTATGTTTGTGTATGTGTGTGGTGGGGTATGTACTTCAACATGTATGTGGAGTTGAGAGGCCAACTTGTAAGAGTTTGTTCTCTCCGTCTACCATGTGGGTCCTGCCCTGCCCCAGTACTGAACTCAGATAGTCATGCTCGAGTGGCAAATGCTTACCCACCGGCCCATCTTCGTAGCCTAACTTCTCAGGCGCTGTCTTACTTGGTTTGAAACAGAGTCTCTCATTTTGCTTGGCACTTGAGCCTCAGGGATCCACCTGTCTCTGTCTTCCCTGCATGCTATTAAAGCACACGTGCCATGTCCAGCCTTTAAAAAAAATGTTTAATAGTGTGATAGATGTGTAGTGATTCCTCACGTGTGTGTGTGTGTGAGTGTGTAAAGGTCTCTATATGTATGCGTGTGCTTGTGTGGAGGCTGGAGATAACCTTGGCTGGTATTCCTCAGACACCATCCACTTTGTCAGGACAGGTTTTCTCATTGTGGAACTCACCGAGCACGCTAAGCTGGCTGGCCAGTGAGCCCCGAATCTATGTGCTGCTTCCTCCTAAGATCTGGGGCTGTAGGCATGTGCCACCACACCTGGTATCAATTTCGATATTGTCCAAATCAATGCTTGGCTTTTTAGAATCATTCTTGACATTCAGTAGAACTAGTCTGGCTACAGTTATATTAACACATAATCACAAATGCGTGTTGCGTGTGAACACACATACACATACCTTATAATAAAGAATAAACACACACACACACACATACACTCACCCAGATCCCTCGTAAGGAAGACTGCCTGAAGTACCATAAGGTATGAGCTCTCACCCTTCAGGAAGGGAAATCAGGTCCTTTGAATACACAACTTAATTTTAGTCATGTCAAAAGAAAATAAAAAGTCTAACTGTGAGAACAAATTTGTCCAAGGTCAACAAAGACGTAAATCATTTTGTTGGTAACTTCACAGCCTGGGATAGTCAGGAATTTCTATTTTTATGTCCTTTGTTGAGAGAATCAGATACCAAACAAATCCTACTGTGATCAGATATCAACAGACAATGAGACTGCCTACCACAGACACAAAGGTCCTCCTTCGGCCTGAAGGGAGTCAGAAATCTATTCTCAACAAGGGCAGCTTCTGGTTCCAGACAGCAGCCAGCAGAAGAGAACTCAGAAACACACCAGAGGCCTGGGCTCTAGGGGTGGGAAGGCATCCGGTGAAATAAATAAATAAAATAATAAAATGTTCTTGTTGGGCAGGAGCATAGCGAAGTTCAGTCTGTAGAGTGCTTCCCCAAAACGTAGGAAGCCCTAGGTTTGATTCCCAGCTTTGAATAAACCAGATACTGTGACAATAGGACAGAATAGAATAAAATGGGATAGGATAGGGTCCGGTCGGGTCCGGTCGGGTCAGGTCGAGTGGAATAGAACAGAATAGTTCTTGCAAGTGCTGCGGGTCTGAGGAGTGTGCTTCTGTAACTGTGTATGAGTTACACACATCATGACAAGCATATGGATTCCTGTGCACTCTTGATGGCTTGTACCTCCCACCCAGTGTGTTTGTAGCAGGTAGGTTGGCAAGGTAAAATTCTGATTCCAAATATGCATTTTGACTATCTATCTATCTATCTATCTATCTATCTATCTATCTACCTATCCCAAGATAGATAACAGTCCTGACTGTCTTGGAACTTTCTTTGTGGACCAGACTGGCCTCAAGCTCACAGAGATCCTCCTGCCTCTACCTTTGAGTGCTGAGATTAAAGGTGTGCACCTCCACTGGCTAAAGATTTATCTCATTGATTGAACAAAAAGCCCTTCACGCCTGCCAGGAAGTTTATGAGCTAATGACACGTAGTTGTCAAGGAAGTAGATTTGCTTCAGCAGTTTGGAGAGCAGACAGCCTGGAAATACTGAGAGGTTTTCTGCTGTGTGTCTGTTGGTTGGTGACAAGTTCTTAAAGTCTGGAGAAATGGTGCTGATCCTAACCGGAAGCTACTCTGGATACAAAGCCATCTTGAAGAACATCAGAGATGGATGGCACCCCAGACTGGCCCTATAACAGTGTCATAATGGCCAGAATTGTCCGCTGTCCTGCAAAGCAACTGCCGCCATGGCCAAGGAGATCACAGATCATCTCTTTTATGAAAGTTATAGTCACCTCATGGACCTTGAACAAAACTGTCCTCAATGAAGGTTATAGACCCAGCTCTGATGTGCAAGGCCTGACGGGACCCTGTCTTAGTCACTGTTCTATTGCTGTGAGGAAAGACCATGACCATGGTGACTCACTCATGTATATGTATACACACATACATACATATATACACACATATATAATTATATATATACACACACACATATAAAATCATTTAATTGGATATTTGCTTTAGTTTAGTCCGGTCATCATGATGGTAGTGTGGTAACACACATGTACTTGCAACAGTAGCTGAGAGCTACATCCTGATCTAATGGCCCAGAAAGGCACAGCTGACACTGGGTCTGACTTGGGCTTTTGAAACTCAAACTTGGGCTCAAAGCCCAGCCCTAGTGACACACCAACTCCAACAAGGCCACACCTCCCGATCCTTCTCAAGTAGTGCCACTCTCAAAAATCAGCACTCAAGCATGCGAGCCTGTGAGGGCCGTTCTTATTCAAACCCAAAGGTCAAGTCTGAGGTACAGCCAGGCATGGGGAGAACAAGTGATTCTTCCTGAACATTCACCTTTAGGTGGTTTGTTTGCTTCTATTATTAAAAAGAAGAAGATGCGGAGAGAAATAAAACATGTGTCTGTCAGCCCAGCATTCCCCGCTACATGTGCGCCGCAGAGAAACACCCCAGATCCTTGTGCTCATGTGGAGAAGAACACCAATTGTGGCATCCTACACAGAAGAGGGCTCGGGAACAACCTGTGTGCCTGGAGCCTGGTGCTAGGGGGACTAGATAAGTGTGTTGTTAAAGGCAGATCATGGGGGCCTGGGGGCAGCCAGAAGCAGTGGATTAAAGGTAGTAATGATCAGGACAGATCATGAAAACATACTTTAAATCACAGTTCTCCTTAGGCCACATGACCAGAAGCCATAGCAACCCCAGAGAACCAACATGTTTCAGGTGCATCTAAAAGCTGGTTGCATGTTTCTTGCCTACATTCACCCATTAAATGGTTCTCTAAATTTTGTAGGGTGAGTTTATATTTAAGAAAATTCTGTACTTCAGTGAGCACTGATGGGGAGATGTATGGAAGCAGAACAGAAAAGGGGATGAGGTGGCTGGAGGCTGACCCAATAGAATAAAATGATAATCTGGGTGTGGGGGCACATGGGTCTGCACAGCACTCGGATGCAGAGGCAGGCGCGTCTCTGAGTTTGAGGCCAGCATGGTTTACATGTCTACCTAGCCAGGGATGTAGAGAGAACCTGTCTCCAAAGACAACAAAGAGGGTGGGGGAGAGGCTCAGCAGCTGTTTAAGGTGTGTGTATGTGTATGTGTGTGTGAATGTGTGGTATGTATGTGTGAGTGTGTGAATGTGTGTGTGTGTGTAGTGTGTAAATGTGTGGTATGTATTGTGAGTGTGTTAAGTGGTGTCTGTGTATGGTATGTGTATAGTGTATGTGAGAGTGTGAATGTTTGTGGTATATATGCGAGTGTATGTGGTGTGGTGTGTGTGTGGTATGTGAATGGGTGTTATGCATGTGTGAGTGGTGTGTGTGTGTGTGTGTGGTATGGTATGTGTATAGTGTATGTGAAAGTGAGTGTATGTTATGTGTGTGAGTGTGTGTGGTGTGAATGTGTGTTATGCGTGTGTGAGTGTGGTGTGTGTGTGTGGTGTGGTATGTGTATAGTGTATGTGAAAGTGAGTGTATGTTATGTGTGCAAGTGTATATGGTGTGGTATGTGAATGTGTGGTGTGTGTAAGTGTGGCATGTGTGGTATGGTGTGTGTGATGTGATGTGGTGTATGTGTATGGTATGTGTATAGTGTATGTGAAAGTTAGTGAGTGTATGTGTGTGAGTTGTATGTGTGTGGTGTGTGAATGTGTGGCATGTGTGTGAGTGTGGTGTGTGTGTATGGTGTGTGTATAATATATGTGAAAGTGAATGTGTGTGTTATGTGAGTGTACATGATATGTGAACATGTGTGTGGTGTGTGTATGTATGATATATGTGAGAGTGTGAGTATGTGGGGTGGGGGGTGGGGGGTGGGGGGTGGGGTGTATGTGTGTGTGTGTGTGTGAGAGAGAGAGAGAGAGAGAGAGAGAGGGAGAGTTTCTGTAGGGTAACCAGCCCCCCCCCCCCTTGCCTGAACGAATGGATTTCCCCTGAGCACCATGGGGCTTTAAGGCCAGGCCAGCCAATGGGCTGTCTCGTCCACATTTGCAGATGTACACAGCGTGTCAAGTCTTTGCCAAGGTCTCTTCTAACTTGCAGATTCTTTGAGGCTTGTGGAAAAGACAAACAACAGTGCACACTCAAAACCAAGAACAAGAAAAGCCTGTTTTTCTTTCCCTGCCTGGTAACTGATACTCTCTGGGCAAGCTGGCTGCCCACACCTGCTGGCCATTCCCAGGGCAGCACAGGCAGCAAGCAGCAGGCGATCCTGCCTGTGAGAGGGAAGCCAACGAGTTGTCTGGAAAGGTAAAGTCCTGCTCATTCCCAAACCCTACAACAACCACTGTGCAGGAGAGACCCAGCTTGTGAGCGCTTCGAAAACAAAAACCTGCTAGGTGACCCAGATGTGTGCACAGGTGTGGGAGCTGCCATTGTGGCCCAAGGACTGCCTGCCCCTCCCCTCCCCCCCCCCCCCCAGTCTTCCAGTTTGTGCCAGACTCCTCCTCCAGCTGATTGGACCATTGCGAGAAAAAGGAGCTCAGCCTGACAGCCACTCCTGGGGGAGCTTAGGATCTGCTGGAGGAGTTACAAAGTATCACAGGCCAGTGGTGGGCGGAGCAGAGGCTGAGGAGAAAGAAAGAAGGAACCCTGAGCAGACAGAGCCAAGATGGTTTACAGACCGCTGGCCTGCCCTGCTTTCATTCGAGATTTCCTCATTCAAATCTCTCGTCTTTCTTTGTGTATTTATTTTGTTTCGTTCTTAAGACACGGACGCCAGTAGCTCAGGCTGTATTCAAACTTGCTCTAAGTTTGCATCTAAGTAACTAAGGATGACCTGGAACTCCTCCTATTTGCGCCTCCACATCCTGAGAGCTGAGTAGACCAGGCTGACTTCAAGCTCACAGAGACCGCTCTGCCTCTGCCTCTGCCGCTTGAGTCCTGGAGTTAACGCTGTGTGCGCCCATGACCTAGCCTTCATAACTATTATTTATGTATTTTATTTTATTATCATTACTTTTTCTTTCTCAACAAGCAAGAGCCCAGCTGCTCTTCCAGAGGACCCAGGTTCAATTCCTAACACCCACATGGTGACTCATCACAGTTGGTAATTTCACCTCCAGGGGATATAGTGTTTGCATTCAGCTTACACAGGCACGACTGCACACGATGCAAGGATACACATTCATAAACCACTCAGACACATAGGAGATCAAATAAAATCTCAATACGAATAAAAAGAAGCTGGCTGTGGTGGCACACACCTTTACTACCTGCACTCGGAGGCAGAGGCAGGTGGATCTCTATGAGTTGGAGGCAGCCTGGTCTACATAGTGAGTTCCAGGACTACATCCTGTCTTAAAACACTAAACAAATAAACAAAGAAAAAATAAGAAAAAAAAAAGGTTGCCCCTGTAGCAGCTACGGCACCTGTAGGTACATCTCGCCTGACAGTTGGGTATTGTAGCACACACAGTTCGCTGATGGGTAAGACCCACTGATAACTCTTTTTCCCCCAGTGGCCGACACAGCAGCTTCTGGCACTATAAACGCTAACCAGCACGGATGTGCTGTCCAAGACAGACGCACCTTGATTTCTCAATGCCTTGCACCCAAAGCGTGTGGTGTCTTTAGCAACGGGGTCTTACCACCTGGTCCTGATAGGCACCCAAGAGTGCCGGCAATAGCCTGTATTCTTTTGGGAGGCCCTGGAGCCTCCCTTCAGCCACCCCGAGGGAGCTATCACAGAGTTGGATCCCTGGCTTCTGGAAACAGCGTTATCCTCCCATGTGGGGCACCTCTCTTTAATGCCCCTAAAAAGTATTCATACATTGCATAGTATATATACAATTTATATGCATATAGATGTATAACACATACACACAAGCACACAGATATAATTTGTCTGTTTGAGGCAGGGTCTCTCTGTGTAGTCCTGGCTATCCTGGAACTCACAGGGACCTGCCTGTTTCTGCTTTCCGCATGCAAGGGTTAAAGAAGGGTACGCATCGCCAAGCCACGTCAGATCATGTCTTCTTAAGTTATATCACAGAGTGGTGGGTTTCAGTCGAGTTTTTAATGCATCTTTCCTTTTGACCGATTCTCTTCCCAGCTCCTGTTTCGCTGTCCCCCACCCCCACCCTGGTCGCCTTTCCACAGTCCTCGGCTCCCTGCAGCACCCCACACACACTTTCACACACAGGTGTTCGACCCTCCTCGACCCCTTTAAGGTCCAGCCCCCTCCCTCTTATTCTTATTTTTGTTTGAGGAACACTAAACATTTTCCACAGTGGCTACGTGGCATTTATGTTCTGCCAGCAGTGTATAGCAGTTTTAATCTCTTCATATCTTCACCAACATTTGTTTTAACATAGTGTTTCATATTTGTTTATTTTTAAATTCAAACTCGAGCGTGTGAATATATGTGTGTGGGTGCGTGCATGTTCCAGTTGACATGTGGAGGGTCAGAGGTCGACTTGTGGGAGTTGGTTTTCGCTTCTGTCATGTACCTTCTGGGGATTGAACTCAGATCTTCAGGCTGGACAGCAAGCACCTCTGCCTGCTGAGCCTTCTCCTGGCCCTACTGAAACTCACTCTCACACTGACAGTCTAGTCTGGAACTCACTATGTAGCCCAGGCTAGCCTCAAACTCATGCCTTGCCTCCTGCCTCAGCCTCCCAAGTGCTGTGATTACAAGCATGACCTACCTTGTCCATTAATACAAGTATTAGAGAAAACAGACAAACCCCTTCTGATGGGTGTGATATATTTTATTGTAATTTTGATTCATGTTTCTTGTAGCCCTGTGCATATTCTCTTGTATTTCCCGGCCATCCTTATATCTCTAGAGAAGCATGGTTCAAGCATTTGTTCATTTATAACTTGGGCTCTTTTGTTTTTATCAGATTGTAGATGTTCTTTATATATATTAGGTATAATCTTCTTTACAGTATTTTTTAAAGATATATTTATTTTATGTATGTGTGCTCTATCTGCATGTACACCTGTGTGCCAGAAGAGGGCATCAGATCCCATTATAGATGATGTGACCCGCCATGTGGTTGCTGGGAATTGAACTCAGGACCTCTGGAAGAGCTGCCAGTGCTTTTAACCACTGAGCCATTTTTCCAGGCCCAGGTATAATCTTTTAACAGTTACATGTTTTGGAAAAAAAAATTGCCAGGTAGTGGTGGCACATGCCTGTAATCTCAGCACTCTGAGAGGCAGAGGCAGGCGGATTTCTGAGTTCGAGGCCAGCCTGGTCTACAGAGTGAGTTCCAGGACAGCCAGGGCTATACAGAGAAACCCTGTCTCAGGAAAAAAAAATCCAAAAAAACAAGAAAACAAAACAACAACAACAAAAACAAAAAAACAAAAAAAAAAAAAAGAAAGAAAGAAAAAGAAAAAAGAAAATAAAATTTGGACTAATTATGGTAGCATATACCTTTAATTCTAAGTCTGAGAAAGCTGAGGCAGAAGAATTTGAGGCTAGCCTGGGGTACATAAGTTCTATGGCAGACAGGTTTATAGAGTGAAATACTGTTTTAAAAAACAAATGAGCCAGGCAAAGAATCCAAGCTCTTGGGAGGCAGAGGCAGGTGGATTTCTGAGTTTGAGGCCAGCCTGGTCTACAGAGTGAGTTCCAGGACAGCCCAAAGCTATGTAGAGAGACCCTGTCTCAAAACAAACAAACAAACAAACAAACAAACACCAACCAACCAACCACCCCCCAAAACCAACAACAAAATTTAATGTACCATTTTCACTTATTAATTGGGCAAAATATTTTTCCAGCATAGTTCCATATTAGGTATATGGGCATGAAAGAGATTGCTTGCATTTGAGTGGTGGGAATTTGGTCATATTTACTGAATGATTAAAAAAAAACACCCTTGAGAGGCTGGAGAGATGGCTCAGAGGTTAAGAGCACTTAGGTCCTGAGTTCATTCTCAGCAACCGCATGGTGGCT
Organism: Apodemus sylvaticus; assembly: GCF_947179515.1. Taxonomy (NCBI): domain Eukaryota; kingdom Metazoa; phylum Chordata; class Mammalia; order Rodentia; family Muridae; genus Apodemus; species Apodemus sylvaticus. The sequence continues at coordinate 9,266,846 of NC_067478.1, read as the reverse complement.
CACAACCATTTATAATGAGATCTGGTGCCCTCATCTGGCAGAATCTTGTATATATAATAAATAAATCTTTTTTAAAAAAGGATACATCCTTGAGATATGGTCAGAAGATAAGAGCAGTTGTTGCTCTTGCCAAGAACCAGGATTCAGTCCCCAGCACCTGCATGGTGGTTCACAACCATTTATAACTTTAGTTCCAGGGATTGATTGACACCCTTGTGACCTCCTTCAGCACTAGGTACACACACAGTGCGTCTATGTGCTTGCAGGCAAAATGCTCAGACACATAAAATAAGATAAATAAATCTAAAAATAGTTTAAAGTCTTTAATTGCAGCAGGCAGGAGGCAGAGGCAGGGGACTCACTAGGAGTTTGAGGCCAGCCTAGTCTATAGGGTGAGTTTCAGGACAACCAGAGCTACACAGAAAAAACTCTGCTTGAAATACCAGTATATATAGATATATAGGACTGGAGAGATGGATCAGCAGTTAAAAGCAGTGACTGCTCTTTCAGAGGCTCTAGGTCCAATAACAAACACATACACATAAAATGAAAATAAACAAATCAAAATTGTGTGTGCGCCTCACCCCATGCCACTGTATTTAAGCACAATATGGTATTTTATCCTGTAATCCCAGCATCCTTGGGTATATAGAGATTTCAGGGCCAGCCTGGGCTACATCAAACGCTGCTTCTGTTGTTGTTTTTAAAAGAAGGCGTAAGAAGTGTTGAATAGAGTTAGCATAGCAGATGGGAGAGACGGGAAAGACAGAATGATAGACGGACAGGCTGACACAGAAACCTAGAATGGTCAAATGAACTAAAGAGGAAAGACCCCTATCACACACACACACACACACAGAGTCAGTCGTCTAAGAATGCGCTATGGTAGAAACCGTCGCAGCGGTCAGCTCTGTGAACCGTCCAAATTGCCAAGAACAAACTCTTGAGCCAGCATGTTTACTTCGACTGAAGAAAACCACGGTCATACCCAGTCCCTGTCAGCTGAGCCCACTCAGCAACACGCAGAGTTTGTAGAGCTACCAGAGCTCTTCCAAAGGCTGAGTTCAGTTCTTCTAAACGAGAAGTGCTGCAAAAGGAAGGCTTCTGTGGAAACATGACAGGCCGTGGTGTGTAGGCTCCTACCTCCAGGAGGCAGGGACATCCTGAATTGTTTATTAGAGTTTTAATTCAGAAGAACGGACTGGTTTGAAGCCATTAACCGGGAGGGCAGAGGAGCAGGCAAGGGCCGGTGGCAGAGGCCGGCACTCTGTTCTTTGTACGAGGTGAGAACAAGCACACGGACCTGGGATGTGATGGGGAGACGGAGTGCAGAACGCTAAGGAAAAGCATTTATCATCGTTTGCTCGGAGACAGGCTCTCCTTGGCCTCTCCCTCTCAATTGTTGAGATTACTCCAGGACACCTGGGTTTGCGCAGCGTTGGGGATGGAATCAGGGCTTCAAGCATGCTGGGTATACTTCACCAACTAAGCTACATCCCGGGCTCAGGTAAGTCCTTAATAGAAGCTGAAAGCAGGGGCTGGGGAGATGCTTTCCGAGCAAGCATGAGGACCTGAGGTCAGCGCCCCAGCCCGTGCGCAGGGAACATTCTGGTGGTTATCCCTACATTCCTAGCGCGGAGAGACAGGTGCTCATTGGCCAGCCAGTCTAGCCAATCAGTGAGCGCCAGATGCTCTGTGAGATGCTAGGTCTCAAAAATAAAGGTGTGCGCGGGGGTGGGGGGAGTGGGGGGGTATTGGGGTGGGTGGGGGGGCATTGGGGGTGGGGCGATGGGGTGGAGAGGGCACGGATGGCTCAGCAGTAGCCACACAAACCTGACAGCCTGACCTCAAACCCTGGAGCCCAACATGGAAGGAGAGGGGCAACTCCTAAACATCTTCCAATCACACACAGATACACCATACATGCAATAATAATAATAATAATAATTTAAATGAAAAGGGTACAGAGAGGTAGAAGAAGACACAGATGCTAACCTCCGCCCCCTCAGGCACACAGACAGTCATATGCACACGCGCACACACCTGCCACCTGAGCGTGACACCTGCCAATGAGAAGGCCTGGCTACGCTGCCGCTGGTCAGAGCTCGGCCCCTGGAGAGGGCTGTGAGCTGCCAGACAGCCGAGGGTCTTTGTCCCTACGTGGAGCCGCCTATGCCTATCTTGGATTGCACAGAACCCGCCTGAGGCTATAGGAGGAGACCTCAGACTGAGGAGTCAGCAGTGCCACAAACACAGGAGAATTAACCCTTGGTGTCTGGAAAATAAAGCTGGGCTCTCTGTCCCCGGAAGAGAGATCTGGATCGAATGAGCGGCCCATCAGCAGGCGCTGCTGGCAGGAAGCCGAGAGGCCATCGGACACCTGAGAGCACCCTCCCTGGTGTGGATTTCAGTGACCTCTGGGCCTTCTGATTCTTCGTGGTCACTGGTTCTTGAAACCAGGGGACACAGCACAGCTTAGAGATGTCTCGGGACACCACAGCCAGAGAGTGTGGCTTGAGCCAGCAACGACTGGCATGCAAAAAACAAACAAACAAACAACAACAACAACAAAAAAAAAACCCCAAAAATAAAACCAAATATGCCCCCCTCCAATTTATCTATCTGTTACTTTTTAACTTTTATATATTTTATGTATGATTTGTCTCAGTGTACATTGTGTAGCCCTTGCATTTCGTGCCCACAGACGGCCGGAGAGGGCGTTGGATTCCTTGGAGTTTCCAGTCAAGATCGTAGTGAACCATTATATGGACACTGGGAATTGAACTCAGATCCTCTGGAAGAACAGTCGGCGCTTTTAATCAATGAGCCATCTCTCAACCCCATATGCATATTTTAAAATTAAATTCAAGTTGTTTCGAGTTAGTGTCTCACTACGTAGCCTTGGCTGGCCTGGATCACACTCTTTAGACCAGGTTGGCCTTTACTCCTAATGGTCCACCAGCTTCTGCATCCTGCATGCTGGGATTAACGACGTGTGTCATCCCACCTGGCAGGGGATATTTTTAAATGTTTCAAAGTATTTATTTTATGTCTGTGCTCTGTAAACACAGATTCTCAATTCAATACAAATTGGGGTTCTCTGAGTGCTGGACTTTTTCTGACTTTAAGGGTGGGTTTTATCTTTTAAGTCTCTATTTGTGTATGTGTATGCATTGCCTGTTGAGCACCCCCCCCATTTTCCTGCCTATCCTTATCTTGCCTCCTTCCCTAATTAACCCCTTCTGTCCTCTTAGGCTAGCGGTTCTCAAGCTGTGGGTCGAGACCCCTTTCTCAGGGTCACCTAAGATCACCAGAAAACACGAATATTTAAATTATGATTCGTAACAGTAGCAAAATCACAGTTATGAAGTAGCAATGAAAATAATTTTAGGGAGCAAGTGGGAACCTTTGAGGCCCCTCTTTCAAGGGAGTCTGCTCTCATCTAGCTGAGAATTGAGATTAAACATCACACACATGACATTTACATTCTCGATTCCTCTGACTCTGAAAATCTCCTTCAGCCGTGGTGCTAGGGCAGGCTATGATTGAAAGGTGGTGAGCAGGTTTCTCAGTGGTAAGGGGGTAGAGATACTCACCTGGGGGGGGGGGAGGTGCTCCCGTCTGTGGGGCAGTTACTGTAGCTATTGTTGTAAGGTCCCAAAGACAGGTCAGAGGACTGACAGACAGACAGACAGACACACACACACAACCTGAGGCCAGAGCGATGGCTGCTTCCCTGGTCATCATGGAAATCTCCAAAGGGGTTCAGCCCCTCCCCTACAGGCTCAGGGTAGGCTCCTGGACCGGCAAACAATACAGGCTGCACCCCCAATTTGCCCTTGAATACATAAACATACCCTAACTGACTAAAAAGCTGCATTTAAGCTCATGTAAATAAACAATAGAGTTAGATCTGCACTCTGATGCTGCTCTCCTGAGTCTGAACCCTGGGCACCGTCGGGACTCCAGCTCCGTTTACTCCTCTGCTTCCAGTCCCAGCTCCCACATCCCTCATGTAAAGAAGTGACAGAGAGGGTCAGGGGACTCTCACTAGAGGATTCAGACACAACTCCCAACTAGTTGTATGAAATTCTGCCCTCATTGCACATGGCCTCTGAGTCTCAGGAGGGCCTACAGTAGCCAGGCTGTGAGAGATTAGGGGACGAGGCTCCTTTACACAGCCATGAGAAGACATCATTCCTGTGGTTACGGACCTTCTAGTTAGGCTGTTTTAGGGTTGGCCACATTCCTGCACAGAGCCTGCGTCCACTGTTCTGAGAGTAAGCCGGAGAAACTCACTGGTTCCCCAGGAGGAAGATGGCACTGCCGCATTGCTGAGTGTGTCGCACACATACCCCAGCCTACTCCCACCTGCCAAGAAGAGTCCGGCAACAGATGGGAGGGGCAGGAAATAGATTGACAGACAGCCCACGGCTGCAATCCTTTCCTTAGTGGAGATTAGATCGGTCTTGGGGTTATTTAAAGAGACAAATTGGGGTGTCTACCTAAGATGTTTGTTCTTATTGTGTGAGACCTATTGGCAGGAACAAGTAAGTTGTTTCGGGTGAACACTGCTACAGGTAGTAGCCATACCTCACAGAGCACATATGTGAGCTAGATACTGAAAATAAAACAGCAGCAGCAGCAGCAACAACAAAAAACCAAAAATGAAAATCATAGCATGTCGGTCCAAGGCCCCAGATGCATTTTCTTGGAAACACAGGAGTCTTTGTCAGCAGAACTCCAAGCATTCGTTCACCAGCAGAGGTGAACCATCACGCTCTGGTTCCTTACCAAAGGACACGTGACTCTTCCCCAAGAGCCATTTAATTGGGTCTTTAATTTCATGTATTGAGATAGAGTCGCAGCACAGGCTGGCCCTGAACTTGCTCTACACCCATGTGTGCAAGTCTGTGGCAGTCAGAGGACAACTTTGAGTAGGTGGGTTCTGGAATTAAACTCAGGTCCTGTGACCTTACCCACTGAGCGGTCTTTGACCTTGACCTTGGATTTCTGTCTCTCTTGATGGGGATTACAGGTGCACACTACTGTGCCTGGTTCTTGCGGTTCTCAGGATTAAATCCAGGACTCCATGCAGGCCAAGGAAATACTCCACTAAATGAGCTCCATCCTCAGCTTGGGTTTACTTTTTTAAGACTATATTTAGCTATATGTAGTGTAAGTTGCCCTCTAATTTTCAGTGCTCCCTCTGCCTCAGTTTCCTGAATGCTGGGACTGCAGGAATGCTTTCCCTGCTTGGATAGTTGGCTCTGATAAATTCTAGAGCCAGCAAATTAACACACAAAGACTTAATATTCTTTTCATTTGCTTTGTTTTTCAAGACAGGGTTTTTCTATGTAACAACCTGGCTATCCTAGAACTCGCGCTGTAGAGACTGGTGACACACTCACAGAAAGCTGTCTGCCTCTGTCTCCTGAGTGCTGGGATTGAAAGTCTGAGCCGCCACTGTCCTGCGTGATATTTAGTTTTAATTGCCAACTTGACACAATCTAGAATCGCCTGAGAAGAGAGTCTCAGTGGAGAATTGATCAGGTGGGCTTGTGGGCATGTCTGTAGGTTGCTTTAGTTGTGCTAATTGAAGCAGGAAGAGCTGTCCACTGAAGGCAGCACCATTCCCTAGGCAGGGGTTCTGAACTGTGCTCTCTGTCCTTGACCGTGGATGCAACATGACCAGTCCTCTCAGGTTTCTGCCACTGTCACTCCTCTGCTGTAATGGACTGTAACCTGGAACTATGAATGGAAATACAGCCTTTCCCCCTTAAATTGCTTTTGTCAGGGTATTTTATTATTGCAACAGAAAAGACTAAGGCATTGACTGACCATTGACCATGTTCACGAATTCTCCTAGGTGGCTTGTGTATGGAGCAGTGTATGTAAGAGAGAAATGGTGCTAAAAACCAGGTCTTCCAGGTGGACTGAGCCAGAGATGTCTTAGCGATGGCTGTTCTGGTGAGCACTGGTCTCAGTCTGTGTATCTGGACCACATGTTTTAGACCTAGACAGAAAACTTCAGCATAGCAGGCAAAGTCTTGGGTTGACTCGTGTAGTTCTGGGGACTGGTAGGAACAGGGCCTCCACAGTAAGTAGAGTGTAGCTCAAAGCTTTTTGATCATTGAGGTGAAAACAGCATCTTTCTAGATGGTGTGGTGGTACTTACCTGTAATACCAGCATTTATGAAGGCTGAGGCAGGGGGATCTATCTTTGACCTATCCAGCTTGGCCTCAGGGACAGTCTTGACTGGGCACCAAAGGAATGAAGACAGACAGACAGGTAGAAGGACACAAATAGCTGGGAGTAGAATGAACTCTGATGTGAATCCTCAGTATCCCAGTTCAGTGCGTTTATTATATAGACTTGAACAGAGTCAGGGTCATTGCATACATTTGAACAGGAGGCAGGGTTGTTACACACAGATAAACAAGGGAATGAGATTATTATATACAACTGAGCAAGGAGACAGACTTAGCTAATCTCAGCAGTAGGGATCTCTGTCGAGGAGCAGTCTTGGGCTGTAAACAGCAGTAGACAGCTATGGTGGATATTTCCTACACACACTATCAACATCAGCACGCGGACCATAAGGGAAGGAAGGCTTGGCTGTTTTCCCATGTGGCTAAGGCTGCGGTCCTGGACATAGCCAGCGTCTTTCAATAGCATCCATTCGCTCAGGAGGACCTACTCAGGGCTTCCTCTGCTCATGAACTTGAGGTCAGCCTGGGCTGACAAAAGACTGCAGAACTGGAGAATGCAAGGTGACAGCCAGGCCCAGAAGGGACAGTTCTCACAGCTTAGGACCACACAGTGGACTAATGAAAGCTGTGTGCGTGTGTGTGTGTGTGTGTGTGTGTGTGTGTGTGTGTGTGTATAGGGGGTGGGTTTTTTTTTTTTTTTTTTTTTTTTACCTTTTTTTCTTGGTAAATTTGAAGTTGAAAGAAGTTTTGCCCATGTACGTGGGAGGCAGACATAGAAATTGCTTTATGTGTGTGTATGTGTGTGGGGTGCTTTATCAATGCAAGACAATAGACAATTTAAATCTCGATAACAGTGTAGTGAATTATTGGAGTTTATTGGTACAATGGAGATTTAGGTAGCAGAAAAAATGAGCTGGGGCTGAGGATGTAGGTCAGTTGTTAGGTTGCTTGCCTGGAATGCACTAGGTCAGGGTTTCTGTCCCCAAGACCATCAAATACATAAGCGAATTATCATATGCATTAAAAACACTTAAAGAGAGTAAGGACAGGGTGTGGCTGCCGCTCAGTTGGTAGAGAGCTTTCTTGGCAGGCACAAAGCTCGAGGTTGCATCCCAGCAGCATATAAAGTAGGCGTGGGGTGAACTCCCATAATGTCAGCATTGAGCTGTAGAGGCAGGAGATGCTGAGATGTTTAGGCCAGCCTGGGTTTCACGAGACCTTAGGGGAGTAAGACAGGCGATCGAGCCAGGTCCATAAACACAAGGCAGTTACTGCTCATTCCTGCCAGTGTCACGGTCATACTGCATTGGCTGAGCAAGTCACAAGGCCAGCTGTAGTCTGCAAGGGCGGGGAAGAGGCTCTGGAAAGTCTCATATAAAGGCATAGAGAGATTATGGAAGTGTGACTGGGCTGTGATGGAGACCTGCCTGCCGTCCCACTGTCTTTCTGCCTTTCTGGCCTGGCACGGTATGCCTTTGCCTTTGGTTGTCATCTTTGGGTGGATACAAAGGACACAGTGAGGGACGGGCAGAGCCTCTGTCCTGAGAGATCCACTCCACCTGGAGCTCTGGACATGCGCAAACAAAATAAGCAAGAAAATGGCGCTTGCAGAGGCCCCACCTACCTGCTGGAGGGGCGGTGAGAAGTTGGCCCCTTCTGGGAAAGAGGTGACTATGACCTTGCTGTGGAAGTCAACAGAAACTAGGAACAGGGTTCTGGTGCCATGTCTCCTCACACTCACCGTGTCCCTCCTTACTTCCTGGCCGCCTGGACTCTGTCCTTGCAATCCCCGCCACGCTGGCTCCATTCCACGCAACTCGCCGTTCTCCCCGGTTCACTCATCTCCCCGAAGCGGTTATCTCTCTGGTTGGCTCCGCAGAAAGCAACTTTGGGGAGAAAGGGTTTATTTCAGCTTGTTGTCCAAGGGATGCAGTTCTTCAAGGCAGGGGAGGCTTGTCAGCAGGTGGCTGGTCACATGGTATCCACGGAAGCGGAAGAAGCCCCTTGGTGCTCAGAGGACTTCCTCTTTCTAGGCAGTCCAAGCCCGCCACAGAACGGAACGGTGCTGTCCACTCAGGGGGAGTCTTCCTGCCTGAACTAACCCAGTCTAGACATCCCTTAGACATGCCCCATCCCCATTATTTTTAAAGATTTATTATTATAGTGTGTGTGTGTGTGTGTGTGTGTGTGATAACCCTTTGCAATGTGCTGTCCTCACGTGCTGACTATGGGTAATACATGGATTAACTGACCCCCTCCAGTAGCTTTCCACGTGAGGGGCCAGATCCAAATAGAACACAGCCTGGTGGGAATGAACCCTGCAGGATCGGGCGAGAGACCTAAGTCTGATCCCTAAAACTCACATGGTGGAAAGAGAGACCTGACTCCCAGGCTGACCTCCTCAGCCTCCTGAGTTTGCAGGTTACAGGCATCAGTTGCCATGCTTGGCCGAAATATTTATCTTCAAAAGTCTTTAGTTTTTAAAACTGCAACACAATTCAGCTTTTAAAAAGAAAAGCTGACCTGAATGGATTAGAAAAATAAATAGGGTCCAAGCATGTAAGCCGGGTTTTCAGGAGGCAGAGGGAACATATTTCAGTTTGGGACTAGCCTGGTCTACATAGCTTTTATTAGGAGGGGAGGGAGGAAGGAAGGAAAACAGGGGCCTAAGGAGATGGCTCGGGGGATTAAAGTACTTGCTCTGCAAGCCCGACAACCTGTGTTCAAGTCTTAGAACTCACAGTGGAAGAGCTACTTCTACAAGTTGGTCTCTGAAAAGGAGGAAGAGGAGAAAGAAAAGAGAGAGCCAGGCCCGGGGGTACACGCCTGCCATCCTAGCTGTGTGGAGGCAGAGCGGGAAGAGCAGGAGGGGAAGCCCCCTGCAGGTGTGTAAGTCAGAGACTAGCCCGAGCTGCATGAAACCCGACTCATAAAACCAAAGGGAGCTCAGAGAGACGCTCAGCAGTTAGGAGCACTGGCTGGTCTTGCAGGGGACCTAGGTTTGGAACCATCTGTGACTCCAGTTCCAGGGGATCCAGTGCCCTCCTCTCCCCTGTGGGCACCGGGCACACTCACAGTGTATGTACATACATTCAGGCCAAACACATCCATCCATACACATACAATAAAGTTGTAATGTAAAATAAATGATTATTAAAATTCTGTATTAATTAGTGCTGGAAATTAATATGATGGCAATTATTCCTTATCCAAATTTCCCCCAAATAAACAGACATTTAATATTTCAGAGCTTTGGACATTAGCTGGGCAGATCCTCATCTAGCTCGTCTAAGTTAACCCAACTACCTAGCCTCATCCAGCCATGTGGCTACCTACCAGTCCCAAAGTCAGGTCTGTCTTCTCTCATGCCTCCTTCTTCCCAGAGTTCTTTTCTCCCTCCCAGGAAGCCCTGCCTTCCACTTCCTGCCCAGCTAATTGGCCATCTGATTTTTTATTAAAGGCAATCAAAGAAGGCCTTAGGTAGGTAAGAACAGGGACACAATTTCGCCAAGCATACCTCAACATAAAGTAATAATTTATGAAAACAAAGGAAAAATAGGCTCCATGGTACAGGTTTGAGAGGTTGTGTTTATTAAACCAAGCTTTCACACTATGCAACCACTCACAGGCAGTCTGTAAACAAATACAGTACATATGGAAGTAGGAGCCAGCCAATCAGAAGTGGCAGAGAAACAATTTTGTTTAGACACTGCAATCTCAACACAGCACCCTCCTTAGGCCAGCTGTGAAAACACCAGAAGGCAGGCTTAGGCCCCAGAGGCGGGTTTCCAGAGATTTGTCCAAAACTGTGGTGGAGAGTAGCAAGGCAAGAGCTTAGTTTTACATTCATGGGTGAAATTTCTACTCTAGGTGTCTCTGATCCTATCACCACAAGAAACACCAATCTGCAGGTGGTTACAAAAATAGGTAACTCAGAGTAACGCCTCTGGTCATCAGAGCACAAAGAAATTTGCCTGTTTCCATCATGGGTGGATTAGGATAAACACACCAGCTGACTTCAGGGGGATGTCAGTCAGTAAGGGTCATTCATGAGGGAAGGAAGAACCCGGAAGTACAAGGCCAGCGAGAGGGTGGATGTAAATGAAGATGCAAACACAAAGGTTAACAATTCTGCACTGTGCTACTTTGTAGACACCACGGTAGCTCTCAGCCCTTTGGATATCTTAAAAAGTAACTCTTCGTTACATATGTACAGAGTTTTTTTTTTTTTTTTTTAATAAAAAGACTTATCAGGAGGCAAGAAACAAATTGATTGACAACATCATTAGGACATCTGAAATATTCAGCCTGCTGTGCGCTTTAGGTATGGGACTTTACAATGCTCCAAAAGTCTTCTTGGATAGTTTTAAAAATTCTCATAAAAATTTATTTTACAATCATTTTCAGTTATATTAAGGGATGTACAGGAGGGTGGGGGCTGCTAAACCCAGGATGAGAGGAAGTGGAAACTCTCCTAAGCTAAAAGCACAGGACAATGACATCCGTGCGCTCTTCCCACCCACGGGATGTCTGGCTTTTAAAATAAAGATAAAATCATTCGTGTTCTAATTCTAACATCCAAAGCACTCACTCCATATAGTGTGCGTTTCAGTGAGGTCAACAACAACTTGCCTGTGCTTGACCCTGTCTCCTGAGGAAAGGTCAGAAATGGAAAAACCCAGGTCACTCAGGAGACAGAGGCAAGAAGGTGACAAGTTCAAGGCCAGCCCAGGCTACATAGAACAAATTCTCACAGGAAGTTAGTCATCCTGAATTCCTGTGGAGAGTGAGGGTCACCTCACTCTCACTCTATAGCAGTATTCTCTAGAAATTATGGTTAATATTCTAGTAAAACAAAAACAAACCTCTCATGGTCTGATGTGTTTGGGACTTATTAGCTTATCAGGTTCCTAGCATCCAGGCTCCCTCCCCCTCTAGGAACATGTGAAGAGGCAGGCAACTGGAATGGCCACACTCACCTGTGCATTCCAGGGTCCACCTGGCACAGCCAGGAGACTCCAGGACACTTGTCTCTTAGAGAACATTGTTCGGTAAAGGCTGTAAATTCTCTAATGCAGTAGCTCTCAAACTGTAGTGAGCATCAGAAATGCACGGAAGGCAATGTTGAATCACTGGCCATTTTTTAGGCCTGGGAACCCTCTTTCTTAAGAGTGCAATGACCCCACTGGGGACAGCACTTGGGGTGGTGACTCTCCGACTCTACCACACAAATGTCCAAGTCAGGAAGCCCTCTCTGCCCTCTGGAAAGGCTGGACATATCATTCCTACAAACAGCCTGGTCAGAGGGGCCCAGTGACATCCTAGCAGGTTCCATCCAGGAGGGATGGAGGAAGGTCTCCATGTCCCTGGGTGACTGGGTACCGCTATGGCTTCTCACATGAGAAGTGACAGTGGCCCCCTTGAGGGTTCCACAAAGCCTGAAGAGACACAGCTGCAGAAAAGTCCCACCGAGCAACGAGCATGATAAAGTGTCCCCAGGAGGAAATGTCAACTACTACAGGGATGTCACATTTCTTCCTCCACCTTGTTGGGTCTGTATAAAAGCCCATTCTAGCAGCGAAGGAAGAGGAAAGAGGGGAGATATGTGGTATCTGTATCAAGAAGAGATGTGTACGTGGAGTATCTAACACCTGATTGTTAAGCTATCAATCCACAATCCAGGAGCTTGAGCTGAGATGCTGTATTTTTTATAAGTGGTCTTCAAATGCACATATATCTAGACCTTTTTAATGCTGGGTAACTGTTTCAGAGGGAAAAATACCCAGTTCCTCATATAAATGAGTCCCAACCATAAAATTTAGCTGTTAGTTTTAATCTCACAAGCTGCCCTGGAGGGGAAATTTGAAATGTGATCGTTAAAATAGACACCTGATTTGGGTTCAGAGAAACACTCACAGAATGAGAAAGGTACACACTTGTACACACACACACACACACTCACTAATATGTGTGTGTGTGTGTGTGTGTGTGTCTGTAGCTGTTACCCGACACCTCTTAGCCAGTGGAGTGCCTCTCCTGGCACAGAGAAAAAGCTGTAACATTTTGTATGTATTCAGATCAGAGTACAGTTCAGCAGGATCTGACTGCCAGGCCCTGGTTTTCTGGAGGTCCTACAGTGGGCAAGGCAGAGCTGTTCCTGATGGCTGCCTGACTTTCTTCAGATGTGCTCCGGGTGGCTCTGTAGGCAGGACAGCATCTGTGTGACGGGCTTGCCTTCATAGCAGATCTGATACACGGCAGTGAAGAGGGGAAACCTAGAGGCGGGGAGTGGAAAGGACAAGTCAGGTTGTGCACCGCACCTCTTGGAGTGGGTTCATATGTGTGTGTGTGTGTGTGTGTGCGTTGGCATGTTGTAACAGGCCCACAGACAGCAGCATAAACAGGCCCACAGACAGCAGCATAACCAGTGAAGTATCATTCAGGCCTTATAAGCCAGGATGTACATAGCCAAACCAGCCAAAACAAGAACAAAGACCCAATCCTTCAATGTTCTGGCAAAGTTCCCAAATAGACTAACCTTGCTTTTTGGCTTCTGTAATTGCACTTCTGACTAATTTTTCTTACTAACTGAGGTGTATCAACCCAGGATCCCGTTTTTGTGCATGAAGATCAATCACCCCAGAAAGAGCCAGGGTCGCACTGGGATTCCAAGCTTCTTGTGCTAGCTTCGGATGCTGCCAGTGGACTCCTGATCCTCCCAGCTCCGTCTGACGAGTGCTAAGGTTTCAGACGAGGGCTACCACGCACAGATCACCCTCCCTGCCCTTTTCAAAATACACCGTCTTCCTATATAGCTAAGGTTGACTTTGAACTCTCTTTGTAGCCTAACCTAGCCCCAAACTTGTAGCAATCCTCCTGACTCAGTTTCTCCAATGCTGGAATTTCAGGCATGAACCATCACACCCAGCTCACACTTCTATCTCTTCATAAAAACCAAAGTAGCTGGGTATGGTGGCACACACCTTAAATTCTAAGGGTTGAGAGGCAGAAGCAGTCAGATTTCTATGAGTTCAAGGCCACCCTCGTCTATATAGTGAGTGCTAGGCCAACCAGGGTTATGTTGTGAGGCCCTTTTTTAAAAGCAAACCAGAGAGGTAATTATGAAGGTAATTAACTGTAGAACAAACCAGAACCAAGCAGCTGTGTCTACTGCGCCTTCCACGCTATAATAATAGCCCAGCCCAAGAAATTATGAGTTGACTTAAGACACTGAGGCTTCTTTTGCATTTTTTGTTAATGTTTTTATGGTTGTTGCATGTTTTGTTGTTGTTACTGAAATGCGAGGTGCATCTTATGAAAATGTTGGGCATACTTGACTAAATTTCATATCCTGTAGCATGCTTAATCTACAGAATGAAGTCTTCTCAATGAAGTTGAAATCAGTTTTGTATAATAGATATTTCCCACAAGAGAAGTCCATAACACATAGAAGTCTAAACAGATCCCGTCACGTCCTGAGTACCCTGATCTCGAAGCTTCCCTCATCTGCCCACTGTGACTGCCGGAGCAACCCAGCCGACAGGGACTCACTTGTCCAGCAGCCCCTTCTGCTTGAGGATGCGGTACACCTCGGCGGAGGTTTGGGGTCCCTGGAGCTTCTGCCCGTTCAGCAGCTCCTTCTCCAGCTCTTCGATGGTCTAAGAAGGACAAAGAAAGCATCCATGTGACAGTTATTTCTCCTGAGAGAGATGGAGGAGAGCTGAGATGCCTGTCTCCAGTCAAGGAAAGGACAAGGGCATTCCGTGAGAAAACATGCAACCTTCAAATTCACAGGCAAATGGGACTGGGAAGTGTCTTGTTAAATGAAGCCACCAGGCTCAGAAAGACAAAGAGTGCGTGACCTCTCCTGTGTGTGTGTGTGTGTGTGTGTGCACGTGCTTGCATGTGCACATGTGTCCATGCCCATGTGTACACATGCATGGAGAGGTCAGAGGTTTATCTTCTTAGTCTCCTTCCTCCCTGAGCCCAGAACTCGACAACTTAACTGGGCTCACTGACCAGGAAGCCGCAGGGCATCCCCCAGTCTCTGCCTCCCCAGCACTGAAACTACAGGTTCATATGGCTACAGACAGCTCTTCAGAGGTATGCTGGTGATCTAATCCAACATGGTGGGATTGTGTGGCCGAGCCTCTGAGTGCCTAGTTCTCATATCTGTGTATTCATGCTGGCGCAGTGTGAGAAGAGGCCAGAAAGGGGCCCTGAGAAGGGGCAAAAGAGGGAGAAGGCCCGTGATATAAAGATGAAAGGAGGGGGAATTCCGGCAGTGGAAGGGCGCAATCAGACATGGGGTGGGGAGAGTGTAGCTGGGAGGCAGAGGGAAGATTAACCTAAATTAAGTATTACAAAAATGCTATCGCAAGCCTGTTACTTTGAATGCTAACTTATTAAAAGAAAGCAAAAAGATAAGAGCATTTAAGGGTTAGAACACTCAGGGGAGCACAGCCAGGGCAGAGAGAACTGGTATCAATGTTATAGGAAATCTTTGTGGGAACAGGCCTCATATCTCCCAGTCTGAGGTCTCAGAATCAAGTAGAGCAGGCTGGGGTTCAGGGTACCTTCCCGGTCCTGGCGAAGGTCTCTGCCACCTTGCGGTTCCGCCCTCCGTAGCAGGTGGTGATGAGGTCAGCCACCCCGCAGCTTTCCAAGAAGGTGGCCGTGGACACCTGGCCCTTACAGAAGATCTTGGCGAAAGCGATCATTTCCATGAGGCCCAGGCGGATGACGGCGGCCTTGGTGTTGTCTCCACAGCGGAGGCCATCGCAGAAGCCGGCTCCCACGGCGACAATGTTCTGCAGAGACCACAAAGCAGGAGATGACACTGGAGCAGGTCAGCTGACAGCAGCTTTTCTCTTCGGACAAACTAGTTTGCCTTTTAAGGTTTTTTTTGTTTTGTTTTGTTTTGTTTTGTTTTGTTTTGTTTTGTTTTTAAATCAAAACTGAGTGCTAGTCTGGGCTTGGTGCCCCATGCCTTTAATTCCAGAATTCAGGGAGCAGAGACCGATGGATTGCTGCAATTCTGAGGCCAGCTTGGTCTACACAGTAAGTTCCAGTTCTGTCCAAGTCACATACCCTGCCCCAAACAAGCACCAGCACTGCCCCATGCCACCCTGCAGGCAGCACTAGCACATCACACTTACTTTGCAAACAAACGTAAGCATCTGAGTTTGAACCCCAGGACAAATGTTTTTTTTTTAAGCCCCCAAACTGAGATTCACGCCAGTGCAAAGTGACGGGAAGGTGGGTAACTCGGAATGCGACAGCAGCTGGATCACTGAGACTCTGGTTGGCGTCTGTCGTGAGCTCACAAGGGCATCTCTCTTGTGGCCTAGGAGCCGGCTCGAATACATACAAATACAGTCTCAGCCATCTGTCTCATTGCAGTATCTCTAAATGAATATTCATGGGTATCCACTCTGTGCATTGTGTTGTGTCTCCTAGGCACCAGCAAATCAGATACAGAACTCCGGCTCCACAGAGGATAATCTGGGATGGAGGATACCAACCTAAGGCCTGTGTTGGTCAGTCACATTCTATAGGACCCGGGCCACATCCGCCTACTGATGGCAGATGACTCAGTTAACACAGGCTGAATGACTGAGACGGTCTTTGTGGGCCACAGACCCAAGGCACCTTCTCTCCAGTCCTTGTAGAAAATGCTTGTCACTCATAACAGGGACAATAAAATGTGTGCAAATGACGGCCGGACCCCTTCTTTCTGGAGGTCCAACAGGCCATCTGATTCCTCTGGAGGCTACCTCGCTACCTCATGATGGTCTTGACCTCAAATGATGCTGCCCGGACAGTGGACGCAGAGACACGGGTATAAAAATACATTTAATCCCACCCCCGGCTCTCTGCCATTCCTTTGTCTCTCTGGTTCCCAGACCAAAAAAACAAAACAAAACAAAACAAAAACAAAAACAAAACCCACGTTTACTTTTATCAAAGCCTTATTCAACACTGGAGCTGTGCAGATATCTACCCTCTATGCTAATAGAATCCTTTTCCCCACCAATAGCCCCATTTTAGAATTTGCCATGCTCCGTCTGGGCAGCTCTTAACTCCAGCTGGCCATCTCTCATAGCCATGTTTTCCTGACTCAACTCTACCCCGTGGCACCTTCCTCCTCCTCTATATACCGCTCTCCCTCCTTATGTCTCCCCTAGGACCCCAAGCCTGGGAACCCCAAACCCGACCCACGTCTCTTCCGCCCAGCTTTGACTGCCGACATCGTTATTTAGCCAATAGTTTTAAATCAAGGAGCAAGGTCACACTGTATGTGCAGAATCTCTTGTCCCTGGGAGCAACCAGGCCTTGGGGGCCAGCACTGAGCGTTAAAAAGCACAGCAAAACCCAAACCTCAACAAAGGCGCCATGTTTTGCTTCCAGGTCAGGCCCTGCGTCAGGAACTGGCTAAAGAGTCTAGGAAGGCCGAGGTTAGACCCATGCTCAGAGCACTAAGCTGGGACATCATGATGTTTCATATCGGTCCCATCCGACGCAATGGTCCCTCGTGGTCACTAAGCCTTTCTTTGCCACGTTCAGCTTGGATGGTCATGTCAACAAATGGAGGCTTACAGGGGATTCTTAGCTAAATGATGGGAATTTTGAAGCTCTCTGCTGTCTCTCGGACTGTCTGTGTCACCTATTCTGAATGATGACACGGTGAGCCAATCCTAGGAACTATCTGTGACTGTGAAGAGAACAGGCTCTTTCCTGCTGCAGGGGATCCCACAGATGAGGGTGGGGCCACACCAGATCCTCTGCAGTTCACTCTGAAGCCTGGGCTACCTGCCTCCCCAGTCTGAGGGAAAGAAGAAGCAGACTCACCCTTGAGGCTGCATCCACAGACATGTATGTGTGCGCCCCATGGGTCCCTGACCCGACGCCTAGGACACTTGTCCTCTGTCCTCTCAGGTTGGAGAGGCTTCCTCACACCCCTGCCACCCTGTGTCATGGGACCATGCCTCCATGGCTTCTCAAGGACAGAGGAAGTCAAAGGGCAGGCGCCAATCAGCGGCGACAGCGGACCTTAGCTCAGTGCTAGAGGCCTGCCTAGCAGCTGCAAGGCCCTGTTGCAAAAGCTAAAAATAAAATAAACTTGTGCCTCCCAGCGTCTCCCGTGGCAGCCCCTTTTATCACACACACACACAGTGACGCTAAGGAAGCAGTGAGCAGCTTGCCAGGAGATACACCATGCCTGCAGGCCCAGGGAGCGAAAGACACAAAGGAGCCCCCTTAGAGTCCAGGCGAGGGCTTTCTCACGGTAAAAGCTGCTCAACCAAAACGGTTTGGCAGGAGTTCTCTGACAATTGGCTAAGCAAGGCGGCAGGAGCAGGCCTCAAGGCCAGCCCGGCTCTTCCGGTGCGCACTTGAAGAACAGGCAGACAAGCTGAGCTGTGACTCCTTGCCAGCAGGACCCTGGGGTCTGGACCACCTCAAAGCTTCCAGGGCACTAACTTCCCCACCAGGAAGGTGGGGCAGGCTAACTCTTCTGAGAGGACTCTAGGGGGCACCTGCCTGGCTAAAACAGTGAATTAAAAAGAGCCAGGTAGAGCAGGTTTGAACAGGTCTGCTCAGCTACAAAAGTTATTATCAAAAAACAAAAGTTATTTGCTCTGGAAAACCTGCCGTAAGCTAGCCACAGTTAGAAATGCTACGGTTCTTTGGAAGACAGGTGTGTTAAACCCTTCCCCAGGTCCCAGCAGGGCCCGGAAGTCGCCCCTGCTACCGGGGCGGGGCGGCAATGTCTTCAACGGGGCCTTGAGCCGGGTGAGCGGGGCGCAGTTCTTCTACTCTTAGACATCCACAAAAATAGAAAGCTGGGGATGGGATGGGTCCCATGGATGGAGTCTGAGCCTTGGCCCTTCTGCCAAAGGGGAAGGGTGAACACCAGGAGGAAGGGCCCCAGGAGAGGGAACCCCCACAGAGGAATGTGAGGAAGAGGTGGGAATAGAGAAAAGACACCCAGGTCACTTACTCTGGGTTCCTATCCCCTTATTTACAGGATAGGATGCCAGGGCCAGACTCAATGAAAAGTCCCTGCGTCTCAGTTTTTGAAATCTCCAGTCCTGATTCAGACTCAAGGGAAGATGGGTGGTAGCCCAGGGAAGGATAACGAGGGGCCCTGGGTACCCCCTCTGCCTCCACCCGCCTCTATCTCACACTTTCTGTCCCACCCAGGTGCCCTGCCAGAAGCACTCCAGATCCCACTAACAACTTTCTGGAACCATCCACCTAGATCCTCTCACCCAGTACCTTACATTCTGAGTAGGATTGCACACGGTCTCCCCAGTGGTAACCCAGAATATCCAGTCACTTACAAAGGGCTCTGTGTAGCTTGCGGCTAAAGCTGAGTAATGAGGCGGTGAGACGGACGAACCCCGCTGTTGAGGGGTCATTGTTACTTTAATAGACAACTACTAAAAGCCATAAAAATCTCACCCTAAATAACGCCAGAGCCAGGGCCCTGTTGACTGCGGAAAGAGGCCTGCCAACGCAGAGACGCAGAGAGATGCATGCCGCCTGGCAGCCCAAGCCTTCAGCTGGGCCGAAGTTTTAAAATGTGCCTTGTACTTTGTGACCGCAGTGTTAAATCTAAAAGCTGGGTTTAATTCTGACTAGGAGGAAAGATGTAGACTTCCCAAGGAAGGGGGGATAGGCCTTCCTCTTCCTGTCCGCACTTCCTCAGCACGGCTCACTGGAAACAGGCGACAGTCAGATGTCAGCTGCCTGGCTCCCTTCCCAGATGCTCCAACTCCAGAAGCAATTTTAGATTAAACAGGGAACTCACACTGAGAAGTCAGGGTGGGGAGGGAGGCTGGTTTCTAACTCTGTGTAGCCAAGGATGACCTTGAACTTCTGACCCTCCTGCCTCTGCCTGCCCAGTGCTGAATTACAGATGGGTTCTACCATGTCTAGCTTATGTGGTGCTGGCGATGATTGAACCCAGGGTTTCCTGCAGGCCGAGCAAGCATTTTACCAAGAGAGAGCTACATTGCTCCCACCCCTCCCTCCTTTTTTTTTATTTTTTAATTACCTTTATTAAAAGCCAGGAATAGTGGCATACAACTTTAATCCCAGTACTCTGGAGGCAGAGCTCTGTGAGGCCAGCCTGGTCTACATGTGGTGTTCTGGGACAGCAAGGGCTACACTGAGAAACTTTGCCTCAAAACACCTTGACATTTATGTAGTGTGTATATATTTAGTGTGCGTGCATACTGCAGGACATGTGGCTGTCAGAGGGTAACTCAGTTCCCCCACACATGGATCACATAGAATTGAGGTCCACAGACTTGGTGGGAGGCGACTTTACTCAGAGTCATCTTGCTGGCCCAGCCTCCATTTTCCACCTCCAAATACTCAGGGTCAGCCAGTCCTGACTCTCCTGGAAGGAAGTAGCTGTTGTAGCCCCCTTCCTTAGCGGCCTCCTTCAGGAGAGACACACACAGAAACATTTCCCTTGACCTATTCTTGATTAAAACCATGAGAGGCCATTGCTTTGGGCAACACTTCTACATGAGACCCCACAGACCAGTCTTGGCAGAACGAGGTCATTCAGCAAGTGTGACAACATGAGCCTGACCATCAGGACAAGCACCAGGTCCCAAAGCTTCTCTCAGAAACAGGAGTCCATCCGGACAGACTGCGCTAGGCATGTTGGGAAAAGAGCGGCTTTGGTTGGTCTGGGCTACATTAAAAGTTGAAAGCTACTCTGGGCATTTTAGTTGGATGCTATTTCAAAATAAAATCCTAAAAAGGCTGTGTATGCATCTCAGTGGCCAGCTGCCTGCCTTGTTGGCCCTGTACTCAGCAAAGGGAGGGAGCGGTGTGGCTCAGTGGGTAGACTGTTTTCCTGGCAAGCATGAAGCCCAGGTCTGGGCCCCAGTACCACATAAACCAGACATGGTGGTGCACACCTGTAATCCCAGTGCTTAGAAAGTAGAGGGAGGCGGATCAGAATGTCAGGGTCATCCTGGGCTACATGTTGTATTGGAGCCGGACAGTGCTATTTGATGTCCTATCTCAACCAATCAACCAACAAACCAGCAAACACCCCAAAAGCAACTGCACCGTTTTGAAGTAACCCGGACCAGCTTTTCTCCTTGCTTCTCTCCTTACTGGACCTACCCTCCCCACCCTGACAGGACACAGCTCTCCTCAGTAGATGCAACCTGCCTTCTGCCCACTTGGGGCTAGAGGCAGATTGACCAAGTAATTAATTTTGTTGTGATTTGTCTCCTGACAATCCCTGGTCACTGGCCAATCGAAACTGCTTCTTTTCAGTCCAGGGAACAAAGATAAACTGTTCTTTGAAGAAACCTCACATCAGCAGGAGACAACTGTTCCACATGAAAAGGAACGAGAAACCAGCAAGGGGTGTGGGGCGGGGGGAAGGAGGGAGGGAACAGATTCCCACTCAAGATAACACCTGGGTGAGGAAGGTGAGTCCCACAGAAGCCAAACACAAGGGCTGCCAAGCCCTCGTGTCCCAGAACAAGATGTCGGAGCCAGGGGAGAGCCCAGGGTTAGGAGCACTGGCTGCCCTTGCAGAGGCCCAGGGTCCACCCCAACCTTCACAAAGTGACTCACAATGCTTCGTACTGTATGCACTGCATGCATATGGTACACAGAGGAGTGTGCAGGCACACACACATACACAGAAATAAAAACCAAATGGGGACTGGAGAGATGGCCCAGGGGTTAAAAGCCCTTGCTGCTCTTCCACAGGACCTGAGTTGATTCCCATCACCCATGTCAGGTGACCCACAGCCATATGGGACTCTAGCTCTGGGGGATCCAGTGCTGCCTCCTGGCTTCCCATATGGACACATGTGAACAAGAACAAATTATGAAAAAGTATCAAATAAACTACAATTTGGATCAAAGAGACAACGACTCTAGCATAGGACCTGGGTTCAGTTCCCAGTGCCCACATGACTGTAGCAGTGAGTTTGGGCTATACCGCTTTGGCTCCCACACCCATCCAGGAACTATCTGGATTCTCGAATAGACACACACACACACACACACACACACCAATTAATTTTAAACCGCCTTGGCTCCCTGGGCACTCCTAAACCTTCTTCCCAATGGGAAAGTGGCCAGTGGGTAAGAATTACCCAGAATTCCTACCTGCCTCATTGGCTTTATCCCCTGTAGCTCATACATCCATCCCTTCGCTTCATGGAGATTTCTCTTTCACCTCCCCATCCCCCCTGAATCCGAGCCAGAGCAATTCTAGGGGTCCCACCCCATCTCCCTTTGACAAGCCTTTGGCCACTGGCATCTTTACTGATCAATCAAAAACCAATTGGAGACAAGGACCTTTAGCGCCTGGACATGCAGATTCCCGATTGAATCAAAGCATTAGAACCAACCTCCAGCACAACAATTCATAACCACCCATAACTCCTGTTCAAGGCCCGATGCTCTCTTCTGACCTCTCTGGGGAGCAGGCAGGCGTGTGGTGCACACACATACATGCATGCAACAAATGCACACAAATAAAATGATCTAAAAGCAACTTTAAAAAATCACCATTCACTGATATTTGTAAATGAGAGAGAGAGAGAGAGGAGAGAGAGAGGAGAGAGAGAACCCCCACTTAGGAAGGGGCAACCAGGCAGCCAAGAACTAGGCTCTTTTTCATGGGAGCCTATGTCAAGTGTGCAGAGCACAGCTGCAGAGACGGCCCAGCAGCAAATCACCTGTCACGCAAGCCTGACATCTGAACTTAACCCCAGAGCCCAGGTCAAACCGGACACAGAAAGACAAAGCTGTACCCGGGAGAGGGGTGATAAAGAATCCCAGAAGGCTGCAGGCTAGCCTGGTGTACCTGAGGGTGAGCAGCAAAGAGACCCTGTCTCCAACAAAGTGGAAGGAAATCAAGGAAGGGCAAACACTGGCGATGGGCCTCGGACTTCTACACACACACACACACACACACACACACACACACACACCTGAACCAACACACCAGCTAGTCTAACACAGAGCCCATTCTCCCACATCAGACTGCTAATATTGGTCTAGCCTCAGTACTTCCTTCTTCCCCTGGGTGGGATACCTTAAGAGCGCCGCAAAGCTCTACGGTGTCCGCATCGTCCACCACAGTGATTCTGAAGTTGGGCGTCTGCAGCAGCTCTTTGAAGAGAAGGCCGTTCTGGATCACTTTGCTGCCTGTGGGAGAGTAAAAGATTGATTAGTGATGTCCCGTGTGTCCACTCCCACACCTAGCAGAGGTCTAAAGTGTTAACTTTTGTAACAGAAGTAACCCGGAGCTACACACACACACACACACACACACAAGGATAGAAGGCACATAGCTATGGGCAGTGAATGACAGTTTCAGGTGAGTGACTATGGCCTGGAACCCAGATTCAGGCCACCCCAAATACCGTGCTCCACCGTGACAATAGGCTCATGAGCCATTTATAGCCAAGAGTCAAAGCATTTTTAAAATACACCGGTGGGTGAGAACATCAGGAGGGGGTTACAACAGTAGGGAAAAGCTTTCTGACAGGTTCCAGGTGCCACCTGGTGATGTCCTTAGCTTTTGGGTTAATGGACAGCAGCGGTCTGTTAAGTGGATGCATTTCAAAAGGTTTTACCTGCTGTTAGAGCAGACACACAGGTGGTAGCACTCAGCTATAAAAGGGGCTAAAGATAGACCAAGATAATTTGGAACCATGACACCCCAACTCTCCAGAGTAACCAAGATCAAGTCAGTCAACCTTGTGGAAGCTTTAACACAGGTGTGCTTTGTTTTTGTTGTTGTTGTTTCTGTTGAGACAAGGTTTCTCTGTGTAGCCCTGGCTGTCCTGGAACTCACTCTGTAGACTAGGCTGGCCTCAAACTCTGAAATCTGCCTGCCTCTGCTTTCCAAGTGCTGGGATTACAGGTGTGTGCCACCACCGCCCGGCCAACAGGAGTAATGCTTTAGGGGTAAACCTCAGCTCAGATAGCAGAAATGGAGCCCTGAAAATGTGGAAGGAGGGAACCAGGAACTCGGGGTTGCTCTCTGACCTCGGCATGTGTGCTTGGCGCCAGCACTAACTCTACACAATAATACTTAGCTAATTTTGGGAAAAAAAATTAAGCTACACATTTTAAATTTGTTAAACATGAAAAGGCTTTCTCGAAGTGGAATGTAAGGTCCATGTGTTTTAGAGGGTGGCGTCTACAAATCCTGGAGGATGGGCATTTGGTCAAGAGGTCTTGTGTTGGCCACTGCCACGTCCCCTCCCCTGCTGCCGGCTGGGGTGTGCTGGGCGCTCCTTGACTGTCATACACCAGCTACTTTTATTCTTTTTTTGTGTGTATTTTGGACACCTTTGATTAAACAGTAGAAGCAGCCAGGTATGATGACACGCCTTTAATCCCAGCAGTCTGGGGGCAGAGGCCAGTGGACCTCTATGAACTGGGGGCCAGCCTGATCTATATAGTGAGACCCTATCTCAAAAAAATGAAGTAAGCCAGACCACAAGGAATCAGCCCTGCTGATGGATATGTTGCATGTAACCACAGTATCTGTGAGGCTGAGACAAGGGCCACCGTGAGCTCCAGGTTAGCCTGGGCTACACGGAGAAACTGCTCTCAGAAACACCAAAACACAATAGCAACAAAGAAAGAGCAAACCAAAGCAAAACCTCACCCATAATGCCTGGCATGAAATCTGCTGTGGCCGATGGAGGTGCAGGTGGGTTAGGACTCCTCCCTGGGTTCCAAACTCAGGCCTAAAGGCTTTTTGGTAAATCCCGGCCACAAGCCAGCAGCAAGCAGCTATCAGGACACCAGAAAGCCCCAGAGGACTCTAGCCCCAGGCCCTGCCAGCTGTTCCCACGACTGCCTGCACACGCTACTACCCCGGGAGCTCTAAAAACACTCCTAAGCAGGCCACAGCCCAGACCTGTTAAATCACAGCTCTGGCATGGAGCAGCGGGGCTAGTTTTTGAGGCTCCCCAGGTGACTTGGATCGTGGCCAAGTTTGTAGATCTTTGATTTAACCTCCTCCAGCTTTCTCCTGAGGAAAAAAAAACACTCGTCCCTCCCAGGTGGCTGCAAAGTAAAGTAGGAATCTGAAAGAAAACCGTCTTGGTGGGGACAGAGCTCAGGCCCCGTAATAACTCAAAGTCAGCTCATGTTTGCAAGTGTGAGTGTGTGTGCATGTGCGTGTGCTCACATGAATGTGTGTGTGTGTTATCTGTACAAGGTGCTTACTTGTGCATGTGGAGGTGGTCAGCAATGCCAACCCATCCCCATTCCATATTAATTTTCAGACCACATATATGTCAAGAACAATGTTAGATATTTGGGTGTGTGGACCTTGCAGGACTTCTGTGAGTGAATATAGAATCGCTTAAGAGAGAGCACTATGACTCAACACTGGTTTTGTAAATTCAGGATCATGGAAGGCGTGTTCACCACAAGGGGGCAGCACAATCGCGGTGACAGCATTTCCATCTAGTGCCCTAAATTCCGCTGCTTTTCCCCTCCAGAGAATTCACAGGACAGAGACTTCCGACTTTACAATTAAACAGAAGCTGGTCCTTAATGTCATCAACCTGGAGACCAGGAGGTGGGGATATAGCTCGGTGGTAGAGCACTTAGCATGCCCAAGGCCCAGCACCATCAAACAATGAAGTAAGCTAAGGAACAGCTCGGTGAATACTTCCTGAGGACTGAGTTCAATTCCCAGAAGCCATGTCAGTGGTTAAAAACTGCCCCTAAATCCAGCTCCAGAGGTATCCTACATCTCTAGCTTCTAGCGGCAGCTGCGTTAAATACATACAACCCCCTTCATGTACATATAGATAGATATCTGTGAAGGCACCAAGGCCAGAAGTCAATATTGGGTGTCTTCCTTAGTAACTCTTCATCTTACTATTGTTTTCTTTATTTATAAACGTGTATGGGTGTCTTGTCCATTGGTCTGTATATGCACTGTGTACCTAGTACCATGGAGGTCAGAAATGGGCGTTGGACCCCCTGGAACTGAAGTGGCACGCATTTCTGAGCCTTTGTATCAACACTGAGAGTTAAACCTGGCTCTTCTACAGGAGCAAGTGCTGAGCCTTCTCTCCAGTGCCTCCATGTGTTTTAGAAGCAGAATCTTTCACAGAACCTGAAGCTCACTGACTGCGTAGGCGGGTTGTCCAGCAAACCTTTGGAATCCATTAGTCACCACCTCCCAGCACTGGGATTACAGGCAAGCGATGATGGCCGGCTTTTTCACGGGATCTAGGGATCAGGACTCGGGTCCTCATGCAGACACTTGACCTGTTGAACCATCTCCCCAGTGCCCCATGTAGCCAAGGCTGGCCTTGAATTTCCTATCCTCCTGCCTCCACTACCTATTGCAACAGGCCTGCATATATAGGTGGGCCATGTGTAGCCAGGCTCAGGCAGAACTGGGAAGAACCAAGTGGGGGCAGGAATGGTACCCCTAAGGAATGGTACCCCCCAAGCACCCAGCACTGCCGGGGCCTCTGCAGACTCCCTCACCAATGGTGGTCTCGCAGAACTTCTCGGCAGCAACCTCACTGGCGATGTTGGCCCCCATCAGCACGCTGATGTCAATCCCCATCTTCTCTCGGATGATGTCGGAGATGAGCTTCAGCCCGTCGGGGCCCTCATCGATGCCCTAGAAGGATGCAGATGGGTCAGGGGAGGCTTGCAACCAAAGAGGCAAAGACAGTCATTCTGCAAGTAGTCTTAGTTGCATGTGGTGACTCACACCCGTGGTTCCGCCATACCTGTAATCCAGCTGGCACAGGACTGCATGGAGTTCAAGGCCAGCCTTGGCCACATAGAAGTTGGGAGTCAGCCTGGGCTACAGAGTGAAACTCTGTCTCTATCAAGCACTGACAGAGGACAGGATGAAGCAACTTGTTTTGGGTAAGATGTGGGGGGGCACAAATATTCACTTATAAGCACTAAGGGGACAGGCATATTAAACGCACAGGGTTGTCTCAAAGGGAGAGACATATAACCTGTTTTCCATCTAGAAGGCTGGGAACACATGTGGTTAACAGCCTGGTGACCGTTGTCTTGTCCGTGTGGTGAGACAACACCAAATCCTCTCCCACATGCTTACCATGAGCTTGTTTTTCTCAATCAATCTATAGAATCCATCTTTATGCACCATGTCACATGTGTTTTACAAAGTTTTGACAGTCAGGTTTTATGCTTTGTTGTACACATGGATTGAGTTGATTATCAGGAAGTTTTTTCAACCAATCCTCCCGTGCTTAAAATAAGTCTAAAATAAAGCACTTGGGGTCAGACCCCATCACCAGCCACTGAGTCCTACTGAAGCAGACTGCCTTTCCCTGTGTCTCCACCCGTAGCTGGCCATGGTGTTTGCAGAGACCGCCCCCTCCCCGCCCAAGATTGCTAAGGTTACTTTACAGAATGGGAGCCTGGCTGGAAGGCCCCGGGAGCACACAGGCCCAGTGATGGCTTCCAGCTTCTGGCACACCCCACTGATAAGGAGCCGTTACCGGATGTCAGGGAGATCGAAACTGCTGTCACAAGCTACCCCCAAAGTCAGCTTCTGGCCCCAAGGAAGACCCTGGTTTAGTTCCGCCCAGCAGCAGCAGTGAATAGTGGGTGGCATCTGTGAGGAGGGACGGCCACTCTGTCATCTGACTTTGGCTTAGCTGCAAAGCATGGAGCCCACTTCGAGCTCCTGCCGCACCAGTTGGCCCATTCAGAATGTGACATAAAGATTCTTTTCTCTGCGGCTGAGGAGATAGTTCTGTGCACACACGTGTGCGTGCATACATACATGCACACACTCATCATCACCACCACCACACCACATAATTACTAAAATAAATAAATGTATCTTAGTTAACCACTCTATCAGCTCCGGAAGGGGTGTGTGTATGTTGGGGGGAGGGTCCTATCTCCATGTTCCTCTTCTTCTCCTCACCCTTCTCCCATCTGACAGAACATCCTGAATCACCTCACACAATTTTTCTTTATTAAATTATCTTTTATTTATCATGTATAAGTGTTTTGCCTGTGGGCATGTCTGTCCATCACATGTGTGCAGTTCCCAAGAAGGTCAGAAGAGGGCATTGGGTCCCCTGGAGTTGGAGTTAAAACAGGTGCCTCCTGGGGGGGTGTGTGTGGGGGGTGCTAGGCACAAAACTTTAGTCCTCTGCAGGAGCACTGAGTGGCTCTCGGCCACTGAGCCGCCTCTCCAGTGCACCCCTCGACTCTTGATCATTTGATCACATCTAACTGTCCCACCATAATGTGACATCAGTGCAGCCATCTTTGAAAGCTGATAAATGGCACCTCGATGTCCGGCTATACGGTTCAGCTCCGTAACTAGGTTAGAAACTCACATACATGGACGCATGTGTGTTGACTCCTCACTGTTCCCTGATGCAAGCAAGGTCTTCCAAAATGAAAAGTTCAGGACTCATTATTATGACAGACCCCACTACCAGCTGTGCGGTAAAGTTTGCAGACCAGTTTTTAGAAGTCTAGATGAAGAAAGCATGTACCTATAAGAATACCTAGAATATCAATTAATTGAAGGGAAGAAACCTTTCAGTTGGAGATAAAAAGGAGTAAAACTACCGCATCCTTTCCAGCATGGCACTAGGGATTGAACTCAGATCTCCGAGACTCACAGCAAGCACCTGACCCACCGAGCCGTCTCACCCACCAAGGATGGTTACTGTCACCATGATTGGACCAGTCACTGGTAATGCCCACCTGAGTGTCGGAGAGGATTAACTCAGAGAGAAACAGCTGTCCTGAAAATGGTGGCACACCTCCTGGGCCAGAGTCCCAGACTGAACCAGAAAGAAAAAGAGGCCGGGGATATCGCTCTGTGCTGAGTGCTTGCCGGGCAAGCACAGGGTGAGGAGCTCTAGTGCCACAGCACAAAGCGAAACACAATAAAAACTCAGCAAGCCAGCTGATGCCACATTCCAGTCTGTCTGCCCTGTGGTCTGTGAGCTGGCAGCCGCCCGCGGCCAGGCCTGCCTTGTCTCCCTGGCCATAATGGATCATCTTGCCATATAAACAGTGAGCCGAAATAAACCCCCTCCCCACTGTCGTTGCTTCCTGTCAGATGTTTAGCCATGACTGGTGAGGAGTTGCTTGATATAGCTTCCCAGGCAGAGGAGAGAGGGCACGAACTGAGGAGAGCCAGGGTCGCGGGCCCGGCCTCCTGTCCGCTCTGCACGCGTACCCACCTTGATGAGGGTGATCCCCAGGGCCTTCTTGGGCACCCTGCCCGTGATCTCATCGCAGATCTTGTGAATGAACTGGTGGGGGATGACGAAGACCAGCAGGTCTGCGTCCTGCACGGCTTCGCTGAGGTTTGGGACAGCGACCTGCAAAGCGGGGAAACAGACAACGTCTGTAGAAGTTCTGTCAGTCCGTACCCCCACTCCTTCAAAATGCACACCGCACTCAGGTACCGCCATCTCCACCCCCGCTCTTTCTAGAAAGACCCTGACATGTCCTGTTATTTATTTCTAAAATTTAAAAATTGTCTTAATTTTATTGATTGATTGACGTGTGTGTGTGTGTGTGTGTGTGTGTGTGTGTGTGGTGTGTACATATATGTGCTGAGACATGCATGTATGAATACATGTGGACATCAGAGGGCAGCTTGGCTCTCTCCTTTCTCTCGGTCCTGGGGATCGAACTCGGGTCATCAGGCTTGTATGCAGACGCCTCTAGCCACTGAACACCTCACCTGCCCTACCGCTGCTCTCATTACTGCTTTTTTTGAGATAGGACTGTCCTTTACTGCCCAGGCTGTCCTGGAAGTCACCGTGTAGCCCATGCTGGCCTCAAACTCGCCATCCTTCTGCCTCAGCCTCTCTTTCATTCTGGATACCATGATGCTAAGGCAAAAAAGAAAGGATCAGGAGCCACAGCCAGCCCCGGCTACACAAAACTGTCCCAGAAGGCCAAAAACCAAACCAAACAAAAAGCCTACTTAAGTGTAGATGTGCGAATTTAGTGAGAACAGTGTTTTTTAAAAACCTGGCAGAGCTCAGCAGACAAGGATGAGAGAGACAATGAAACTAATCCCAAGGGAGCTGTGACCAGTGGCTCCCATGTCACACCAGCTGAAGCCAGAGCGCCACAGTGGAAGAGCCTTTCCGCACCTGGCAGAGCTCCAAACATCAGCTCCCGGTGAAGCCAGCTCAGCCACCGCTCTCCCAAGCACAGGCAAATAACTGCTGTCCTCTCCATTCAGGTCCGTGAAAACCACACCCAGACCTGCCAGCCTTCAGAGAGCCAGTGGGAGAAAGTGGCACTCAGAAACGGCGGGTCACTGTCACAGAAGGTTCCAGAGTGGGGACCTCACGCAGGGTGGGGCGTGCAGTGGTTTAGGATCCGTGCAAAGGAGACTTAGACTCTGCAGTCCCAGTCTCGCTGACAGACATGCACAGCAATGCAGGGCTGGGATCGGGGCTCAATGGGTCCAGAGCCTTCCTGGGGTACACGAAGCCCTGAGTTAGATCCCCAGAACCACAAACCAGGGGAAGCTGGTTGGGGAGATGAGGGCAGGAAGGTCAGGAGCTGAATCAGCCTCAGCTACATACCAAATTCAGGGCACACCAGAAAAGATGGAGCCCATTGCTGAGGGATTCTAGAGAGATGGCTCAGCTGCTAAGCTCTCCCGCCCTTGCAGAGGACCAGGGTTCAATTCCCAGCACCCACATGGTGCCTCACAGCCATCTGAAACTCCAGTCCCAGGGGATCCAACACCCTCTTCAGACCTCCCTGGGCACCAGGCATGTATGCCAAGCACAGACACACAGACATCCTCAGACACAAAATCTATTTTTATAAAAAGTTTTGGAAAATTAGTTAAAATAAATAGTGGTTTTGTTGGTTTGATTGTTTTTGGTTTTTGAGAAAGGTTTCTCTGTATAGCCTTGGCTCTCCTGGAACTCACTCTGTAGACCAGAACTCAGAGATCCAGCTGACTCTATCTCAGTAGTGCCGGGACTTAAAGGAGTGTGCCACCACCCACCACCCTCTAAAATAAATAGTGAATAAATTAATAACTAGCTGGCGTCCTGTGTATCCTCTCAAATTCACAAGAAGACAAGAAGACGCATGCTAAAACTGAGACACTAGGGAAGAGAGGACTGTAGAGAGAAGGCTGTACTTGTGTTGTGACCTTGGGGTTCCAATGTCAGGTACAGATGGCTTCTGGGGGCACTATCCAAGAGAGGTCACATAAATGTCCCTTCCACAGAGGGGAATGTATATTTGGATGGGATGGCAAGGCTGAGGTATGATACTAGGCTTTCCTCCTGTCTACATTCAGCCCGGGGAGGAAGGGGGTGGTGAGGGAGGAACTCCCCCCCCCCCCAGCTTCCTCCCTTCTCCCTCCAGGGCCCAGGCTCTTGCTTCTTAGAGCCACTTGGCAGATTCATGGTCCCCGGTATTAAACTGCCTGGCCCCAGTGTACAGATTTATAATCTCAGCTCCTCAGGGGGTTGAGGCAGTAGGCTCACAAGTTTAAGCCCTACCTAGGCAGCCTAGGGAGATCATGTCTCAAAATAAAAAGGAAAAGCACCAGGGTAGGAGCTCTGGGTGCCCACCTAGCAAGTCAAAAGCAGGTGGGCAGAGTTCCAGGCATGTGGTGGGGCAGACAGAGGGCGCAAGTTCCTTGTTACTGGCACCAAGAAAGGAGCATGATGCTGACCTCCTAGCTCTCCCACCCCAGTAAGCAGGGGTGAGACCCTGGGTTTGATTCTCAGCCCCATGTGACCTAAAGCTGTAGTACTAATGCTAGGGAGGTGCAAGCAAGAAGACCCCCAAGTTCATGCAGTGCCATGGGTGCTTGAGGCTAGCCTGGGCTACATGCCGGCAAAACTGTCTTGGGGGTAGAGGTGGGGAGGCCTAAAAATTCAAAAGAAAAGCCTGTCAGTTAATGATAGGGAGAGTGGGGAGGGCTCTAATCCAATATGGTTGTTGTCCTTGGAAGAGGCAGTGGTGAGGGGAGGAGGGGTGGCTACGTGGTTAAGAGTTTGTGGCTCTTCCAAGAGGACCACAGTTTGGTTCCTAGCACAACCTCCTGTAACTCCAGCTCCAAGGGATCCAATGTCTGAACTCCAAGCACACAAGAACACACACACACACACACACACACACACACACACACACACACTTTAAGAGGTAGTAACATAATACCAACAGTATCCACAGAAAAAACACCAAGAACAAATCAACCCAAATCTGAGAAAATCCGAGCCAGTCAAAGGTTGCTTTACCACATCCAGGCCCCAGTGACACCCAGAGGATCCCAGCCTGGAGACAGAAGCGGATGTGTCTACACCCCTGCCACATCGTACCACATTTTCTGGCAGCTTGTGTCCTGGGAGATATTTCACGTTTTCGTGGTCACTGTTGATAATGTCCGTCAGTTTCCTCCCGTTCACGGTCTCTTCGAAGACCCACATCTTGACGGTGGAGGAGAACTTCTGCAGCTTCTTCACGTTGCTTCCGATGATTTTCGCAACAGCTGATCCCCTGGAATGAGGGGGCGGGAACCCCGTAAACTCACTTGAGTCCTCACAAGTCCACTCAAGGTGAGAGGCATATCTGCCTCCAAGCCACTGAAAACTCTGCCCTTATAGGGAATGCTCCCCCCCCCCCCAGCCCTGCCTGTTATCAGGAAAATGCCAGCATTTGCTCAATTATTAGTGGTACACATCAATATTCAAAGCCTCCAATTATTATTGGTATCACTATAAAGAAAATTCTAACAAATGCATGGAGGCAGAAGATGTCCGTCACCGACTCAAGTGGGTTCCAGAACAATTTGGATTGAGACCCTACCTCAAACTCAAACAAGTGAGGGTGATGGAGAGTGCCCAAAAACCCGAGGATTTCGGCGAGTGTGTGTGGTGTGTGTGCACGAGTGTGCACGAGTGCATTGTGTGTGTGTGTGTGTGTGTGTGTGTGTGTGTGTGTGCACACGCGCGCGCAGTGCTGCTGGTGAGAGACAGACAGGTAGTGGGCAGAGACCTGGCTCAGTTTCTTGACCTTGCCTTGGGAGAGGCTCCAGAAGACAGGCCTTACCTGGGAAGGGACTGAGCTGCTTCCCAGGAAAGTCCCTGGAATCAAACCCAGTCCAGAGTGTTTACACAGAAGCATGAAGTCCAAACCCAGACACAAGGGAGCATTAACTTAGGCTCAAAGCACACACTAAGTCACTCAACTCTCCAAGGCTTTGCAAATGAGTTTGTGATTCCGGCATTGGGAGGTGGAGCTGGGGGAATAAGGACTGAGGCCATCTTCAGCCACATCTGGAGTTGGAGGCTAGCCTGGGCTATCAGATTTCTTTTCAAAAACAAAGTCAGGTGTATCTACGCCTTTAATCCCAGCACTTGGGAAGTAGAAGCTGGTGGGTCACTGAGTTCAAGGCCAGCCTGGTCTACAAAGTGAGTTCTGGAATAGCCAGGGCTACACAGAGAAACATTTGGGGGGTGGGGAGCAAACAAAAACAAAAACCAAGTGTGACACTGAGGCAGGAGGACATCTGAGAGGTCTAGGCCAGCTAGGGATACACAGTGAGACCCTTTCTTCTCTCTCTCTCTCCCCCTCCTTCTCCTTCTTTAAGTTTTTCAAGACAGGGTTTCTGTGTATAGCCCTGGCTGGTCTTGAAATCAGAGATCTACCTGCCTCTGCCTCCCGAGTGCTGGAATTAAACGTGTGTGGCACCACTGCTAGGCTGTGAGACCCTTTCTTAAAACAACAACAACAACCCCAATCCAATGCTAAACAAAAAAAAACTCAGCCAACCAAATAAGTGGGGGCTGGAAAGATGGCGCAGTAGTTAGAGCACTGACTGCTCTTCCAGAGGACCCAGTTTTAATTCCCAGTTTTAAAATAGATGATGACTCACAGTCATTTGTAGCTCCAGTAGCAGGGAATCTGTGATGCCCTCTGCTAACGCTGAGGGTACCCGGCTTACATGTGGTACAGAGTTGCACGCAGGGAAAACACCCATGTAAAATAAAGATTTGAAAAATAAAAATAATCAAGTGGGACATGGGTGGATTCTTGCTATAAGGCCTCAATCTTTATGGAGAGACACTGTCATCACTTCACAAATGATAAGAGAGGAAGTAAAGAAAAGTACAGGTGTGACCCAGGGACGATGCCGCGAGCACCAAAAGGCAGGACTTTGATCCCAGATCTGTTTCCCAAGGGCCCTAGCCTATTCAGTCCTTAAAGTAGACCCGCTTCCAGACAATCCATGCATAGACTGTGTGCAGGGTGTGCAAGGGAGGGGAAGCAACAGGTTTGTCTGTCTGTCTGTCTGTCTGTCTGTCTGTGAGGGGAAGCCACAGGCTTGTCTGTCTGTGCCCTTCTGGAGTTCGGATCCTGGGACATGGTGAAGAGTGATGCCCAAGATGGTGGCTATTGTGAAGGCTTTCTTTCCCCGAGATTTAAACCCTGATCTAAACACCTGCTCCCCAGTGACAGGACCCCAGTGACAAACCAAAGTAGATTCCAGGGCCCAACCCTGGGGGACTAATGAGTTTCCTGGGCTCATGAGTGGGGAGCTAATTATGGGAGCACAGTTGACCCGTCACCTCAAAGTCTCGCCCCAGTGTAGACAAGACTTCCCCACTGCTGACAGACAGTCTCCCACTCAGTAAACCTCCACCCCCTGAATATTGTCTTCTTGAGACCAGGGCAAATGGGGTGGAACAGTAAAGGCTCTTAGAAACATCTGGGTCAGAACTCAGGCCTCCTGGTGCTCACAGGGTGTTGAGTGTGGCTGGAGGATGGCTCATAATAAAAGTGCTAATCACAGGAGCCTGATGGCCAGGGTTTGCTCTCCAGAGCCCCGGAAAGGTGACCTTTGACCTCCACATGTATGTCGCTGCACACCCTCTCCCATGTGCAAGCACACATGCAAACACAGTAATAAATACATTTAAAAAACAAAACAAAACCCACAAAGCTTTATGCTTGGTTTCTGGCACGGTAAGAACCAGGTAGCTGGAGCCACCGTTCAGCTGGTAGACAGCTTTCCTAGAATGTACAAAGCCCTGGGTTTCATCCTTTAAGTCAGGTACAGTGGCGCACGCTCATTATCCTAGCGCTTGGGAGGCAGAGGTAGGCTTAGGAGTTCAAGGCCATTTTATTAACTTAAAGGACAGACTGATGCCCTACTTCAAAGAAAGAAGCAGGAAGAAAGTTTGGACTCGCAGGGCAGGGCGGGAAGGCAGCTAGGAAGTCAGGGTGCGCCCGCCTGGGGATGGGCAGACAGATGAGCACGGCTCTGGTGCCTACCAGGCACCGTGCAGTTGCCAGTACCTCATTTGGCACTACCCATCTCAAGACAGGGACCGGAGGGGTGGTTGGGGGTCTCCCAGTCGGAGGTAAGGACATCTGAGATCATGGTGGTAAATTGCAATGCAGAAGGACCCCCCACCCTCCACCCCTGGGTGTGAATCTGAGGGGCAGGTCTTTGGCCTGTTTTTCATCTAAAGCGGGTGTAT
Organism: Apodemus sylvaticus; assembly: GCF_947179515.1. Classification (NCBI taxonomy): domain Eukaryota; kingdom Metazoa; phylum Chordata; class Mammalia; order Rodentia; family Muridae; genus Apodemus; species Apodemus sylvaticus. The sequence continues at coordinate 9,232,095 of NC_067478.1, read as the reverse complement.
CATAGGGTGGGCCAGACAGCTCGGCTTCCAAGTGTGGTGATCTCAGCTCTGTGTCCAGGCCCCACACCGTGGAAGGAGAGAGCTGACTCTTGTTCTCCTCCCCACCTTAAATAAATAAATGTAATTTAAGGCCCAGAGTGCGTAAGAGCCCTGGCTCCTCCTAGAGGACTAGGGTTTGGTTCCCGACTGTCTGTTCTCTCCAGCCCCGGGACCTGATGGCTTCTTCTGGCCTCCATGGATAATGCATGTCTAGGGTACACATGCAGACACAACACCCAAACACACAAAAGTAAAGGTACGTTTTAAAATGCAATTTAAAATTACATAAATATATAAAGGTGGTTCTATCACACTCTGGATTTACCGCTGGGCTCTGGGGATACAATTCAGGCCCTCCTGATTGCCTGATTTCACCAACGGAGCCATCCCCCAGCCTCTTGTTCTCTCCTTTAACCAAGGAAGGTGTTCAGGGAGGGCGAGCACATGGCCAGGCTCTCCACAGCCTGAGCCCCTGCCCCTCCAGGGCTGCTCTGAGCTGAGGTTCCCTGGGCAGCCCCGGATGTTGGTGAGTTCTCTAGCCTTCAGTCCTAACAGCCATCCATGGAAGAATTCAAAGCATCGAGAATAATCCCATCTCACCACCCAGGCAGAGCCACGATCAACATCGCGTGCGATGTGATGCTCTGCAGTTAAAGGGCCTTTAAAGTACAATGGAGCGCCAGAGAGACTCAGATACAAATGTGGAGAGCAAAAGATTGTAGGACTAGATTCAACTCTGTGCGATGTTTATTTGATCTCTGTGTACAGACGCTTTCCAAGTTTAAAACCAAAAGAGGAAAACCACAGAGACAGTGAAAAAAAAAATCATTATGAGTACTTCACTGAGGAGGGAGGGAGGCGACAGGGCTTCTGGTGACTGCTGAGGACAGGGCTCACTTTGCACCATACAAGGGTACCCTCCACAGAAGGCAGCACGTGGTTGGGGATGCGGCTCAGATGGTAGAGTACACCCTAGCACAAAGCCCTGGCTCCAAACCCCAGCACCGGGTAAACTGGGTTTCTAGGCAGCAAGCTGGTTTACCTGCTAAGCCTCCCTCCCTCCCTCCCTTTGCAACAGAGTGTCATCTGGTCCAGGCTGCTCTGTAACTCCTTGTGTAGCAGAGGATTTGAGGATGAGCTTCAATTTCTGACTCTTCTGTCTCCTCCTTGATAGGATCAGAGGTTTGTGCCAGGGGTTCCAGCACACTGGACAAGTCCTCCACCAGTTGACTCCTCTCCACACACAGACTCTTTGCAGACACTCAGAGTGTCAAGGGAACAGAGACTGAGCTCTTGTAAGATACTTCCTATGGCTGCATCAAGCCACCTGAAAGCCAGGCAAGGGCTGGGGAGACGGGAGACGGCTCATGGACGAAGAGCTTGCCACCCTGTGAGGTCTGGAGTTCAGATCCCCAGGACCCATAGAAAAAGCCAGGAAGGGGAGGTGACCACGTGACACACCAGTTCATGAGAGGCAGACACGGGATCCCAGGGCAAGCTGGGTAGCTAGACAAAGCGGAACGTGTGAGCTCTAGGCTGAGGCATGGAGACCCTGAGACAGAAGACACTGTCCGATGCCTGCTTCAGGATTCCACGTGCATAGGTACACGCATGCGAACATGCATACACACACACACAGGATTCCACGTGCATATGTACACACATGTGAACATGCATATACAGATATGCACACACACACACACACGCACACGCACGCACACGCACGCACACGCACGCACACGCACGCACACGCACGCACACGCACGCACACGCACGCACACGCACGCACACAGGAAGAAAAAGACCCCATGAGTTACAGAGGTTCCTTCTATAAAGGACGGAGGTTAGGGTGGTAGACTCAGCTTGTTTCTGTGCACATGGCCAGAGTTCAGGCTGTTAGGTGGGGGTTCTTGAAGACTGCGCTCTTTGGTTTTGTTGCTTTTAGCCCACGCTGACCGCTTCCTTTTTCTAGAACTCGGGGGAAAAAAGCAGGTAGAAGCAACTAGAGGATGAGAAGAAGCCTGGAACAGCGTTTCTCAAGCTTGGCAGGAGGCAGGAGAGGGGAAACGGGGGCCACTTCCTCATCCCACTGACTCTAGCTGCAAGAAGCTCGGTTCCATTAGTCTGTTACGCTCCTGGGCACGACACCACTGCATGCTAGTTAGTTACAACCCAAGAGTTTGGGACAGGGCTAATTTGGTGGAATGCATGTCTGCCACTAACCCAGGAAAGCCTGAGTCTGTAAAACCGAGACAGTGTATCATGTCTATAATCCCTGCACAGGGGAGAAAAGGCGGGAAGATCAGAGCTAGGCTCGGTACAGCTAGATGGGCCTCCGCCCGCACAGAAACACAAAAGACAACGACAAAACTCCAAGCATAAAAAACAAGCAAAGCAGTCTGGGGCAATGGCTCAGTCTGGTAATGCGCTTACCTTGTACACACAAGGACCTGAGTTTAAACCCCAAAGCCTGAATAAAAATGCTGGGCATGGTAGAGCAAACTGGGCATGGTGAAGCAAACTTGGCATGGTGGAGCAGGCTTGTAACCCCAGCACTGGGGAGGTGGAGGCAGGTGGATTACTGGGACTTACTATCCAGGCAGCCTCGGCTTACTCAGTGAGTTCCAGGCCAAGGCCAAGTCGATAAACACAAGGAGGGGGCAAAACAGAAGCCATCATGGTGGTTCAGTAGATGAAGGGACTTGGGGCCAAGCCTGACTGTCTGAGGCGGATCTCAGAATCCACAAGGCAGAAGGGGAGAATCGGTTCCCAAAAGTTGTCCTCTGATGCACAGCGTTCATGAGCTTCGGTGAGCACACACACACCCACGCACTAAATATGTCAAGGTAGGAACATTTTTCACACAACCTGTATATATATAGTCACATAAACAAGGCCTGCACAATGATACCAACTGACATCCTCAATGGGATGGGGACCTCTCACAAGATCCCCACCTGGGCAATGGCTGCCCAGAGAGGGGGAAGATCAGTTCCCTCCAGGCACACACAAGAGCAACACTGAATGGTCTCAGCCAGTTGTATCTATAGATACATGTGTATGTGTCATGTATTACATATAAAAAATTAAAGAATGATTAATCCCAGCCCTTGGGAGGCAGAGGCAGGTGGGTTTCTGAGTTCAAGGTCAGCCTGGTCTACAGAGAGTTCTAGGATAGCCAGGGCTACACAGACAAACCCTGTCTTGAAAAAAACCAATAAGTAAGTAAGTAAGTAAGTAAGTAAGTAAGATGGTGAGTGCATGATGTTCAGAGTGAGTGGGGGACAGGGGAAGAGTTAGAAGGGAGAGGGGGTACAAATGATGTAAATACAGTGCTCTCAGGGAGGAAATTCTCAAAAAACACTAAGGTGTGAATTTTTTTTAACTAATACAACAAAGCTGATCATTGTTTTAAAAGACAACCAAGGACAGACAGACAGACACACAAGTCAATGTAATTAAAAATATTAAGAGCCAATTGCCAACAAAAGCCAGCTTCTCGGGTTGCCCCAGCACCTCGGGAAGATCACAGTGTAAAATACAGACCTCAGGTCACAGCAGAAGGGCACCTATGTCCAGAACCACACCCATCCTCCCGGGCAGGCAGGGTAGGGGATCAAGTCCCTAGGGAGCCAGCTACCTGGGTCTCTCATCTCCGTCCCCTGCTTTGCAGCCTTGGATAATTTAAATTGCATCTATAAATCCTTACTTGGAATTCCAAAGGTAGCCTGAGGTTTGTGTGAAATTAGGGAGTGATCAGTAGAGACAGGGGGGAGAGCATGGCTTCCTAGCCCTCGGTGTCGGCGACCAGGACTCTCAGTTCAACACCCTTGACCGGGGCCATCCTGAAGTCCCTTAACTGATCAGAGGAATCTGCCCAAGATCGGCAGGTAAAGGTCATGTCCAAGGTGTGTGTCATGAGTCCATGTAGTGACTCATCTTGTAACCCCAGCAGTTGGGGAGGCAGAGGCAGGAGGATCACTGGCGGCGTGACTGACCTACGCAATGCACTGAGTGTCTCAAAACAGCCTCACTGCTTGGATGGCCTCGAACTCACAGATCTCCTGCCTCTGCTTCCTGATGGCTTGGACTAAAGACCAGCACCGGACATGTTTTGTTTTGTTGTTTGATTTTGGATTTTTTTACTTTCGAAACAATGTTATATAGTCTGGGCTAGCCTGGTAATCACTATGTAGACTATGTAGCCTAGGCTGGCTTCAAACTCCCTTCAATCTCCCTCCCTGCATCCCTCCAGTACTGGGATTATAGATTTTCCCATTATTTGTTTTTCTTTCTTCTTCCTCCTCCTTTACTTTTGCTGTATTTTAAAAATAACTTTTATTCTCCCGTTTAACTGTTGTCTGGGAAGCTTACTGCCTCAGTCTGCTAACCTAGGCCTAGTCCTGGAAGCTTCGAGCCTCCATACAACCTAATCCAGTCCTAGAATGTCTTCAGCTTCTGAGACTCACTGCTGAATACATGCACCCCTACTTAATCCTTCTGAGCTCTTGATGGCTGGATCACCTCACCTGTGCTGGCTCAAACTCCTCTCCCAGCTGGCTTATTCAGTCTGGCTTCTCTCAGCCTCTGAGTGGCTCTGGTTGGTTTCAAATGTACCCTAGCTATCTTTTCTTCCTTCCTTCCTTCCTTCCTTCCTCTTTTTCCTTTCTTCTTCCTTCCTTTCTCTTTTTCCTTTCTTTCCTCCTTTCTTTCCTCCTTTCCTCCTTTCCTTCTTTCTTTCCTTCTTTCTTTCCTTCCTTCTTTCTTTCTTTCTCTTTCTTTCTCTCTTTCTTTCTCTCTCTCTCTCTTTCTTTCTTTCTTTCTTTCTTTCTTTCTTTCTTTCTTTCTTTCTTTCTTTCTTTCTCTCTTCTTTCTTTCTTTCTTTCTTTCTTTCTTTCTTTCTTTCTTTCTTTCTTTCTTTCTTTCTTTCTTTCTTTCTTTCTTTCTTTCTTTCTTTCTTTCTTTTGGATTTTTTGAGTCAGGGTTTCTCTGTGTAGCCCTGGCTGTCCTGGAACTCACTCTGAAGACCAGGCTGCCCTTGAACTCAGAAATCCGCCTGCCTCTGCCTCTGCCTCCCAAGTGCTGGGATTAAAGGTGTGCACCACCACTGCCTGGCTCTGGCTATCTTTTCTAACCTTCTGGCTCCTTCTCATTCTCTGGATCTTTCTGTCTTCACCGTGTCTAGTTTGTTCTCTCTTCAATCTGTCTCTGTGAAGCCCGCCTCCTCCCTCTGAGCCGCTCCACTCTCCCTCTCATCTCTCCACTATCATATGTACTGTACCCTGTGCTGTGCCCTCTCCTTCCTAGCCTCTGTCTCTCCCTAAGTAGCTTCCCTTTCCTCTTTCATCTCTAGTGAGTTGGGCTTAACCTATTCTGTCAAGTCTTTCTCTGATTTCTCTGATTTCTCACTTTGCCCCTCAATTAGACATTTTCTAAAGCAGGTGCTTCCTTCTACAAACTAACTTTATCTTCATTGTTTGGGACTAAAGGTGGCTACTAAGGACACGCCTGTATTCTAACCAGAGGGATAAAAGGTGTGTGCCAAGGGCTGAGCCACACCCTGACAATAATCAGGTTAAAATATCCTGTAATAATTATGGAGTAAGCTCAGGTCCTTGCATGTGCTAGGAAAGTTGGAAAGTGTTCTACCAATGTGATATTACCCTGTGACACACACACACAGACACACAGACACACACACACACCTGCCCTTGAAATGTTGAGACAGGGTCTCGCTGTGTAGCTCAGATTGGCCTTGAACTGCCTTGACAGGATGATCTAGAGCTCAGGATCCTCCCCCCTCCAAATGCTGGGAATACAAATGATATGCTATCATGCTGTGTGTGTGTGTGTGTGTGTGTGTGTGTGTGTGGTTCCAATGGATGTTCAAGGCTCCTCTGGCCTCTGTCATCAGTCTAGTTGACTCGCACCCGCAGCCCCAGTCCCCACATCCAGGACAAGAGGACCTTACCTAGCCTACCTTCACAACCACTGGTGTCAAGGAGCATGTGGGAGACACTTGGGCCTGAGAGGTAAAGGCTACACCTTAGCTATTAAGTGACTGCACCTTTATTTACATAAATACTCAAATCTCTGGTTGTAAAGATTGCTTGAGCAATATTTACATTCCTGTGGTTGAGGACCGGATGTGGACAGCAGGCTCACGTTTGAAAAGGAGCAAAAGGCTGAAGTCCTTTCTGAGGGAAAATCTGCCCTTTTCTAAGGAGCGATTCACCAAGACTGGCTGCAGAGGTGACCTCGGTGTAGGGAGTCTCTGGACCACGTGCTATGTATGGGGAGCAGAGGCAGATCTGACTGGTCTAGCCTGGTCTTCATAGTGGATCCTTGTCTCACAAAACCAAACCAACAACCAACAAAACCCCCCGTGGCTTTCCTGTAATCTTAGCACTGGGCAAGTAGAGGAAAAAAGATCAAAAGTTCAAAGTTGGAACTGGAGAAATGACTTAGGAGGCTAAAAACACTGCTAATCTTCCAAAGGACTTGGGTTTGAGTCCCAGCACCCCACAGCGGCTCCCAGCTGTCTGTAACTCCAGCCAGGGGATCTGAGAATTGCTTCTGACCTCCAAGGGCACCGGGCATCCGTGTGGTACAGATATACATAAAGGCAAAACACTCCCACAAAATACATAACTCTTTTTTTTAAGTTATATAAATAAAAGCCTACAGGATACATTAAAAAAAAGTTCAAAGTCACCCTTTGTACTGAGTTCACGGCCAGCTGTAGGCTTGTGCCAGACCCCAGTTCACAGTCTGTATCTTTGAATCTTATCTTCTAAGCCCTTATTTATCTCACACCCGAGTCACTTAATAGTGGAGACCGTGTACTGTTCCTGAAAAGGGCACAGGACCCTAAGGAAGACAGCACCTACCAGGGGCAAACATTGGCATCTATACAATTCAGAAGTGAACACTCCATCTCTACCCTGATTATTTTTTTGAGATAAGATTTCATTGTAATTCTGCCTGGTCTAGAACCTACTATGTAGCCCAGGTTTGCCTCTTAATTGTAGTGTTCCTCCTGTCTCAGATCCTTCTGTGCAGCAATCATAGACTTGAGCCATTCTGCCCCCTTCTGACCCCTCCCTGTTTTTTTTTTTTTCAGTCCCTGAAATCAGGAAGTTCTCAGGAAGCGGGGATCCTCTGTCTAGGACTGGAGTGACTCTGTACCCAAGGCGATGGCCTGAAGCCAGCATCTGTCTGTCTGATCCCGTACCTAATGGAGGCAGGCAGCCAGCCCAAGCCTTCCAAACATTTCTCAATCGCTGTGCCACAGGCCAAGTTCTACTCACTCCCAGAGCTGGATCGGACCAAGAATGCAGCCAAGTACATCAGAATGAAGATGCTTCAGGCTAGCAGCCAAGCCTCCATGAAAGCCCAGAGTTCTCTTGACAGCCCTTGTTCCCGTTCAGTCTAGCGTGGCAGAGCTGGGCCACTTCTGCCTGCACCTGACAAATGGGCAGAAGAGCTGCCCTCTATGGAGTTGTCCGGGAGAGGGAAAGGCTGTTTGTAAGCCTAGCACCAGTGGGTTGGAGATACAGGAAACAGGAGTTCAAAACCATCCTCAACTAGGTCAAGGCCAACCTGGGCTAAATGAGACCCTGTCTCAAAACAACAAAATGTGCTCAGTGGGTGCTTGTCCAGTGTCAGAGCCAACGAGGCAGCTGACATTTCTCTGCAGTGACCTTGATTAAAGACAAGTTGAAGGTCTGTGTGACACTCTGAAGGGCAGATAGGAGTCCTATTCAATGGGGCATAGAGCTTTCTGCTGCTGCCTCAAATAGCACACTAAAAGCACACAGTGGGGCAGCAGGTAAAAGTTCTTGCTACAGAAGCCTGATGGCCTGAGCTGAATCCCCAGAGTTTACAGAAGTTGTCCTCTGACTTCTGCAGGAACTCTCTCACACAAACACAATAAAAAATGGAAATGGACAGGGGTGGTGGCGCACGCCTTTAATCCCAGCAATCAGGATGCAGAGGCTGGCAGATCTGTGAGTTCAAGGCCAGCTTGGCCTCCATAGCAAGTACTAAGACCCAGTCTCAAAAAAGAAATAAAATGGCCCAGAGAGATGGCTCAGAGGTTAAGGGCACTTGCAGAGGATCTCTTCCCCAGCACCCGCACGAGATGCTGCACGGGGCCGCATGGTGGTTCACAACCCTCAGCATCGCAGTTCCAGGAAATCCTCTGCCCTCTTCTGAGTTCTGCAGGCAACAGGCACACACACACACAGGAGTGCACTTACATAGGCAAAACATTCAGACCCATACTAATAAAAATTAAACAAATTAGGGCTGGAGAGATGGCTCAGTGGTTAAGAGCACTGATTGCTCTTCCAAAGGTCCTGAGTTCAAATCCCAGGAACCACATGGTGGCTCACAACCATCCATAACAAGATCTGACGCCCTCTTCTGGTGTCTGAAAACAGCTACAGTGTACTTACGTATAAATAATAAATAAATCTTTAAAAAAAAATTAAACAAATTGTACTAAAAATAAAAAGCATGCCGGGAGCTGATGGCGCACGCCTTTAATCCCAGCACTTGGGAGGCAGAGGCAGGAGGATTTCTGAGTTCAAGGCCAGCCTGGTCTACAGAGTGAGTTCCAGGACAGCCAGGACTACACAGAGAAACCCTGTCTCGAAAAACCAAAGAAAGAAAGAAAGAGGGGGGAGGGAGGGAGGGAGGGAGGGAGAGAGAGAGAGAGAGAGAGAGAGAGACAGAGAGACAGAGAGACAGAGAGAGAGAGAGAGCCTGACTGTGAATCCTGATTCCCCTGCCTGCCCCCAAGGACTGGAATTCCAGGCAGGTGTTATTACAACTCTGGGCTTTTGAAACACATGGCTGGCTGGCTGGAAGTAGAGTTGCTTCCTAGGAACAAGGCCCCAGGGCTTGATCTACAGCAGCAGGCAGAGTATCCGTATTAACTGAGCAACAGAATAATTTTCTGCTGAGTGTCAGTGATGTAGTCTCCTCCGCATAGAGGATAGAGCATTCATTACGACTCAAGAGGCCCTGGGTCAGATCTCCATTACCAAGAGGAAAGGAAAAAAACAAAAACAAAACAAAAAACAAAAAAAAAAAAAACGGTCAGTGTGGCCCTTGCATCGCCTTTAACAGCAGCAATAAGATCTCTGTGAGCAGATCACTTGGTCTACCCAGCAAGTATCAGGCCAGAGCTGAAGTAATACCTGTCTCAAATAAAAAAAGTTTACTTAGTATATATATGCCAGGCACCAGGTAAAGGAATGGTCCGGAGGGGAGAGCTCGCCGGAAATGTGAGTCCAACGCAAGGGTAGAGGTCGGCAAGCGGAGGCCGGGGAGAGGCCACCGGTCCAGCCGCAATGGAAAAGCACAGCTAGCTAAGGTTTCCTCCAAAAGTCCTTTCAGAGCCAAGTCTTCGGAGACCAGTCAGGTGGCTCCTACGACTCCTGTACAGTACCGCTTCTAGCAAGCCTGAGCCGTGGGTGTGAGTCAGACCCAGGAAAACAGAAGGGGGCAGGAGCCAGGAGAACGGCCGGCCCTCAACTGTTCCACCCCTGGGCCGCGGGAAAAGTCTGGAACACACTGTATCCTGCCTCCTTCTCACGGAGACCCCAACTTCTCCTATGTTAAGGATCGAAACTACTGGAAGAGCTTCAAAGCTCTCCAAACACCAAACGCTTTACCAATGAAGTCTAAGACAGCCCAGTGGGGACACGGAGCTCAGCAAACACCTTTCCCTGGGACCCTCAAGTCCCGGCAGCCAGGCCAGTAGGGACTTGGTCCCCCTCCTCGATATCACGTAAGCACGATTGGGAAACACTTGCCAGAGGAAGTGAGAACTGTCTCTTGAAGGGCAGCACTGCCCCCAAATAGCAAGGACCCTTTTCACTTTCTGTGCCTCGGTTTCCTCAACCCCCAAAACTGCAGTAAGAACAACTGAGCCTCTGCAAATTCCTCCAAGGCGTGATCGGCAGGGGAGAATGGAGAACGCCCTTAGGTTGTTTTGCCAAGTACCCGGGCGTGGCGAGCAGGTGGCCGTGACCGCAGGGTAACCAGTGCGCAGACAGGTGCCCACGGGCGCGGTGAGCGCTGCCACCGGGCCAGCTCGGCCGGGCACCTCGCGCTCTGGTTCCTCGGCGTGGCCTCTGTCCCCGCAGTACCCAACCGGGACAGGCGGTCGCAGGCCCGCCTCTCTGCCTACCCGCGGTGCCCTGGTGTCCACGCTGAAGCAGCGGGAGAGCAGCCCTGGCCCGCCGGGAACCGGGGCTTCCTGGAGGCGGAGCCCGCGCCGCCCACCCGCCTCTGCTCACCAGTTCCCCGAGCCCACGATGCACACTTTCAGAGGCGCCGCTGCCATGGCCAAGCCGGATCGCTGCTGCACACAGCCTTCCTCCCAGGACCAAGCCGGATCGCTGCTGCAAACCGGATCGCTGCTGCAAGCCGGAATGCTGCAACACACACCGTGCTTCCCAAGCCGGCTGCTCACTGGAACGGCCTAGTATAGCCGCTCCGGGCGACCCCGCCCCGCCCTCCTGTCCGCCAATGGCCACCGTCACCCCGCCTAGGCGCCTAGGGCCACAGCTGACAGCCAGGAGGACCCGCCCCGCCACTCCCAAGAACCATTGCGCACGCCTGGTCCCGGCGGGTGGCCTGGTCAGCCTCCGGTGTCGCCCCACCCCTGCCCGAGGAATGTTGGGATGTGTAGTCCACCTCCCTGCGGGTTCCCTTTCAGTGCCAGGCGCGCCACATGCAGGCCAATGTTATTGCGTAGACTGGAGCTCCGAGCTCCCGCTGCTGTGTGTCACTCTCCTGGGCAGAGCAAGCCCGACCGAACCTATAGAAGTGTCACCTATTCACTCTCTGAACAGGGACTGCTATCACTTAAGGGTAGAGCTCAGACAGCCTAAATAGTAGACTGCGAATTCACCCAGATTTGGGCGCTGAGCCTGCGCCTGCTTTAATAACGGCTGCCAAATTCGTTTAAACAGGACTAGCCCAGGCACCCGTGAATTTCCTAGCGAGCCAGGAGCTTTAATGTCTTCTGCCCTTGATCTGTCAGTATCTGCTCTACAAGGGAGGCATCGTAGTACAGTTGGTAGAGGGCTACTTTGAACCCAAGAACTTCATTCCCCAGCGCCTGGTGGCTCTGGCCTGTAATCACAGCTCGTGGGAGACCGAGGGAGGAGAATCTCCCAGGTCATTCTTGGCCACATAAAAATGGGAGGCCATCTTGTTGCCTCGTCTCAAACAAGCATCCCTGCATTTCAGGATGGAAAACTTGTCTACACATGGTCGAAACAGAAACTTGAACTGTCCCCTCATGTGGTTACTCACAGGGCAGGACATGCTCCTTTTCTGTCCCTGCCAGAGCTGCGCTGACCTCTGCTCCCAAAATACCCATCCAAGCTGTTGTCCTGCAGTTGCGCATGCGTGCCGAGGCCACTGAAACCAGTAATGGGGGAACGTGTGGCGATCTCTGCGTCAGCGAGGCAGAGTCAGGAGGATCGGAGTTCAAAGTCATCCTTAGCTACACGGTGAGTTTGAGGCCAACCTGGATCATATGAGGCCCCACCACAAAACAAAAGCAAAAATGGGGAGGGCGAGCTAGTTTAGCAAGGAAAGGCGTCAGATCTCTAGAGCCCACGGAGGAGGGAAGAACCAACTTCCTACAGGCAAGCAGTTGTCCTCAGACCTTCCCGGTGCTTGTCCACATAAGCGCCCACTGTCTCTCCCACAGCATAACAACAGTAAGTGAAATCATTTTAACTAATTCATTTGTTGAGACAGGGTGTCACAGTGTATCCCTGAATGGTCTGAAACATGCTAAAGACCAGGGTGACCTCAAACTCACAAGAGATCTGCCTGCCTCTGCCTCCCAAATGCTGGGATTAAAGGCAATTACCTGGATTAAATATTAAATTCATTAAATTAATGCCTGGTTTAAAATAAATTAATTTTAAAATGGAATAGGTTTATCTCTAGCACTCTGTATTAGTCTCTATGAGTCGAGGACAGCCTGGTCTACATAGCAAGTTCAAGATGAGCCAAGGTTAAACAGTGGGATCATCTGGAAAAAAACAAGTCAAATTGTGTGTGGTGATATATGCCTTTAATCCCCAAATGGGCAGGTCTCGGAGGCCATCCTGATCTGTGTAGCCTGGTTATACACAGTGAGGCTCTGTCCTACAAAAAGCGAAATAAAGAAGGAAGAGGAGAGAGAGAGAGAGAGAGAGAGAGAGAGAGAGAGAGAACAAAACAAAACTAGAGCCGGCGGTGGTGGCATACACCTTTAATCCCAGCACTTGGGAGGCAGAGGCAGGTGGGATTTCTGAGTTCGAGGCCAGCCTGGTCTACAGAGTGAGTTCCAGGACAGCCAAGGCTACACAGAGAAACCCTGTCTCAACAAAAAGGAAAGAAAGAAAGAAAGAAAGAAAGAAAGAAAGAAAGAAAGAAAGAAAGAAAGAAAGAAAGAAAGAAAGAAAAGAAAAGAAAAGACCTAGAATTCTCAAACTGCTACATGTTAACCTTTAACCCTGTGTCTAGGCAACACCTCAAACCAATTACATCAGAGTCTCCAGGGAGGAGGTGGGATGTAAGTTTAGAATTTTTAAAGTCAAAGGTGGTTACGTGTGGTGAATACACAGAGTCTGAATCTCTGTGCCTGAGATGTGGAGACAGGAAGACCAGAGGCCATTGTGGCTGAGTAATGAGTTCCAGGCCTGCCTGGGGCGGGGTGGGAGGGTCACAGGAGACCCGTCCCCTCCCCCAGCTCCAGTGGTTGAGAAAGGAGCCCTTGGCAAGGTGGACCTGCATCGAGAAGGGAAGATTTCTGGGGAGCTGGAGAGCAGACCCACAAATAACTGAACCAGAAAAGAGGCCATAGAGGAGGAGGACCCCCTGGGTTCAGGGAGCTTCCTGAACCAGAGTGGGTGCCAGCCCCGAGTGGGTGCCAGCCCCGAGTGGGCACCATGGTGACCCAAGTGACCATTTTCTAAGAGATGGTAAGGGTTGTCCTGAAGAGGAGAAAGCACCGAGTGGGCTAGCCTCAGCCCTGCGTGTTCCTGACTTCCTTCTGAGTTCAGGAGTGGGTGCAAGGTTATCTTCCAGAAGGCGTTGATACAAAGAAACAGCGAGGGACGGAGTCTGGCTGCTGGGACTCCAACTGCAGAGCCTGAAGGTCTATGAGGTCAGAATTATTAGAAAACATGACTATTTTTTCAATGGTGTCGGGGTTCGTGTGTGTGTGTGTGTGTGTGTGTGTGTGTGTGTGTGTGTGTGTGTCCTGTGCGTGCACATACAGGCCTGAGGTTGCTATCAGGCGCCTTCCTCTCGCCATCTCTGGTTTTTTGAGACAAAGTCTTTCACTTAACCTGGAATTTGGGCAGTTGTGGTGGCACACACTGGTAGGATTCGCTGAAGGAGGCAGAGGCAGGAGGATCACGAGTTCGAGGCTAGCTTGGGCTACACATTTTGAGCTGGAGAGATGACTCAGCAGTTAGGAGCACTCACTGCTCTTCCAAAGGTCCTGAGTTCAATTCTGAGCAACCACTCGGTGGCTCACAACCATCTGTAATGGTATCTGATGCCTTCTTCTGGTGTGTCTGAAGACAGTTGCAGTGTACTCATTTAATTAATTATATGAATATTTAATATTCATATAATAATTATATTCAAATTAATTAATTAAAAAACCCTGCAGTTTGATTAAGCTGGCTGGCTAGCAAGGTCCCTCGGATCTTCCTGCCCCTAACTCCAAGGCAGGGACTACAGACTCATGCTGCAGTGGAAGAGCAGCTAGTGCTCTTAGCTGCTGAGGATCTGTCCAACCCCTGGACTTTCATTCATTCATTCACTCATTGACAGGATCTCACGATGAAGCTTTGATGGACTCTCAATGCAGCAATCCCACCCCCACTTTTTGCCCTAGTGTGCCCCCCCCCAGCTTCTGGGGCGTGACCTCCGTTCTAGGTACACAGGCTACAAGCGGAATTGCCCATCTTCAATATCACTCTCAACAGTCCGATGAGCAATTACATATTTTTGGCTGAAGAGACAATGCCAAGAAACTTCGAAGAACTTTTATCTCCCTTCATGAGGGAAATGCAGACACCTTGGATGAGAGGTAGGTTTGTCAGCTCAGGAGAACCAGATAGAGCTTTGGACATTTAATGGTAGGGGGGTCAACTCTCATTTGTTCACATCAAGAGTCATTAAGTTATCAAAGTGGTTTGTGTCCCAGGTTTCATCCATTAACAAAAGAGGGGGGGGGAGAGGAGGGAGAAAGGGGAAGGGGAGGGAGATTTAAAATACAAAGCTATTATCTTGAGGCTGAGAACAAGGCTCAGAGGGTTGATTTAAGTGCCTGGTGCACAGGAATCTGGACCTGGGTTCAGACCCCTACACCCCTGTGAAAGATGAGGCTTAAATGCCAGCTTAAGTGGTCTAAAGAGATCATACCACACAATAAAAAGCCAGGGGCTAGCAAGATGGCTCAGAGGTAAAGGCACTTGCGGCTAAGCCTGATGACCTGCGTTCAATTCCCAGAGCCTACGTGGTGGGATGGAGCCCTGAACTTTGTCCTTCAAACTCCACATGAGTTCTGTGCCAAATTAGTGTCCCCCACTGAAATAAATAAACATAATAAAAATGTAAAACTAATAATAAAAAGTAAAATCAAAAGCCGGGCGGTGGTGGCACACGCCTGTAATCCCAGCACTCTGGGAGGCAGAGGCAGGCGGATTTCTGAGTTCAAGGTCACCCTGGTCTACAGAATGAGTTCCAGGACAGCCAGGGATATACAGAGAAACCCTGTCTCGAAAAACCCAAATCCAAAAAACCAAAAATAAATAAATAAATAAATAAAATAAAAATTGAGGGCTGAGGGTAGAGCCCGGTGATAGAGCAAGCGGGAGGCATGAGACTCAATTCCGAATTCTACAAATACTAATAAAATAGGCTAGTTTCAAAATCCACCACTGGAGCCGGGCATTGGTGGTGCTCGCCTTTAATCCCAGCACTTGGGAGGCAGAGGTAGACAGATTTCTGAGCTCGAGGCCAGCCTGGTCTACAGAGTGAGTTCCTGGACAGCCAGTGCCACACAGAGAAACCCTGTTTGGGAAAAAAAAAACCCAACCAAATCCAAACAAACAAACAAACTAAATAAATAAATAAAACCCACCACCGGGAGGCAGAGGCAGGCAGAGCTCTGCGACTTCAAGGGCAGCCTGGTCAACAGAGTGTCTACATAGTGATTTCCATGTCAGCCAGGGTTACGCAGTGAGACTAAGTCTTAAAAAACAAACAAACTAACTCCAATAACCAACAGCAGCAAAAACAAAACAACCTGCCATTATAACATGTATGTATGCATGTATGCATGGATTTATCTGTCAGAGCCTCCTGTTACCTAGCTTTGCCTGGAACCCATGGAGTAGTGAGGGATGACCTTGAACTTCTGACCCTCCAGGTTTTACTTTCCAAGTGCTGGGATTACAACTGTGAACACAGGTTTTCTTAGCCATGAGGTAGGCATCTGGACGCCACTGAGAGATGCCTCCTCAGTGGTTAAGAGCACTTGTCCCTCTTGCAGAGGACCTGGGTTTGATTCTCAGCACCCACACGATGGTTCTTAATCATCTGCCACCCCTAACTTCAGTCCAGGGGACCCGACCCCCTCCCACTCTCGGAAACCGGCTGGCTCCTGCTTCTGCAACCCGCAAGGCTGATGCTGAGCCTTCCCCGGCCCTTCCAGCACCGCCATTATTAGTAATATAGCAAGTTCTTACTCTGTGGCCCAGGCTGGCCTTAAATTCATATTCCTCCTGCCTCTGTTAGCTGAGGGCTGGAATTACAGTTATGTACTATGTATGTGGCTAAGACTTTGGAGGTTTTCAAGTAGAAAGCCCTAAAGCCGGGGCTGGGGCGTGGCTCCAGCCTATAAACTCAGCATCTTGGAGGCTGACACAGGATGACCATAAATTCCTGGTCAATCAGGGCTGCATAATCTAAAGCAAAACAAAAGGGGCGCGGTGTGGCCTGGCAGGGTGTGACACAAAAGATGGTTAATGTTGGCAGAGGGTATTTGATATTAGAAAAATACTTGATACACATGTGTAAAAATGCTGTAATGAGAGCCGGGTGGTGGTGCGTCACGGCCTCTAATCTCACCATTCAGAGACAGAGGCAGGCAGATCTCTGAGTTCAAGGCTAGCCTGGTCTATAGAGTGAGTTCCAGGACAGCCAGGGCCACACAGAGAAACCCTGTCTAGAAAAATAAAAACCAAGAAACAAGAACAACAAAAGACTCATAATGAAATATTTTATTTTGCAGGATAATCTCCTCCTTCCCTCCCTCTCTCTCTCTCTTTCCTTCCCTCCCTTCTCCCTCCCTTCCTCCTTCCCTCCCTTCCTCCCTCCCTTCCTCTTTCCTTCCTCCCTCCCTCCCTCCCTCCCTCCCTCCCTCCCTCCCTCCCTCCCTCCCTTCCTTCCTTCCTTCCTTCCTTCCTTCCTTCCTTCCTTCCTTCCTTCCTTCCTTCCTTCCTTCCTTCCTTCCTTCCTTCCTGTCTCTCACTGTGTAGCCCTGGCTGGCCTGGAACTCACAGAGACACCCGCCACCCCCCCCACTCCCCACCCCCCCCACCCCCCCCCACCCCCCCCATCCCCCTACTCCCCCACCCCCCACCCCTCCACCCCTCCACCCCCCCCCCACCCCCGCTTCAGAGTTCTCAATGGCTGCTTTAGAACACACAATACTGCCGGGTGGTGGTGGCGCACGCCTGTAATCCCAGCATGCTGGGAGGCAGAGACAGGCGGATTTCTGAGTTCAAGGCCAGCCTGGTCTACAGAGTGAGTTTCAGGACAGCCAGGGCTACACAGAGAAACCCTGTCTCGAAAAAACCAAATTCAAAAAACCAAAACAAACAAACAAACAAATAAATAAATAAAATGGGAAAAAAAGAAAAAGAACACAATACCTACGCATCAAAGGCTGGCTGTGAATTTAGTTTCCCTCATCCAGGACTGCAAACAGTTTGAAGGGGTCAGGGAGGAGAACAAATCAATAAAACTTAAAAAAAAAAAAAGTTACAGTCCTTTCTTTATGAACAGTGTGGTGGTGGGAGGGTAGAGGAGGCCCTTACACTGAGCAGGGCCATCCTCTCAGCCAAACGCCTTGGGTCATTCAGCTGTGCTCCCTTGGAAAGGGACATTCTGGGAGGACTTGATGGCTCTTTATGTCCCTCACCAAGGCGGGAGGGTCAGACCCTCAGTTCAGTCTCCAGCCTCTCCCTCCCACCCTTCGTAAGCAGCACTGCCAGGCCGCTCTAGGTCTCGGGAGTATAGGCCTCTTGTGGGGTGAGGGGCCACACCTATGCTGCTGTGGGAAAATCATCATCTCTGCTGGGCGCAGCCTTTTGTGAGGGTCACCCCACTCTGTAAGGAAGCCCTGCAAACTCCTGGGTTCACCAGAGTGTGCCATCGACGGGATTCTGCCTCTGACTTGGGACCCTAGGGGGAGGGCTAGAAGTTGTTTGTCCCCCAGGGAAGACATTTTATCGACAACTTGTACCACAGTGTGCACTTGGAGGTTAGAGACCAACTTTTGAGAATTGGTTCTTTTCTTCTGCCAGGTGGCTTGTGGGAGTCGAACTCGGGTTGTCATGCTTGGCGGCAAGCCCCCTTTCCCACTGAGCCACCTTCCCCACCCAACAACACACTGTTACTGGCCCCTTAAATAATTCCAACTAAGTTGAATATATCACTTCTACTATGAAACTAGATGAAAGGGGCAGGGCAGCAAACGCTTAGAGTGTCCCTGGGAGTCCAGCCACCCACACAGCACCCGTTGCTCTTGTCTGCCCCATGCTGGCTTCAGTTATGAAGGGAATTAATCACGAGCCAGGCATGGTAATACACAGCCGCCATCTCAACCCTGGGAGGCCGAGTTCAAGTCCAGCCCGGGTGATAAAGCAGGAGGAAGCTGGCTCAAAACCCAAGCTAAAATAAACGCCGCGGCTGCCATCTTGGCAGACGAGCCGAGAACCCCTGGGCTGGGCTCGCTGAGGTGGTGGTACTTGGAGATCTGGCTTCCGGATGGAAACGGTCTGAGGGGAGAGGCCTGGTAGATTGCTTGTGTGTCCAATGGAAAGAGACATCAAAAGCCGTGCTTTCTGCTAGTGTGCCTCCAGGAGAGGCCCTCACCGCAGAGTCCTCTCTAAGCTTCCTGACAGGCAAGTCCTGGACTGGCCTCTCTTGTGCTGCCTGCCAGTGCTTACCCTGCAGCTGTGTGCCCGAGCTGACTGAGAGGATGAGCTCGCTGAAGGGCTCTCACCCACTGAGCTGCCTTCTCCACACTCTGCCCTGTCCTCTCCACACAACAGGTGGAGTAAAGCCCCCCATCCGGAAAATAAAGTCAGACGCTCGGACGGCAGTTACAAAGGCTCAGTTGGTCTTGTAGCCCAGGCTGGCTTCAAATACACCGTGTAGCTGAGAATGACCTTGAACTTCTGAGCCTCTGTCTGACCCATCTTCAGAGCTAGTAGTACAGGCTTGGTGGTTACAGGGAATGGAACTCGGATCAAATGCTTGCATATCGATTTTGGATCTCCGAGTTCCGAGATCACATCTTTTTTTTGGGGGGGGGGGGTTGGATTTGTTTTGTTTTTCCAAGGCAGGGTTTCTCTGTGTAGCCCTGGCTATCCTGGAACTCACTCTGTAGACCAGACTGGCCTCGAACTCAGAAATCTGCCTGCCTCTGCCTCCCAGAGTGCTGGGATTACAGGCGTGTGCCACCACAGCCTGGTGATCACATCTTATCAGGTTTGTTTTTGTGTAGTTATTAATGAATTTCCAGGCCATTCAGAAGGTCATGTCCCTACCCAGGGTCAGAGGCATGGCTCAGACTCCATTCCCCTGACTGGTAATCAGAGACTTATAGCTTCGAATCCTTGATTTTCAAACTGATTACAAGGGAGGGGTCTGTTCCCAGTGACCTTAAAATTTGCTAATATTTAGATAGCTAGCATTCCACACAAGATTCAGGGTCTCCTCTAGTGCCCAGCTTCCAGGGGCCAGGAAGACTGCTCAGCAGGTAGAGACGCTGAGGTAAGCCTGAGGGTCCGAGTTTGATCCTCAGAACCCACGTGAAACTGGAAGGAGAGAAGTGACTCCATTAGGATGAACTCTGACCTCTGAGCATGTGCCTCGACATCTCCTACATACGCGTTGTACCCACATGATCATAGTAATATTTTTTAATGTCATTGGTTTTAACCACCTAATGATATCATTAACTATTTGAATATTATTCCATCACTAAAAAAGAGCTAAAAACAAAAACTATTATCTTGCCTCTGGGTTTTGTCCTTTGCACAGGTAGTGTTTTTCGGGCCCTAGATCTGAGGGCACAGGTGCCAGCCACGTGTCTGACCCTCTCTGGGCTATTCCACACGAAGACACCCTTCTCCCTTACATTGCTTCTCATTAGGCATTTGGTCACAGCAACAAGGAAAATAACCGATGAATGCTGGGTAACAACTACATCTCAGTCAGTCAGAGCTGAGGCTGCGGGCTGAGAACCCAGGCTGCAGGAGGGGAAGCCGGTTGGGAGCGTCCAGTGCAGTGGTTATACTCTGAGGTGTCCACCACAGAACACTGCTTGGATACAGGTGTAAGCCAACAGAAAGTCGTTATTAGTATTAGCTATCCCAGGGCAGCCCTGAGCCTTTCTCAGGGTGAGCTTTTACAAAAATCCATATTCTGGGTTGACATTTTTCAGTTAACAAGATCAGTTAGCCAGAAGCAGAACTTCAGAAACTAAAAAAAATCAAGGTTGGTACATTTAGAGACTTCCCCAGAACTCTACGGACTTGGATGAATCAGGCCTTTGCTTTAGTTTCAGCAGGTCATGCTGTCTAGTGCTGAGTTTTATGGCCTGAAAGGTCCTTTGATTATGGCGTCTGTTGTGCTAAGGTCTGGAGGCTTGTTACACTTAGAGGAACTGATGGTGGTTTGGAGCTTTGTGTCTGCCGTCATTAACCACAGAGTATGGTTCTATGTTAAATGTGTGTATGTTTAATTCTTCTACTTATTGTATGTGTGTACATGTGTATGTGTGTGTATACAGCAGTTTGCATAAGGAGGCCAGAGGAAACCAGGGTCTGTCTTAGTCAGGGTTACTATTGTATGATGAAACACCATGACCAAAAACAACTTGGGGAGGAAAATGTTTATTTGGCTTACACACACACAACACAGCCCATTACTAAAGGAAGTCAGGACAAGAATTCTAGCAGGGCAGG
This sequence comes from Apodemus sylvaticus, assembly GCF_947179515.1. NCBI lineage: Eukaryota > Metazoa > Chordata > Mammalia > Rodentia > Muridae > Apodemus > Apodemus sylvaticus. Next base: position 9,211,759 of record NC_067478.1, on the reverse strand, counting down.
ACCCTGGAGGCAGGAGCTAATGCAGAGGCCATGGAGGGGTGCTGCCTACTGGCTTTCCCCTTCTGACTTGCTCAGCCTGCTTGCTTATAGAACCCAGGACCACCAGCCCAGGAATGGCCCCACCCACAATGCACTGGGCCCTCCCTCACCAATCACTAATCAAAAAATGCCCCACAGGCTTGCCTGAAGCCAGATCGTATGGAGGTGTTTTCTTAACTAGGGTTTCCTTCGCTCAGATGACTATAGCTTGTGTCAAGTGAACATAAAAACTAAACAGTACAGAATCTCTTACTAATCTTGGAGCTAGGCTTGACTCTAGCAAGATTCAGCAATTCTCCTGAGGCCTTCTATAGTGCTAGGTTGTGTGATTGTGTGGTCACACCTGACTTTGTCCTTGGGTGCTGGGGATTTGAACTCATTCTGTCATGTTTGTGCAGCAAGCACTCTTTCTTACTGAGCCACCCTACACCCTTCCTTTCCAGAAGAGCTGTGACTTTCATGGAAGTGGATTTCACTGAGAATGCTAAGAAGAGGCCACTGAAGCTCTGTGACTTGGAGGCCAGCCTGTTCAACATAAGGAAGGAATTGAATTGCAGGCCATTCAGGGTAACATAGTGAGACCCTGTCTAAAAAAGGTAGAAAAAGAAAAGAAAATGTAAATAATAATCTTCAATTGTTAAATTATTTTCTAGTTACATTTTTATCTATCTATCTATCTATCTATCTATCTATCTATCTATCTATCTATCTATCGGATACTACATCACATTCACCCTGCCCATGGCCCTCTCTTGATGAGGGTATGTTTTGCAAGGCAAAGCAAAGCTACAGTAATAAAGGTAAGAAATACGACTCGGCAAACTTGCTTTCACTGCTGGGATGGAAGCAAGGGCCTCATCCGTCTAGACGGGCACCTTCCCACTGATCGACAGCCTCAGTTCCTAGCAAGAAATTCTGAAGTCCTATTCTGCGCTGGGGTGCCCATCAGCTGAGGTGCACACCAGCTGTTAGGCCTTAAGAAAGCACCTGGGGCGGGGTGGAGGTGGAGGTGGAGGGTGAGGGGTTGGGGGTTGGGGGACTGGAGAACCAGGTGGCTACAAATTACCCACGTCACATCTGGAGCTCAGGGTGTGCTATGGAGGATAGGAGATACCTTTGTCAGGCCTTTGAGGTAAGGAGGACTTTGAAACTCTACCTCTAACCAAAATGGGTGCTACTGTTACAAAATGGATTTCCGAGCAACTCAGCAGCAGAAAACATCCATTTGATTATGTTTGCAGAGGTTGTGAGTTCTAGGCCAGCCTGAGCTCTATAGCAAGCTCCTGGTTTGTTTGTTTGTTTGTTTGTTTGGTTTTTTTTTTTTTTTTTTTTTTTTTGGTTTTTTTCGAGACAGCGTTTCTCTGTGTAGCCCTGGCTGCCCTGGAACTCACTCTGTAGACCAGGCTGGCCTTGAACTCAGAAATCCGCCTGCCTCTGCCTCCCAAGTGCTGGGATTAAAGGCGTGCACCACCGCCGCCCGGCTGCAAGCTTCTGTTTTGTTTTTGCTTATAAAGTACTCGTGGCTCAGAGACAGCATGTTAGCTTACACCGTGGGCAGCTTATGTTAGGGGTGGCTGTTGGTTAAGGGTGCTTGTCACTCTTGCAGAGGATCAGAGTTCCGTTCCCAGCCTGGGTTACACAGTGAGAGCCTGTCACAGCAGCGGTGCAGGGGTGGGGGGTGGAGAGGACAGAGAGGAGGAACAAGAGAACACAAAGATCCTTACTTACTTCTTGGCGGGAAGGATGAAGCTGTGAGAGACGCTGTGGGGCTGGTGAGATGGCTCAGAGGGGAAAGTTGCTTTCATCCAAGCCAGAGGACCCTCGAGTACATCCACCCCCCTGCACCCCCTCCCGACTCCATGGCGTGGAAGGAGAGAACCAGTCACAGAAGATTATCCTCTGAACTCCACAGTTGGTGCGTGGACTGACCCTCCCAGTCCCCTGCACCAATAAACAAGGATTTGAAAGATTAGAGAAATAAACATCCAGCCGCCTTGGATAGAGTGAAAGCACGCACACACTGGCCAGCCTTCAGCAATTGGTTGAAAATATAGACGGAACCACAATGTAGTCAGGGCTTCCCAAGGCTGTGAAGGAACCACATTCTCACAGAAGAAATTCCACTTTTATTTTTCTTGGCAGCTTCTTCTATTCTCTTCCCCAACACTCAGTATGTGACTCAATCAGTTCTGGTTGTCCATGCCACTTGGGGTGAACTCACTCCAGTCCTCCTTCATCCTGTTTGGCCCAGGGTGGCTTGGAATGGGCATGGCTGGGGGAGGCTGGCTCTGGCTAATTTCTGTCTTTGAGTCCTGGGTGGCTGGTCCCTCGGGTCTCACTGTTGTTGTCCCTGACCGCAGGCTTCTGGAGGTCTGGCTTTAGTTTCCTCAGAGCCTCTTTGCAGGACTGCAGGGGAACCACAGGAACTAAAGCCCAGTCTTCCACTTCCTGCTGTGCGGGCCCAGCTCTGAGAGCAAGCAGCCTTGGGAAGGGAGTTGTTTGTACAGCCCCAGAAGTAAATAAAGCTGGGAGATTCTGTGCGATTGCCTAATCGTGAGATATTACAAAAGACTGCAGGGCCTGGTGTGATTCTCTACACCTGGGACCAAGAACTCTGAAGGTAGAGGCCGGAAAAGTAGTTCGAGGTCATTGTGAGCTCTGGAGTAAACTGGAGGCCAGCCTGGGCTACATGGGACTGCATCTCACATGTCTGCAGCCACTGTAACCTATGAAATCAGCTTCCGTTGTTATGCAGGGGCCCAAAACCAAGGCCTGAGTGGTGCGTGCTCCACCCCTGACCTACAGCCCCAGGCCCAAGCAGCTCTTCTTCTTAAAACATTATTGTTGTTGTTGTTGTTGTTGTTGTTGTTGTTGTTGTTAATTATTACTCAAGGTCTATCTAACCATGTAGCCCTGGCTGGCCTGAAACTCACCATGTAGAGCAGGCTGGCCTCATACTCCTAGAGCTCCCCTTGCCTCCTCCTCCTGAGTGCTGGGATTAATGGTGCTCTTCAAAGACATCTGCCCAGCAACTGTAACCTTGGTTATTATTGTTACATGTGTATCTGTGTAGGACACATGCGTACAGGTGTGAAGTGGCCAGGCATGTGTGTGCATTAGACAGCAAGTGTCTAGAGCAGTTCTTGCCTTCCGCTTAGTTAAGTTGGGTCTCTCTTGTTTCTACTCCAAGGCATCCAGCTTGGGAACTTCCAGCCAGTTCTGTCTCCTCCTCCTGTCTCGGTAGGAGTGCTGGGATTGCAGATGCACACCTCTGCAACCGCAACCGGCTTGCTGCATTCTCATATTCTCTCCCTCCCCTCCCCTTCCCTCCTCTCCCCCTCCCCTCCCCCTCTCCCTCTCCCTCCTGACCTTAGGTTGTCTGTCTTACCAGTCTTACATAGAAATCACTTTTACCCTCTGTGCCATCTTGAGGACCCTGATACCTCTCTTCTTTTGGATCCTTGTGGCCCTGCTACATTGTTTCAAAATGGCTGCCCTTATGGTCCGTATCCTCAGTTCTGAAGGCTTTCCCCAGAAGCCCTTGCGTGTAATCCTAGCCCTTGGAAGGTGCAGACAGCGGGACCTGTTCAAGGCCAGCCTCTGGACTGCTTTAGTTCTGTTTGTTTATTGTGATGAACCCCTGAAAAAGTAAAAGGAGAAAAAAAGGAAGGAGGGTGGAGGGAGGGAAAGATGCAGAGAGGAGGAAGGAGGGAGGGGGAAGAAGGGTGACGGAGCAGGCAGGGTAACTGCAGCGGCTCCTGGTGCCTCAGTCTCCTGAGAGCTCCCACCTTCTCTCTCTGGACATAGCTGTGCCAGGACGCCATAGCGGAACACTAACAGCTGCTCTGCCATCTTGTCTTTGTCTTACACGACCTGGGTGTGTGATGTCATTTGTGACTGACTGTGAAGTTCAAGTCTAGATGGTCTCCAGGATCTTCTGTCACAGTGTCATTAGCAAACCGACACCACCCCCCAGTAGCTAGCTGTGTGTCTGCCTCAGTCTCTCCTGGCAAGTATATGTGTGTGAACTTCACAGGTACCAGAGGCTTTGTAATGAATTCTATTTGAAATTCTGCAGGATCATGGAAGTTCAAACTCATTAATTCTGGGCATTAAAATGTCAGACTTTCTGTTTGAAATTTAATTCTACAAGATTGCCTCAGATTTGAAATCTTGTTGGAATTAAAACCTTTCTTAGGTTGTCAGTTCGATGCCTGCAGCTCAGATGATTCTTCAAAACAAACAAACCAGCCAAGCACCAAGCTTTGCCACATTTTGAGTTGCTTTATGGTGTTAGAAGTAACCTAACTTTTCAGTAAGATGAACTTGCATAAACCAGGGTGGGGGTTGCTCTGGTTTGTTTGGGGTTTTTTTGTTTTTGTTTTTGTTTTTTTATGGTTTAGACCAGGCTGTCCTTGAACTCAGAAATCCACCTGCCTCTGCCTCCCAAGAGCTGGAATTAAAGGCATGAGCCACCACTACCCAGCCTTTGTTTGTGTTTCTGAGAGAAGGCCTCATGCTGCTGCTCAAACTCAGAATTCCCCTGCCTCAGTTTTTCAAGAGCTGGATTACAGCATGTTTCTTTTAAATTATTATTATTATTATTAATTAATTTATTTATTTTACAAAGTATCATTTAGCCCAGGTTGGCTTCTATTTAGCTGAGCTAGCCTGGAACTTCTGATCTTCCAGTTCCCTTCTCAGGTGCCGGAATTACAGCTACCACCATGCCACCTTCTTATTATTTTTTAAATTGTTTTCGGTTTGTTTACAGTGAGTTCTCATACTTCGCCCCAGGCTGGCCTCAAATACAAGGCCAGTTTCCTTCCTCAACACCCCAAGTGCTGGGATTACAGGCAAGAGTCACCACATATTGTCCCCAGTGTGCTACTGGAATGGCAAGTTAAGCTAAAATGTATCCTTTCTTTTATTTTTTTTTTTTTTACTGTGGGAGAAGAGGTGTCACCTCAGTGGGAACTTGTCCCTTTCACAAGACAAAATATATGGGTTCCCTTGTGCTTGTTACTTATTTTTAAAATGCATTTACTTATTTATTATTTGGTGTGTGGACACCCATTGGGAGCCTTGCCGGAGGCAGGGTCACTTGTTCCCCGAGCCACACCCCAGGCTGGCTTTGAACTCCTGGAGCTGTTACCCTCCACCTCATAGGATTACAGATGCGTGCCACGGGAGCTAGGGATCTGAACTCCCGTCCTCACACCTGTGTAGGAAGTGCCTTCCCCACAGAGCAGAGCGGCTCTCCAGCCACAGCTCTCAGATTAAAGGCCTTTATGTTTGCAGATGTGACTTGGTGATGGAGCGAATACACAAGGCCCTGAGCTGGACCCTCAGCACTGACAAAAATAAAGAGTAAAACGGATTAAATAACTGAAGACAATCCCCCCCCTCCCCTTTGGCCAAAAACTACTCTGATTCTAGTAAAACGTTCTAATTTTGTTTTATTTATTTTTTTGGGTTAGTGTCTCAGTAAGTAGCCTAGGTTGGCCTGGAATTCACTATGTAGTCCAAGCTGGCTGTGATGGTTTGACTAAGAATGGCCCTCATAGGCTCATATAGTTCAACGGCACAATCATCAGAGAGTGGAACTACTTATAAGGATTAGGGGGTGTGACCTTGTGGCGGAAGTGCGTCACTGTGGGCGGGCCTTGAGGGTTCAGAAACCTAAGCCGGGCCCAGAGGCTCTCTCTCTACCTGCAAGCCACCATGCTCCCCTTCCCCCCAGCATGGTAACAATGGATTAACACCTCTGAAATGCTAAGCCAGCCCCAGTTAAATGCTTTCCTTTATAAGAGTTGCCTGCTGTGCACATAATGTCTCTTCACAGCAATAGAACGCGAAGATGCTAGCCTGGAACTTGCTATAAGCTCAGGTTGGTATTAACCCTCATCCGTAGCCCAGTGAGCCTCCTGCCTCAGCCTTCGGAATACTGGAATGCAGTCTAGTAGGGCCTCATCCGGCCTGCTCTGTTTTACCTCTCTGCCCTTCCCCTCCCCCTTTCTTTTTCAAGACAGGGTTTCTCTGTGTAGCTCTGGCTATCCTAGAAGTCACTCTGTAGACCAGGCTGGCCTCGAACTCAAAAAGAACCGCTTGCTTTTGCCTTCCGAATGCTGGCATTAAAGGTGTGTGCCAACACTGCCCAGGTGTTTTGTTTTACTTTGTAAAAAAAAGTTAAAATTATTTAGTGTGTGTGTGTGTGTGTGTGTGTTTATTGTCGCACAGGTCATAGCACTTGTATGGCGGTCAGAGGACAAGTTGTGGGAGCCAGCTCTTTCCTTCCACCATTTGGATCCTAGGTCGTCAGACTTGGCAGCAAGTGTCTACCCACTGAGCCATCCTTCTGGCCCCTATTTTATTTTATTTTATTTTATTTTATTTTATTTTATTTTTAAAAAGACGTATTTATTTCTATTTTCTGTGTATGGATGTTTTGTACCACACTTGTGCATGCAGTTCCCTAAAGTGCCAGAAGGGGGCATCACATCCGCTAGAACTGGAGTTACAGATGATTGTGAACCGTTATGACCATTATGCATGCTCTGGGAACTGTATGAACCAGAATCCTCACTCTTACAGACGAGCCGTCTTGCCACAGCTTGTGGTTTTTGTTTTTGTTTGTTTGTGTGATGTGATTTTAAAAAGAGAGAGAGCCTTAAGGCACCCAGGCTGGCCTGGCACCCCGTGAGCCTCAGGGGACCTCGAACTCCTGCCTGAGGTTACGGGCGTGCACCACCATGCCCAGCCCGGGGCCTTCCCTTCCTCCACGCCGGGCAGGTGCTCTGCCAACAGCTATGTCCCGTCCTCTCGTTTATTTTCATTTTTTTCTCTTCACATAACTCTCAGTGGCTTCTGAGTTGTCAGGTGAGCTCTCTTTGAAACAAAGCCCCGTCCACCCTACTGTCTTCGCGGGAGTCTCTTTGGTCTCCTCTCTGACTTGACCAGACCGCACAGCCGCCCTCCCTTCTCCTGGGCCCCCATGGGGAAGGGCCTGGGCTGGCTCTCCTGAGGGACCTCTGTGTCTGACCTGTTTGAAGAGTGGAGGGCTTTCTGGAATTATGCTTTGGGTCGACGGTCCACCTGCTGTCCGTTTCCCTTTTCAGCCCTGGTCCCCTGCGGTCAGCAGCTTCCGGTCAGCAGCTTCCGGTCAGCAGACATCAATTCTCACGGAGCTCCGCCCTCCCACTTTTTGCCAGTCTTCCCTTGTTAAAATCTATCGGATTAGCTAGGCACGCCTGTAATTTCAGCATTTTCAGATTGAAGAGGGAGGATTACTGAGAGTTTGAGGAAAAAGTGAGTGCGTTCAAATCTAGCCTCTACTACATGGAAGCCTCAATGCCAGTCTTGCTTATAGACTATAGCCTTGTTTGAAAAATAAGAAAGCTAGTGGTGCGTGCCTTTAATCCCGGCACTTAAGAGGCAGAGGTAAGGTGGATCTCGATGAGTTCCAGGCCAGCCTGGTCTACCTAGTGAGTCCATCTCAGCCAAGGTTACATAGTGAGACCCTGTCTCAAACCCACAAACAAAAATCCTAAAAGTCAACACCCTCAAAAGCCAATAAATAAATTAAAAAGAGTAAAATGAAGCAGTTTTAGATTATCATTCCCTTTAGCTGGTGTGATCCAGCCTAAGTGTTTTTCATATAACTTATGGATTGAGCGTCATAAAATTTTATCATTGCTTTAAGAAAATTTAGATACTATAATTTAGCCTCTAACCTTCCACTTAAACATAATCCCCGCTCCCATTTTATGACACCAGCTCTTCTGTTCTTATTTAATGGTTTAATAGAGCCTCGCTTGAAAGTGGCCAGAAGGCAATTTCAAGGAAGGGTGGCAGGCTGCTGTTAATGGGCACTCTCAATATTTACTGCCCTCAGACAGAACACGATTGTTACTATTATTAAAAATCATCTGTTGATTGCCACGGCTCTCCCCTTGGCTACAGAGACATAAAGAAACCATAGCTTGCCCCCTGCCCCATTAGCTAGCAAATAAAAATGTGCTTCCAAAAGGTTTTTCTGGTTCTGTGTCAGATATTCCTTGCTTTGGGGGATGGGCCCTATGGAGTGAGTGTGGGGGATGGGCCCTATGGAGTGAGTGTGGGGGATGGGCACTATGGAGTGAGTGTGGGGGATGGACACTATGGAGTGAGTGTGGGGGATGGGCACTATGGAGTGAGTGGGGGGGATGGGCCCTATGGAGTGAGTGTGGGGGATGGGCCCTATGGAGTGAGTGCGGGAGATGGGGACTATGGAGTGAGTGGGGGGGATGGGCCCTATGGAGTGAGTGTGGGGGATGGGCCCTATGGAGTGAGTGCGGGAGATGGGGACTATGGAGTGAGTGTGGGGGATGGGCACTATGGAGTGAGTGTGGGGGATGGGCACTATGGAGTGAGTGTGGGGGATGGAGCCTATGGAGTGGGTGTGGGGGATGGGCCCTATGGAGTGAGTGTGGGGGATGGGCCCTATGGAGTGAGTGCGGGAGATGGGGACTATGGAGTGAGTGTGGGGGATGGGCACTATGGAGTGTGTGGGGGATGGGCACTATGGAGTGAGTGTGGGGGATGGACCCTATGGAGTGAGTGTGGGGGATGGGCCCTATGGAGTGAGTGTGGGGGATGGGCACTATGGAGTGAGTGTGGGGGATGGGCACTATGGAGTGAGTGTGGGGGATGGACCCTATGGAGTGAGTGTGGGGGATGGGCCCTATGGAGTGAGTGTGGGGGATGGGCCCTATGGAGTGAGTGCGGGAGATGGGGACTATGGAGTGAGTGTGGGGGATGGGCACTATGGAGTGTGTGGGGGATGGGCACTATGGAGTGAGTGTGGGGGATGGACCCTATGGAGTGAGTGTGGGGGATGGGCCCTATGGAGTGAGTGTGGGGGATGGGCCCTATGGAGTGAGTGTGGGGGATGGGCACTATGGAGTGAGTGCGGGAGATGGGGACTATGGAGTGAGTGTGGGGGATGGACACTATGGAGTGAGTGGGGGGGATGGGCCCTATGGAGTGAGTGTGGGGGATGGGCCCTATGGAGTGAGTGCGGGAGATGGGGACTATGGAGTGAGTGTGGGGGATGGGCCCTATGGAGTGAGTGTGGGGGATGGGCCCTATGGAGTGAGTGCGGGAGATGGGGACTATGGAGTGAGTGTGGGGGATGGGCCCTATGGAGTGAGTGTGGGGGATGGACACTATGGAGTGAGTGTGGGGGATGGGCACTATGGAGTGAGTGTGGGGGATGGACACTATGGAGTGAGTGGGGGGGATGGACCCTATGGAGTGAGTGTGGGGGATGGGCCCTATGGAGTGAGTGTGGGGGATGGGCCCTATGGAGTGAGTGTGGGGGATGGGCACTATGGAGTGAGTGTGGGAGATGGACCCTATGGAGTGAGTGTGGGGGATGGGCCCTATGGAGTGAGTGTGGGGGATGGGCCCTATGGAGTGAGTGTGGGGGATGGGCCCTATGGAGTGAGTGTGGGGGATGGGCACTATGGAGTGAGTGTGGGGGATGGGCACTATGGAGTGAGTGTGGGGGATGGACCCTATGGAGTGAGTGTGGGGGATGGGCCCTATGGAGTGAGTGTGGGGGATGGGCCCTATGGAGTGAGTGCGGGAGATGGGGACTATGGAGTGAGTGTGGGGGATGGGCACTATGGAGTGTGTGGGGGATGGGCACTATGGAGTGAGTGTGGGGGATGGACCCTATGGAGTGAGTGTGGGGGATGGGCCCTATGGAGTGAGTGTGGGGGATGGGCCCTATGGAGTGAGTGTGGGGGATGGGCCCTATGGAGTGAGTGTGGGGGATGGGGACTATGGAGTGAGTGTGGGGGATGGGCACTATGGAGTGAGTGTGGGGGATGGGCACTATGGAGTGAGTGTGGGGGATGGGCCCTATGGAGTGAGTGTGGGGGATGGGCCCTATGGAGTGAGTGTGGGGGATGGGGACTATGGAGTGAGTGTGGGGGATGGGGACTATGGAGTGAGTGTGGGGGATGGACACTATGGCGTGAGTGTGGGGGATGGGCCCTATGGAGTGAGTGTGGGGGATGGGCCCTATGGAGTGAGTATGGGGGATGGGCCCTATGGAGTGAGTGTGGGGGATGGACACTATGGAGTGAGTGTGGGGGATGGACACTATGGAGTGAGTGTGGGGGATGGGCCCTATGGAGTGAGTGTGGGGGGTGGGCACTATGGAGTGAGTGTGGGGGGTGGGCCCTATGGAGTGAGTGTGGGAGATGGACCCTATGGAGTGAGTGTGGGGGATGGACACTATGGAGTGAGTATGGGGGATGGGCCCTATGGAGTGAATATAAGGATGGGCACTATGGAGTGAGTGTGGGGAATGGACACTATGGAGTGAGTGTGGGGGATGGGCACTATGGAGTGAGTGTGGGGGATGGGCACTATGGAGTGACTGTGGGGGATGGGCACTATGGAGTGAGTGTGGGGGATGGGGACTATGGAGTGAGTGTGGGGGATGGGCACTATGGAGTGAGTGTGGGGGATGGGCACTATGGCGTGAGTGTGGGGGATGGGCCCTATGGAGTGAGTGTGGGGGATGGGCCCTATGGAGTGAGTGTGGGGGATGGGGACTATGGAGTGAGTGTGGGGGATGGGGACTATGGAGTGAGTGTGGGGGATGGGCCCTATGGAGTGAGTGTGGGGGGTGGGCCCTATGGAGTGAGTGTGGGGGGTGGGCCCTATGGAGTGAGTGTGGGGGATGGACACTATGGAGTGAGTGTGGGGGATGGGCCCTATGGAGTGAGTGTGGGGGATGGGCCCTATGGAGTGAGTGTGGGGGGTGGGCCCCATGGAGTGAGTGTGGGGGATGGGCCCTATGGAGTGAGTGTGGGGGATGGGCCCTATGGAGTGAGTGTGGGGGATGGGCACTATGGAGTGAGTATAAGGATGGGCACTATGGAGTGAGTGTGGGGATGGGCACTATGGAGTGAGTATAAGGATGGGCCGTATGGAGTGAGTGTGGGGGATGGGCACTATGGAGTGAGTGTGGGGGATGGGCCCTATGGAGTGAGTGTGGGGGATGGACACTATGGAGTGAGTGTGGGGGATGGACACTATGGAGTGAGTGTGGGGGATGGGCCCTATGGAGTGAGTGTGGGGGGTGGGCCCTATGGAGTGAGTGTGGGGGATGGGCACTATGGAGTGAGTGTGGGGGGTGGGCCCTATGGAGTGAGTGTGGGAGATGGACCCTATGGAGTGAGTGTGGGGGATGGACACTATGGAGTGAGTGTGGGGGATGGGCCCTATGGAGTGAATATAAGGATGGGCACTATGGAGTGAGTGTGGGGAATGGACACTATGGAGTGAGTGTGGGGGATGGGCACTATGGAGTGAGTGTGGGGGATGGGCACTATGGAGTGAGTGTGGGGGATGGGCACTATGGAGTGACTGTGGGGGATGGGCACTATGGAGTGAGTGTGGGGGATGGACACTATGGAGTGAGTGTGGGGGATGGGCACTATGGAGTGAGTGTGGGGGATGGGCACTATGGAGTGACTGTGGGGGATGGGCACTATGGAGTGAGTGTGGGGGATGGACACTATGGAGTGAGTGTGGGGGATGGGCACTATGGAGTGAGTGTGGGGGATGGGCACTATGGAGTGACTGTGGGGGATGGGCACTATGGAGTGAGTGTGGGGGATGGGCACTATGGAGTGAGTGTGGGGGATGGACACTATGGAGTGAGTGTGGGGGATGGGCACTATGGAGTGAGTGTGGGGGATGGGCACTATGGAGTGACTGTGGGGGATGGGCACTATGGAGTGACTGTGGGGGATGGGCACTATGGAGTGAGTGTGGGGGATGGACACTATGGAGTGAGTGTGGGGGATGGGCACTATGGAGTGAGTGTGGGGGATGGACACTATGGAGTGAGTGTGGGGGATGGGCACTATGGAGTGAGTGTGGGGGATGGGCACTATGGAGTGACTGTGGGGGATGGGCCCTATGGAGTGAGTGTGGGGGATGGGCCCTATGGAGTGAGTGTGGGGGATGGACACTATGGAGTGAGTGTGGGGGATGGGCCCTATGGAGTGAGTATAAGGATGGGCACTATGGGAGAAGGATGATGTATCCGCACTCTCTATTAATTAGTTCCTCTTAGCAGTACGGGACTCCTCCATCAGACAGCAGACTCTGCAATGGGCGCACCCAGCGCCTTTACTGGGCTACTGTACATCATGAGCTCAAAGCTTTACCTTGGGTGTGCACAGCTCCCAGCTCTAAGTAAATGCTGGAAATAACCTCAGAGTCCAGAGTCATGTGAGATTCATGAGAAACACATCTGTGGTCCCACTCAAGGGGCAGAGGCAGGGGGATGGCCTGGACTATACACTATGGACTGTCTGAAAAGAAAACCAAACAGCCAAACTCCACCCAACACAAAACAGAAAAGTCAAAACCAACCAACCCACCCGAGGACAAAATGAGAGTACTGGTAATAAAAGTAATAAAATAAAAGGACAGCTACACGGGCTCAGCTGTAAAGGAACCTGCCGCCAGGCCTGAGGGCTTGAGTTGTCCCTGAGGCCCACGAGGGAGGGAGAGAACAGACTCCCAGAAGTTGACTTCTGACCTCCACGCGCATGCATGGTGGCACGAGTGCCCCCCATAAATCAATAGAAAAAAAATTAAAATATGGCAACGATTGCCAGATTCTTCAGGTATGCTAAAAGGCATGAACTGTACCTCCCAGTGGGTGAATTTTATGTTATAAATTAGATCCCGCTGAGGCCTTAAAGATAAAAGATAAATAAATCTCACCTGCTGTGACAAACCGAAGATTCTCTATGAAAACCAACTGTAAGCCAGGTACAGCGATGCCTAGCTATCCCAGCCCACACGAGCGGCTGAACAGGAGGATCCGAGTTCCAGGGAAGTCTAGGTACCAAACAAACAGAAATCTTGAAACAACAGCTAAAACCTGCATTAAAAGTGCAAGGGGTCCATACACACCACTGCCTTTTCGTTTATTCTTTAAATATATTCATCTATTTTCACACATGGGCAGGGTCACACCAATGTGGAGGCCGGAGAACAGGGTGTCGGGAATCGACTTTGGTCCTCAGGCTGCGGACAGGCTGTGTTAGCCACTGAGCCCCAGATTACTGCCTCAGAGATGACATGGTCAATGGCCAAGCTTCTGGAGAGCAGTGCCTCCAGCATCTCGGGGTTCACCTGTGAACCCGCTGGCTCGAGGCGCTGGCAGCCACAGTGTAAGGCTCACCGCTGAGACTCACATGTGTCCCTGGTTCGTAGAAGTGAATGAAGCTAAGTAGGGAAAGCAAGAGTGACCCTGTCCAGTTCTTGTTCTTGACTACGGGATTAAGGGGGGTCGACACAGGGAATATTATGAAATCACCCCGATCCTTGAGAAGAGACAGATAGTAATCATTTTTCTCATGTGTTCACATTATTGGGGGGACACAGGACATCACTGTGTACCCTAGGCTGAGTCCAAGTCTCTCAGTGTTGGAGTTATAGGCGTATGTTCCCGTGAACCCAAATATAAATGCTGGCCGTGGTGGTGCACACTGTAATTCTAGCTCTGGGATCGTTGGAGAACTGGGCCAAATCTTTTTAGGAAATGAACTTCCAGTATTTAGTCATTTACACATGGGGACAGTCTCCCCTGCGATGTTGAAAGTATGAAAACAGACGCGATAATGCCTTCTTTTCCAGCTCTGAGAGGCTCACTCCATCTTCGACAGTGATCTTTCCCTTCACGTGTTCCTCTCATTCCAGCCTTCTAGGGCAGGTCTCCACGTGGTGTGACTTCCGTCTACACAGCCATAGAGATTTGTGTGTAAGCGGTTCCACGGCTCATTTCTCCTGGAAGCATCATTCTCTGACCAAATAGATCATAGATTATGCCTGTGCCTATGAAAAGGCCTCTTGTTGTTGGAGCGGGCTCCAGGGTGCTCCACTCTGGTAATTCCTGGAACTATGTCCTGGGCTAAGGATGCAGCTTGGAGGTGGCCAAGCAGCCTTCTTTTGGATTGAATGGGATATCTCACCCCCTAGTGGTGGAATGGGAAAACAACCCCAGGCTTTGCCACTGTCCCAGCTACTGAATTGTGGGTTGGGGAGGCGGTCAGTTTGTAAAATTCTAATTTGACAGTGATGTTTAAAGTTTCAATGTGGCAGTAACTGCACAGCCTCCATATCAAGAGTGACTCAGACCTTCCCCGAGTGGAGCTTACCGATTCAGAAATGGCCCACTTCCGCGTCTGTCTCTGTCTATCTCTATCTCCTTTTTCATTCTTTCTGTGAGACCACAGTGGGGCAGATTCCAAATTTATTCCCTGATGTCTGGTTTCAGGATGACAGTGTCTCACATGTGGGAAGGGCTTGAGGACAGACACCAACACGTTCCCATAGTTCCAGTTGCTTGAAAGTGCTCTGGAGTTTGAGACGATGGTGAGGCCCCAGACTCTTTCTTTCCTTCGAAGATTTATTTATTAATTTTATGTATGTGTCTTCAGACATACCAGAAGAGGGTGTCAGACGCCATCACAGATGGTTGTGAGCCACCATGTGCTTGCTGGGATTTGAACTCAGGACTTCTGGAAGAGCAGTCAGTGCTCTTAACCGCTGAGCCATCTCTCCAGTCCTTCTTCTTTTATTTTCAGTGCTGGGTATTGAATCTTGGTCCTGTGTGCTAGACAAGCTCTCTACCACGGAGTTGCATCCTAAACACAAAAGACTTCACTGCTCTCTCTCTCTCTCTCTCTCTCTCTCTCTCTCTCTCTCATGTGTATGAGTAGTGTGAACATACTTGTGTGTATGTGTGTCTGCATGTTTGCAGGCCCATGTATGTGGGTATATGTCGTAGCTCTTCAGCCCCCTTTAGCATTCTGCATGTGAAGGTAGTTCTTGCCTGGGCTTGGAGACGGCTCAGGAGGCATTGTAGGGCAGCTCATACTTCAAAATCTGGACCATTATAAGTGCCAACAGCTCCAGAGAACATTTTCTGATATCCATATCTATAAGGAGGAACTAGGGGGGTGATGCAATGGTTAAGGGTGCTTACTGCTCTTGCAGAGGACCTGGGTTCAGTTCCTGGCACCCACAAAGTGGTTCACAGCTATTTATAATTCTAGTTTCAGGAGATTTAAAACACTCTTGTGACCATGACCTCAAGAAGATACAGTGCATGCAAACTCACACAGGCACACCTCTCTCTCTCTCTCTCTCTCTCACACACACACACACACACACACACACACACACATTCACTCACTCTCACACATAGGGATATACAGAGGCACCTACACTTCCATGCACAGGCACAGGCATACACACACTCACACACAGACACACAAACTCACTCACACAGAGGGATATACACAGAAGCACATACACTCCCATGCACAGGCACACACACACACACACACACAGGCATACACCACACACGCATACACACACACACACACACAGGTATACACCACACACACACACACACACACACACATAACACATTTACTCTCATACACAGGGATATACACAGAAGCACATATACTCCCATGAACAGGCACACACACACAGAGACACACAAACTCACACACAGGGATACACACAGAAGCACATACACTCACATGCACAGGCACACACATTCACTCATAAATACAAGGCTACACACACACACACACACACACTGAATAAAGTACAAGGAAGAAACCAAGGGGGGAAATGTACAAATGGGGACTAGAGCCCATAATATTGTGGGACAATAACAATTATATGGTGCAGGACACTGATAATATTGATGGGTCTAACCATTGCAGAAAGACATAAAAAAGAAAAATAAAATATATAAGAGACTAGAGCAGAGATGAAATTGTCATTATTTTTCAGTGATATAAACGGGATGGAAAAGCCAATAGAATCAATAAACAAACTGTTAGAATCTAGGAGTTTATCGATCTTGCTGGAAGAAAGATCTCCGTACGTGGCTCAATAGGCCTCATTGCTCATGCCCGGTGAACAGCACAAAATTGAACAGAAAACGTGGGGCCATTCCACTAGCCCAGAAGTTATGAAGCCCTGGGAATTAAAGCTTCACAGAGGTTTGTGTTTGCTTGACTCTTTTGGCATGTGGTGGGTGTCTAGTTTCCTTCTCTTGCCATGATTCCAAAACCTTCTTAGAGAAAGAGGTTTATCTGGCTTACACTTTCACATCACAGTTCATCACTGAGGGGAAGTCCAGACAGGACCTTACGAAGAAACTTTAAGCAGAACCCATGGAGGAATGCTGGTTTGCTGGTTTGCTCTTTAGCTTGCTGGCTGTCCCATGCTCTGACAAGTTTCTTAGGTAGTCCCCGCCCACCTGCCTAGGGATGGTGCCGCCCACAGTGGGCTGGACCTTCCTACAGCAATCGCGACAATCCCTGACAGGTCTGAGCGCAGCTCACTGATCTGGGCAATATCTCACCAGAGATTCTTTTGGATGGATGTAGGCTGTGTCTAGTTAATGAGGTGTTACCTGGAACACAGGGTTGTTTCTTTCCTTCCATTTTGTGGTTTACAGGGATTGAACTCAGGTCACCGGGCTTGTCAGCGAGCACCCTTACCCTCTTATTGGCCCGTTTCTTCCATTTTTGAAACAGGATCTCCTGTAAGTCTGGGTGGTCTCCAACTTGCCATGCAGCTGATGATGGCCTTGGATTTCTGACTCTTCGCCTGCACTTTCCAAGGCTAGGATTAAAGGCAGAACAATCACATCCAGTTCATACAGTGCCAGGGATCAGACCCAGAGGCTTTATGTATACTAGGCAAGCACCTAATTACAGAACTATATCACCCCCTGCCAGCCCTGATTGTTCTGGGACAGCCCTACGTAGCCCAGGTCAGTTTTGAACTCACCAGGATTCTTTTGCCTCTGCTTCCCACATGCTAGGATCACAAACACACTTCCGTAGGTTTTTACAAGGATACCAAAGTGTCCTAGCGGGAGACGGGAGAAGGAGCTGTCATTAAATGGGACAGGATGAAACAGACAGAAGACAGCTCATGCCATGAACCAGGGAGTGCAATTAACTCAGTTTTCCTGCAGCTGCAGAAATCCTAATGCTGTTTCTGGTCTAGAACATAGCCCGTGTTGTGGCTCAGCAGGATTTCGTTGACTGCTGAGTGTCTCCAGGGCCCACAGAGCAGCTCCCGAGCTTCAGGCTCTTGGTCACCTGGTACCTGGCACAAAGTACATGTGTTCTATCAGTCTTTTAAAAGTGGTGTTTTTAAATATTTGTGTACATGTGTGTGTCTGTGCACATGATTTCAGGTGTCCTCGGAGACCGGAATATGGTTTCAGATCCCTCAGGAGCTGGGAGTACAGATGGTTGTGGGCCACCTGATGGGTGCTGGAATTGAACTCAGGTTCTCTGTAAGGGCAGTATGATAGCTAGGCATGGGGCACACACCTTTAATCCCAGTACTTGGGGGGCAGAGGCAGGTGGATCTCTGAGTTTGAGGCCAGCCTGGCCTACATAGGGAGTTCCAAGACAGTCAGGGCTACATAGAGAAATCTGCTTCAAAAAATAAACAGACAGAGACACAGACAGACAGAGTATTGTGAGGTTTTAACTGCTGAGCCACTCCCTAGCCCTGTGTAGAGTTTTAAGGGGCTAATGTCTATAGTTCTTAAACTTAGGAAAGCATCTTCCTCCACCAAGACCACAGCTCTAGAAGCAAGATTTTCCAGTTCTCTTACTGTAGACCTTTTAAGGCACAGAATCAACAGGAGAGTTCTGTGTTTTTGACCTGGGTCTGTTGTCTTTGGGAGTGACTCCTTTCTTTCTCCTCCTGGTCTCCCTGGCTCATGCTTGGTCCTCTTAGTCCAGGAAGTCAGGTGTCAAAGGCAGTATGTTCTGGTCCTTTGATGGGCGGGCAGCTGGCCTACTGCCTGACACCCAGCAAAAGCAGGCCAGCAGCTGCTCAGCCTTAAAGGCAAAGTCGCTACCTGACCTTCAGAGTCTATGCAGACCTGCTAAGGCCCGCAGTGGCCTGTGCGGATGCTGCCTCTTCCTCCTCCTCTTCCTCCTCCTCTTCCTCCTCCTCTTCCTCCTCCTCTTCTGCCTCCTTCTCCTCTTTTTTTTTTTTATGTTGTTGGCTTGAGACTAGGTCTCATATGGTAGCCTAGGCTAGCCCTGGATTTTTTGCAGTGTTCCTATCTCAGCCTCAAGTGTGCTTGCTGCGTACCACACCTGGTATATCCCTCTCACACACACCCCATCTTGCCCCCAGGGTATCATGTAGCCCAGGCTGGTCTCAAACTTGTCCTGTTGCTTAGGATAACCTCCCTAGCCCTTAGATTGAAGGTTGTGTCACGCCCCCTTTTCCCTTCTTGTTTCAATGAGGTCTGAGGCCATGGTCCTGCTTCTTATTTCTAGACTTCAACAAGGAAGTGTTTTAGATTAAACAACAGGGATGAAAACCGATTACATAATTCACTGTAAACATTTTCTCCTGCCTGGCTTCAGAGGTGGCAGTGTCTTGAAGACTCTGGTGCTGGGTCTGCTGTTTCCTACAGCACTGTGAAGGACAACAGCTTTCATGTTACTTTCCAGTCAAAGTGTAGCAAACAACCTCTGTGCTCAGGAGACAGGGTTTGAAAGAGTGCTTAGCTTTACCTCCTGTTCTAGAACCTTCTGCAGCTCCACTGTGCCAAAGTCTGGAAACCCTGCTGTCTCAGTTTCCCTGTGTTTCAAAGAAATTAGGACACAGGAACTGGTAACAGAAAATGGATCTGTTTATAGTTTACAATTTCAAGGAAGGGTGGCAGGCTGCTGTTAATGGGCACTCTCAGTATTTACTGCCCTCAGACAGAACACGATTGTTACTATTATTAAAAATCATCTGTTGATTGCCACAGCTCTCCCCACAGCTACAGAGACATAAAGAAACCATAGATTGCCCCCTGCCCCATTAGCTAGCAAATAAAAATGTGCTTCCAAAAGGTTTTTCTGGCTCTGTGTCAGATATTCCTTGCTTTGGGGGATGGGCCCTATGGGAGTGTGAGGGATAGACACTATGGAGTGAGTGTGGGGGATGGACCCTATAGAGTGAGTGTGGGGGATGGACACTATGGAGTGAGTGTGGGGGATGGGCCCTATGGAGTGAGTGTGGGGGATGGGCACTATGGAGTGAGTGTGGGGGATGGGCCCTATGGAGTGAGTGTGGGGGATGGACACTATGGAGTGAGTGTGGGGGGATGGACCCTATGGAGTGAGTGTGGGGATGGACACTATGGAGTGAGTGTGGGGGGATGGACCCTATGGAGTGAGTGTGGGGGATGGGCCCTATGGAGTGAGTGTGGGGGATGGGCACTATGGAGTGAGTGTGGGGGATGGGCCCTATGGAGTGAGTGTGGGGGATGGACACTATGGAGTGAGTGTGGGGGGATAGACCCTATGGAGTGAGTGTGGGGGATGGACCCTATGGAGTGAGTGTGGGGGATGGACCCTATGGAGTGAGTATGGGGGGATGGACCCTATGGAGTGAGTGTGGGGGGATGGACCCTATGGAGTGAGTGTGGGGGATGGACCCTATGGAGTGAGTATGGGGGGATGGACCCTATGGAGTGAGTGTGGGGGGATGGACCCTATGGAGTGAGTATGGGGGGATGGACCCTATGGAGTGACTGTGGGGGTGGACCCTATGGAGTGAGTGTGGGGGGATGGGCACTATGGAGTGAGTGTGGGGGATGGACCCTATGGAGTGAGTGTGGGGGGATAGACCCTATGGAGTGAGTGTGGGGGGGTGGACCCTATGGAGTGAGTGTGGGGGATAGACCCTATGGAGTGAGTGTGGGGGATGGACACTATGGAGTGAGTGTGGGGGATAGACCCTATGGAGTGAGTGTGGGGGATGGACACTCTTGAGTGAGTGTGGGGGATGGGCCCTATGGAGTGAGTGTGGGGGATGGGCCCTATGGAGTGAGTGTGGGGGATGGACCCTATGGGAGAAGGATGATGTATCCGCACTTTCTATTAATTAGTTCCTCTTACCAGTACGAGTTCCTCCATCAGACAGCAGACTCTGCAGTGGGCACACCCAGCGCTTTTACTGTTTGTTTAACTTCTCCAGTGTCTGAGGCCATCTTGTAACTTACCGTGAGCGTAACTACTACACATTAACAGATGCTTGCTGGGGAGACAAGGACATGGGCCCAGGTTGCCTCCAATCTGTTCTTGGTTATGGGGACAGGTATCTACACAGTCCTGGTTGGGGAATGTGGAGCTAAATATTTCCCAGTTAAGAAAAAAGTAAGACCAGAGTCCACAGCCTGCTCCCTCCTGGCTGCAGGCACTCATTCTGGAAACAGGCTCTGCTGTGCCCAGGGCAGAGCCTAGGACTGTGCCCAGGTGCCCCAGTGTGATGAGGAGGTGCACTTGGTTGGGCCAAGACTGGTTGGTGTCAGCGCTTCCTGGAGAGTGAAAGCATGGAAAGTCTCTCACCTCTGGGGACCACGAGGACACACCTTACTACAATCATCCCTTTTCCTCGGCCATGCTTGGCCCAAAGGCTCTACTCCAGGAGCGGCTGAGCAACATGTTTTAAGGCAGACCTAGGTTGTAGACTCCTCCATATCTGACACAAGCCAGGCTTCAAACCCCAGGCACCCTGGGTTCCTAGTGTCTCTTTATGCCCTCAAAAAGCCAGAACTTTTGGGAAAGAATAATATAAAAGTTATATTATTTATTTATTTATTTATTTATGTGTGTGTGTGTGTGTGTGTGTGTGTGTGTGTGTGTGAGAGAGAGAGAGAGAGAGAGAGAGAGAGAGAGAGGACAAGAGGAGTCAGTTCTCTGAAGTGGAAACATCTAGTTTCTTTGGGAAGTTAGTTATGTCAAATCTTGTTTTGCTAGGGCACACAGGCGAAAGGGTGCCTTGCTAAAGCAAACACGTGAGAGACTGTTTTCCGGAAGCAGACACGGGTGACAGGATGTTTTGATAGAGCAGACACGCGAAAGGATGCTTGATGAAGGATGGAAGGAGGCATATGTAAATATGGCCCCACAGACGGAGGGAGAGGAGCACTGGGCATCTTGGCTTGGTTTGCTCTGCTCTGTTTTTCTTCGCTAAGGACATGCATGTATTGCTTCGCCTTACATAGCGTTGTTGAGCTCAACTTGTTTGTTGAGCCAAGAACTGTTTGTGAGGTTTGAGGCCTCACCTCAGGCCAGTCGGAAAGCTTTGTCATTTCTTCAGGATTGAACTACAGCTGCTGGTTCGTGCCTGGTGTCTGCCTGCCGAGGGGGCTGGTCTGCAGCTCCTGAGTCATATTTGGTGTTTGCTATGGGACTGAGCTCTTGCCAAAGAAGATCAAGCTCACTCACAAAAAACTATTGCTGAACAGGTCCACACTTCCCCCATATCCTAATAACTTTTCTTTTCCACAACCTCTGCTGGGTAGTGGGCTGGAGGAGAGGTTGAACCCTTATTAAAAGTAGGCTGTAAAATATTTATGCCTACAGTTCTCTCCTTTCACCAAGTGGGTCCCAAAGGTCAGTGAAACTGAGCTGTCCAGCTTGGCGGCAAGTCCACCTGCTGAGCTCACTTGCAGGCCCCATGTCTTCCACTGTGGAAAGATAAGAGTTCCAGGGTCGTCATGGGCTATTAAGGTCCTTGCTGAGTTTGACCAAGTTCTTGGTCTATGTGTTCATTCCTTTAACACAGAAGGGAGCGGAATCTGTGGAATCCTTCTGTAGCTTTCTCTCTCTCTCTCTCTTCTTTCTTTCTCTCTCTCTTTTTTCTTTCTTTTTTGTTTGTCTTTCAAGACAGGGTTTCTCTATGTAGCCCTGGCTGTCCTGGAACTCACTCTGTAGACCAGGCTGGCCTTGAACTCAGAAATCCACCTGCCTCTGCCTCCTAAGTGCTGGGATTAAAGGCATGTGCCACCATTGCCCGGCATATCTATCTATCTATCTATCTATCTATCTATCTATCTATCTATCTATCCATCTATCACCTTTCTTTCTTTCTTTCTTTCTTTCTTTCTTTCTTTCTTTCTTTCTTTCTTTCTTTCTTTCTTTCTTTCTTTCTTTCTTTCTTCCTTTCTTCCTTCCTTCCTTCCTTCCTTCCTTCCTTCCTTCCTTCCTTCCTTCCTTCCTTCCTTCCTTCCTTCCTTCCTTCCTTTTTATAAAAGCAGGATCTCATATATCCCAGTCTGACCTTGAACTCCCTCTGTAACTGGGGATGGCCTTGGATTCTGTTCCACTTTACCTACCCAGGGCTGAAACTGCAGGGATGCCCCACTGTGACTCACCTCTGCAGTGCTTGGGGTGGAGCCAGGAGCTTCCTGCATGCTGGGCAAGCCCTTCTGCAGCCCAGCACATTTCTGGCCCCTGCATCTTTTCCTTGGATGTAAATTCAAGCTCTGATTTCTACATAAATACTAAACACACTAATTTTGCAAGTGACTAAAAGGTGATACAGTCTTTATCCCTGACAGCCAAAGGGTGTCTCTTTATCTTCTTCCTTGCTAGGGTTTCAGCTTGGGATCCTGGTTTTAATCTCTCTCTCTCTCTCCCTCTTTCTCCCTCCATTGGTCTCCAGTGAAGAGCTGGGCAGGAAGCTTCTCCTTCAGTGTGAAGTCTGTTCCCTGCAGCCCTTTCAGTCCCCCCACCCCACCCTCACCCTCCCCGCCCACCTCCCCCCCCACCATGAACATGTTTCCTTGTGGCAACTTTTTTTCTGGGGTCTCCCTGTTCTTTCTTGACACTGAGTGGTCAAGAACCTGAGGTCAGCTTGGCTTCCCAAATACTTTCAGTAAATAAGGGGGTCTGGTCCAGGGGAACGTGTACCAAAAGGCTCCACTCCCAGAAGGAATCAGCTTTGCCAGCCTTGGACCCGACAGCTGAGTGATATTTAGAAGTTAATTTTTTAAAAAAAATGCGTATGGGTGTTTTGCCTACATGTATGTGCCTGCACCACATGTGGACCAGGTGCCTATGGAGGTCAAAAGAGGGCATCAGATACCCTGAAATTGGAGTTGTGGATGGCTGTAAGCCATGGTGTGGGCTAGGAGTCAAACACAGGTTCTCTGGAGCGGTTAAGAGCGCCAGTGCTCTTAACTGCTGAGCCATCTCTCCAGCCCTCTGGTACCTCTTTTTTTTTGTTTGCTTGTTTTTGTTTGTTTGTTTTTCAAGACAGAGTTTCTCTGTGTAACCCTGGCTGTCCTGGAACTCACTCCATAGACCAGGCTGGCCTCGAACTCAGAAATCCACCTGCCTCTGCCTCCCAAGCTCTGGGATTAAAGGCGTGCACCACCACTGCCCGGCTTCTCTTTCTGTTTTAAAGAGTTATTTATTTATTATTATATGTAAGTACACTGTAGGGGTCTTCAGATACCCCAAAAGAGTTGTGAACCACCATGTGGTTGCTGGGATTTGAACTCAGGACCTTCGGAAGAGCAGTCAGTACTCTTAACCACTGAACCATCTCTCCAACCCCATAGAGGCTACTTTTTAAAAAAAAATATTTTTATTTTCTATATTCTTTGTTTACATTCCAAATGATTTCCCCTTTCCCAGATCCCCCCTCCCCATATGTCCCATAAACCTTCTTCTCTCCACCCATTCTCCAATCACCTCCCTCCTTTTTCTCTGTCCTTATATTCCCCTCTAACGCTAGATCAATCCTTTCCAGGATCAGGACCCTCTCCATACTTCTTCATGGGAGTCATTTGTTATGCGATTTGTGCCTTCGGTAATCAGAGCTTCTGGGCTAATTAATATCCACTTATCAGAGATTGCATTCCATGTGTATTCTTTTGTGATTGGGTTACCTCACTTGGGATGATATTTTCCAGATCAAACCATTTGCCTAAAAATTTTGTGAATTCATTGTTTCTAATTGCTGAGTAGTACATGCAACATTATGTTCATAGAGGCTCCTTTTAACCAGAGCACCGATTCTCCCATCGCACCGACTCTCCCATTGCCCCTGCAGAGGCCCGGCAGGCAACTGGGAGCAGGGTGAGCATCTCTGCCTCCATTTTGCACCTTTCGTCTCTTGTATTGTTTTAGACTTGGGGTCGGATTTCTGCTCTGTGTGTGGATGTTAGGGCGTTAGGGCGCATTCCTCCAAAGCTGGGGAGCCTCCCCCTTTCAAGGCTGAAGACACAAAGATAAGAGGAACCGAGGTGTTCCCGGACTTTGCAGGGACAGCGTGATGGACAGCCTGTCCCCTGCCTGCTTCTGCAATGTTCCAGCTCCACAGAGTGACTGGATGTCCCTAGGTCTTGTATAACTGACTCTACCTTTGCCCCTCCACCGGGATCTTCCTTAGCAACCTTGTCTCCCAGCCTGTCTCCAGCACCAGCCCACCCCACGGCGGCAGTCTCCTTCCTGG